>NC_141997.1:28779916-29113289 GCF_049901715.1 Pseudonaja textilis
ATTCATGCTCTGAGGGCAGTTTAATTGCCAAAAACCAGAGTTCTGTGCATAATTCAGTTGGATGTTCTTCTATCATATTGGACTCTTGTTTGGTTTGCATTTACTCAGTCATTTTTGTCAGTTAGGGAATCTAATATTTATGGAGCTAGCACGAAAGTTTCAAGAGCTGATCTGAATTTTTCTTCTTTAAGATAAGAAGTTACTCTTAGCCAGATGCAACGTGTTTGCTAATTTGTGAATGCAACAAATGTGTTTCCTGAATTGAAATTTTAATTCAATAGAATTGGAACTGATAACTGTGGTAATACTCTGATCCTTCCTGTGACTTGACTATATATTTCTGTTCTATAACTTTCCAAATTTAGTGCTGTTCTTCAGCTACTTCTGCTTAATGATTGTTAATCATTAAAATCTACCATCACTGAAAGAGTGTTAGGCTATAAATTATTAATCCAATTTTAGAAAGTTTTCAACCACATGACTTATTATTTGACATTTACAGTAGTTTTTAATGATAGGCGTATAAAGGTTTCCACATTGCTGACAACTGACTTGTTTTACTTGATGTTTTAAAACAAAATCTTTTTTTGTCTTCCTGTGGTGGTATAGGCTGGTACACATGTCTTTGTTACATTATTTTTAACGTAGACACTAGACCCTAGACTCTATTGTGGTTAGTAGGTTGAAAATTGTACATTATGAAAAAAATGTAGAAAAAAAATATCTAAAAAGGTCAGTACTTATCTATGAAATATCTATCCTGCTTTTTCATGATTAAAAACAATCCCTAAAGTGCAATTTGTTAAAAGATCAGAAAAATCTCTAAAAACATGTCTAAGGTCTTACATTTGTATTTAAAAAATTTCTAACCATGGCACATGTTCAGTGAAACACAGCTGCATCTGTTTAACCCAAAACATGAATGGTTTTATCTTAATCTGGCTCCAGAAGCCTAAATCATGCCACATAAAGCTGCAGATATGCGATTGTGTGTTTGCATGTCTGAATTTTTCCCTAGCTAAACCGCATTTAAGTATAAAATTAGTACAGGAGAATGAGTTCAGATTAAATCAGGCATGTGTGCAGTCCATAGACTGCATTAGGTGCATATGTTGTTAGTAACCTTGTGACATTTGTGAAGCTTACCTAGTTTCCTGCTCCTCATCTCTGCCATTGCTTAATTCTGGAGTAAAGACCACACTAAGTACCACTTCCTGAACTAATTTTGGGAATGGTTATTTGGTAACTGTTGGGGGAAAAAATCACATTGCAGAAGAGAATCCAAAGGAGAGATTCTTGAATGTGGTCCTTTCTATAGTAGAATTCCTGCAACATGGAGAGGAATCCAGATACAATAAGCACTGTGCGTATACACAGATATGTATATTATGCATACTTGGCTTTCTTCATCTCATGTTAGACTAAGATTAAGATTTAAGAATAAGCAGGTTGGCCATCCCATTATATTTTTCTCCTTTATTTACTGTTTTCCACTGAGTTTTAAGAGAGGGAAGGGACAAAAAGCTTTTCCTTGTAGGGAAAGCATTAAAATATATTTACTGTTGGAAAAATTTACATTTGAAAAAGCCATTACAGTTTGCTACTTTAAGAAATTAACTTGTACTTGCTTTGATTCTTGGAAGTAAAAGCCTTCCTACTAATCATGCAATATTATTTGCCTCTATAATTTATCTTTCCCAAATCTAAGTAATACTGCATTCCTCAGAACTTTCCCCTAAGCCTCTTTTCAGTAAACTTGGATTTGTATGCTGATCCTGGTTTAGCTTTCATATTACACGTAAACTGTAACTGTCAGCAGAATATTAGACAGATTATTGTATTTAGCTCACAAGATTTTCTCTATAATGTCAAATGCCTTTTCTGTAGCACACTGGAGACAGGGAAGATTGCAGAGAAGAAATGAAGAATTAAAATAGTATCCTATACTATTTTGAAACCGGCCAAAGTTAAGTACATCTTGAAAGAGAATGCTGCTGTTTTATGATTAATATCTGATAAGGAAAGATTATATATAAAGCATGTATACTGAGAATTGAGGCTCTAAAAACATTATTGATTTTCCTGAAGATAACTTGAAATGTCTTTATTTTAAATGTTGCCTCTGAAGAGTAGAACAAAAATTAAAATTCTGCTTCTCAGCACCTTAGTAACCCAGTAGTGATTAGCAAGAGGATGCACCAATCTCACTTATATTATACCAAGTTAAATAAATGCTGATTGGGTTAAAATTATCAAGTTCTTCTTAATTCATCCTCACCATGACAGAAAGTTTTTGATGATGGTGGGAAAAAGTTTTCCTCTGGGTTCATTCTTCTATGTTATTGTCATTTATTTACACCAGCCTTTCCCAACTTACTTCCACCCATATGTTGGCCTATAACTACTACATTCTTAGTTTGCATAAGTAATGGGAGCTTATGTAAAACCAATAAATAAATCTGTATCTCACCCCTTTTTCAGACATGTAGTCAGTGTTATGGAGGGAACCAGCTTGAAGGGAATTCTATTTCTAAAAAGAATAGAGGGGTCATCCGTGTGTGTGTGTGTGTGTGTGTGTGTGTGTGTTTTCTTAAGTTTTCGTGGGTACTTACATGTATGGTATTCAGCTTTGTTCGGGTATTTTCCCACGTCATTATAGTTGTGCTTTTAAAGTTGTAGCAACATTTGAGCAGAATCTCATCTGCCATCATCAGGCTTCTGTATAGACGAACACAATACAGACGAACACAATACAGAAGCCTGATGATGGCAGATGAGATTCTGCCAAAACATTTTATCTATCTATCTATCTATCTATCTATCTATCTATCTATCTATCTATCTATCTATCTATCTATCTGGTGAAGACCACAGAAAAGGGCCTTCTCAGTGGTGGCCTCTTCTCTATTAAACATCACCCCCCAAAAAAAAAGTACAGTCCCCCCCAGCTTTTTCAAGGGCCTTAGTGGATTTGTTGGTGCTGGTTTGTTCTCTGAGCTTGCTGTTTAGCTTTCAAATATTTTATCACCAGGCTATTAACATACTTAGTGGGACTTTGGTTGAAGCAGCTTGTTTTAATTCTTCACCGTTTTTAATGCACACTGCTTTGTGTCATGTATTTGGTGGGTCATGTGACCAGCCACTCATGCTGTGTGACCTTAATGGCTTTGTTAGACTTAGGACCATGAATGGAGAGGGGGCTGATTAAAGTGACTGATTTGATCGCATTGTTGCTGCCATTGGGGTAGGTTTTTATGGATTTTTATTATGCAATGGAATGTTGTAAGCTGCCAGGAGTCACCTATGTGTAAGTTGGAGGCTATAGAAATTTGTTAAATGAAATAAGTAAAAATGAAATAAAAAATGAAAACAATGTACAACTGCACAAGAAAATACTGAGGCAATTAAATGTTTTGTCTGTAGAAATCAATCAAATGTCATGAAACTACCATTAGTAAAAATATTTAATTATAATTTCTGATCGTATTAGCAGAACTATATTTACCAAATGCTAGGCATTACCAAAGAAGGGCACTGCACCAAGTCAAAAAACTGTGTGAAGACATGATGTTGTCTTTCTTTCAGTTTACAGGACCTTCCCTTCAGAACAGAACAGTTCTGTTACTTTTCCTCTCAAAGTGTTTTCAAATATCACATATTTCTATGACTCACAGAAGAAAGTGGGAACTGAAGTGGAGGTTAGATGTGTTTATGTGTAGACCGCATTTCAAAAAATAGATGAGGCTACATTAATCATGTGTAAAGTGCTCTCACCAGCTTGGAATCTACAAGGTCATCTTTTCAGACTATGGAAAATAATTATTTAAAGTATTTAAGGTTATTCAGTGGGTTGCTTGACTAAATTAAATTGGCAGAGTGCATCATTCCTCGGAGTCTGCATTTTAATCTCAGAAAAAACTACAAAGCATGTTGAAAATAAATTCTTAAAAGCAGTCAAGAACTCACACTAAGGAATTGATTTCTTAAACAGCATCTTTCTTTTTTCCAGTCTCTCAAGAGCTAGAAAAGGCTGGGCTGCTTTAATGCATAGCAGAGCATTCACATGAAGCCAAAAGGGCTTTTTCCTAGTCATTTTCGAAGTGAACACAGTTGAAATATTTAATCCATTTTATAACTGTCTGGATTCCGGCAGTACTAACCAATTTTAACACAAGGCTTGTCAATAAGTTTTTCAGCCATAAGGAACAACAGGGGGAATGAGAGAGAGAGGGGAGGGGAGGAAGGAAGAGAGAGAGAGGGAGGGAGGGAGAAATTTTGTTACAGTAGTGATTTAGCAGTACCATGGCATATACGTTCTTACACATCTTAAGTTAACTAGCAGCAATTTATCCATGATGAATTAACCGTGATATAAATATTTAGCATTACATCAATTTGTGTCTTTTTTATAAGATAGAACTAATAATTACTGACCATCAGTTGTTATCAGAAACATCGCTTGGGTGTGTATAGTTTCTGTGCATTTCTGTTACAGTTCCAAGTTTGCTTCTGGATAATGCCTATTTGATAGCACTATATTTACAGACCTGACTTTTCCTAAATGTCTTTTAGCCTTGCTATACCTTTCATGTTATGAAAAAGAATGTCAGTGCAACTTTTGCAAATAAGAGGACTAAAAGTATTTTCAGATAAAGCTACCCACGCAACATTTGCCACGGTGGCATAGTGGTTAGAGTGCAGTACTGCAGTTACTTCTGCTGACTACTGTTTGCCTGCAATTTGGCAGTTCAAATTCACCAGGCTTCAAGGTTGACTCAGCCTTCCATCCTTCTGAGGTAAATGGAGCATATTTGTGTCTTGGAAGAAGACACAAAGAAGACACATATTTGTGGCTTGTAAGGTCCACCATCGCAATCATGTTGTCAGAGTGACTGGGAGATTATGTTACCTAATTTGGGTAATGAAATGTCTGCAAGAGAGCATCCAAACACAGAGAGAACTAAGGACCCCTCATTTCAATGTTGAGCTACAAATCTTCTCCTTTATAGATATTACTCTGCTGAAAGGCTGCTCTGCTAAGGACCATTTATATTAAGAGCTCAATGGAAATTTGATGCTATGTTTCAAGAAATAAAAATGGATGGAGACATTTTAACATGTCAAGATACCACTGAAAAGTGGATAATATAAGGGTGTCTGTTGCCAAGAAAGATTGTTTGTCAAAAGAAGCAAAAATGTATATACAAAAGCGTTTTGGTCCATTTTGATATATGATAGTATTTCAGGAGAAATTATGAATTGAGGGAGAATAGGTTGTTTAAGTGTCTGTGGTTAAAGGAATGGGTTTGACCTATAATGAATGGGGTCTAAATGACTATCGAATATATGGAAAAATGATGACCAGGATGAAAGAAATACACAGAAGGGATTTGGTCTTGTAGAGCGAATGAAGATTGAACTGCAAAGCAAATAAACAAAGGGACAGAGAATGGAATGAGGCGATAGGGAAGACTAAAAGAATCACAATTATACAGAGTTAATGAGTTCTTCAGGACAAAGAAGTGAGGAATTTAAAGAACAAAAAGGTAATGCATGCAGTGTATGACCATGATGGAGGAATGATTTTAAGGCATAGGAAGTATGAAGAGAAATAATACACCTGGCCTGCTGCTCACGCAGCCTGTTTTCCCTTCCCCCCCCTCTGTCCCCCCCCACCCCAGCCAAGACACCAAGCCACAAAGGTTTTGGATCGCTGCTTTGGTCATAGGGGGAATAAATGATTAGGGGAAAAATAAATTTTAAGAACCTCCGAAGCAGTGTCTTCCAATGTTTTTGATGCAAAAAATTGATACGTAATAAAATTATAATGCCAACTTTTTAGTTATGCAAAATAATAACCTCTAGCTATTTCTGTAACAATAACCCAATTAATTGTCAAAACCCAAAGTCAAATTTTTACTTTTATTTTCTCTTTCATGCAAAGTTCAGAAGTGTTTTCAGTTTACAAATAACCACAAAACTATTTGCCATCACCACCTCTAAGCCCATACAGAAATTACCCAGCAGCCACTTATAGCTTAATATAGCCACTTAAGTATAATAATATTAGTTGTATTGAAATTTTCCAAAATTGGTCCTCCTGGGTGTTCTCTAAAAACAAATCAAACATGGAGATTTGGAAGCTCTAATGATTATCTTCTTGCCCCAGAGTTGAGTTTTTCAATTCAGAAAAGTCGCAAATATCTTTACAAGGTCTCTGAGTTGCTTCTTGTTGGGGAGTAAGTTAGGAAGTCTAGTTAATAAATTCTTTATTATAGTCATTGTCTGACCAGATTTTTTTCTTACAGTTGGATGGAATTACACCAGTCTTCTGCTATCTGTTCCTGGGCTAACTGCCAAAAGTAGCCAGCAATTCCCACAGGGAGATTTCTGGTTTATTCATGGCCTTTAATGCAGAGATACAGATGTTGGGTAATAGTCCCAGCTTAGAAGTCTTTGGTTCAGGGGGACCTGTTGCTGGATTACTTAATGTTAGAAATAAACCTGGGTATTTTATGGAACATCAGCTTTTTATTTTGTCTCTGATTTTCTCTTAAGCTGTCGCTGGTAATCAGGAACATTTTCATAATAGTTTAAAATAGTGTTGCTCAACCTTAGCAACTTTATAAGGACTTTACAACTTCCAGAATTCCTCGGCCAGCATGGAGTCAAAAGTCCATACATCTTAATCTTCCCAAGGTTGAGAAAGAGTGGTTTAAAGGAACATAGTAGAATTTTTAAAAAGATGTTACGTCGGCCTGCTTGTTTTTGTCTTTCACTATTATTAAAATTTTAAGTACAGGTGATCCTCGACTTACAACAGTTCATTTACTGACCATTGAAAGTTACAACGGCACTGAAAAAAGTGATTCATTGTTTTTCACAAGACCATTGCAGCATCCCCATGGTCATGTGATCAAAATGCAGATGCTTGGCAACTGACTCATATTTATGACAGTTGCAGTGTTTGTGGGGTCACGTATTCACCTTTTGTGACCTTATAAGCAAAGTCTATGTGGAAACCAACTTCACTTAACAACTGCAGTGAATCACTTAACAACTGTGGCAGGAAATGTTGTAAAACGGGACAAATTCACTTAACAACTGTTTTACTTAGCAACAGTAACACTGGGCTCAATTATGGTCATAAGTCGAGTACCAAATCTTGTTATACTTTAAATTGCAATTTTATATCTGTTTCCCAGACAGCAGATCTCCTTGAGTGAACTTACATTGGATTGGGCTAATTTATTTCTATAAATGGCAAATAATATCTCTATTTTAATGAAACCAGTTGCCTTTGAATAATATTACACTACCTCTTTGTCAGCTATTTGAGATAGTCCAAGTCAGAAAACAGACATTGCAAAGATTAAAGGAATGCTACTAAATTGTTGTAGGATATAATTACAGAATCTTGAAATTCTGCCAGTGTGTCAAGCAGGAGTTATTTTCTTTCTCGTGCCGCCCCTTTTCCAGGCATGAGGTTGGTTTTTTTTCTCTTTAACTGCTCCTAGAGACCCATTATCAATATTACCTTCACATTCCTCTATGTGAGTTGTACTGAATTGCTTACTTCTGGAAGAAAGGATGAAGCCTGGAGGATAACTTGTGTCCTTTCTGCATTTTCTCCGATTTCGTTCCTCTCAGCACACTTTCTTTGCTTGCTTAGTAAACACTTTGCAACTTTACCAGCTCATAGTAGCTAAACATGAGAAATAAGTATGTGGAAGTGATAAGTAAATACTTAAGAAGAACAAGTATTTGAAGTAGTGAAATCCCGGTTTTTGGATGACAGTACTAATTTATTCTGTATGTATTCTGGAATTGTAAGTGGATGTTGTTTCTGCTTTTTTAAAATTATTTTTATCTGTTATTTTTATGGTATTACACGTATAAGACTGAAAAGTTAAATATTTTTTAAAAGTATAAATGTAAGGCTTATTTAATAGAAAAGAAATATAGAAATTAGAGCAAATTATATTGTTCTTCTCCTACTTGTAGGTCTACAGGTAGTCCTCGATTTATGACCACAGTTGAGCCCAAAATTTTTGTTGCTAAGTGAGAAATGTGTTAAGTGAATTTTGCCCAATTTTACAACCTTGCTTGCCACAGTTGTTAAGTGAATCACTGCAGTTGTTAAATTAGTAACACGGTTGTTAAATATGTTTGGCTTTGACTTTGCTTGTCAGACAGTCACAAAAGGGGATCACATGACTCCAGGACACTGCAACCGTCATAAATGTGAGTCAGTTGCCAAGCATCTGAATTTTGATCACATGACCATGGGGATGCTACAACAGTCGTAAGTGTGAAAAACGGTTATAAATCACTTTTCTGAGTGCCATTGTGACTTTGAATAGTTACTAAATAAACAGTCAAAGACCACTTGTATTCGGTTTCAGACATTCAACTATTGGGGTGGGGAGGAATCAGAGGTGCTATTCAGCAGGTTCTGACCAGTTCTGGAGAACTGGTAGCAGAAATTTTGAGTGGATAACTGGTAAATGCCACCTCTGACTGGAGATTTTACAGTATCCTTCCCTTGCCACGCCCACCAAGCCATGCCCACAGAACCGGTAGTAAAAAAAAAAATCAAATTCCACCACTGGGGGGAACTCTTTTTTGTATAGACTTAGTATAAAATAAGACTGCTTGAAACAAAAGCGAAAGAAATGTAAAATAAGTGCTATGAAATACCTAATTAGGAGAAAGTTTGTGGGAATAAATCCTGGATTAGATATTTGTACATAAACCAGGTCTCAGCTGCCTCTGATCTCTTGGTCTCCCACCTGGAAAAAGCAGCCAGGACTCACAGTTTGGACTATTCTTCGCTTTAATCCAGCAACCAAAACAATGTAACAGCAAGTAAGGATATTTCCAAATAAAGCCAGCGCTGAGAGCCACTACCTCTCAGCACTTTAAATACCCTGGCTCCGCCCCTCCCACGCATCTAAGCTGCCTAACATCCGGTTCTTTGTTATACTAACATCCACCTATCTACAGCTCCCTTCACCCATGTGTTTACTATCCTTCCTTATTATCCTGTGATTGTGCCCAGATTACCCACCACCATGGCCATTCTCCTCCAAACATCAGCCACTGCTTGTCTCTCCTTCAGTTCTGGATTCAGTAGCTGCCACTCATTCCCAACCTGCTGCAATCATCCTGTCACTTCCTATGACATCATCCTAGTCTCTCCATAGGGGCATCTGGGGTGGCTACCATCAGCTGTAGTCTCCCTGTCACCTCCTGATGACATCATCCTAGTCTCTCCATAGGGGCATCTGGGGTGGCTACCATCAGCTGTAGTCTCCCTGTCACCTCCTGATGACATCATCCTAGTCTCTCCATAGGGGCAGTTGAGGTGGCAACAAGGTAAATAGCAGTTCTTCTCATTGTTGGGCTCTGGCGCATGTTGCAGCGTGTCCAGATCCTGATACCAAGTTTGTGTAGTTAATTAAATATGTGTCAATAAATTTTTGCAAATGGATCTAGTTTTCTGTAATATTAGAACATAATTTAGTAATCTGGAGAACTTGCAGTTCTTAATGAGCATTTTCTTGTCTTAAAGTATAGGTGATTCTTAACTTATGACTAGTCACTTAGCCCTATAGCATACAATTGGTTTATGTACAGATATCTAACCCATTGCTTAACAACCATGGCATTTGCTTAATTACCATGGATTCACTTAATGACCATGTTAATTTACTTAACGACTTCTACAAAAAATGTAAAATCAGATCAGTTGCATGATGACCCGTTTATTACTATCATGACTTATATGATGCAGTGAGCAGGCTCCATTATGGTTGTACTTCCTACAGTTTCCCCAGTGGCAGGTGATCAAAATTCAGGCACTTGGCAATTGGCATGTTATGATGGTTGTGAGGGTCCTGGAGTCATATGATTCCCATTGGCGACATTCCCAACCCAGCTTCCAACAAGAAAAGTCAATGGGGGAAGCCAGATTCGCTTAACAACTATGTTATTAAGCCACTGTGGTGGCATAGTGGTTAGAATGCAGTATTGCAGGGTAATTCAGCTCACTGCCAGTTGTTTGATCCTCACCGCCTCAAGGTTGACTCAGCCTTCCATCCTTCTGAGGTCGGTAAAATGAGAGCCCAGATTATTGCAACTTTTATTGATTTTTCTTGAGTGACTGATTGTTATAACACAATGTTCTAACTCTTTTTAGAAGGATAAAGTATCAATGGTGCAACAATACACTAAAATAAGACTGTAAAAGAACACCATTCATTTAAAATCAGAGTCCTTAAATGTAATAGCAGCAACAAGTGCAACAATAAAAGAATGGAGTAGCTACAGCAGTAAACTCTGCAGGAGATTAAAGGTGTTTTTACTGTGCAAATTCTGTGTACAGGAATGGGGGAGGGCATCGTAAAATGGATTTAACAGCTAACTCTTGAATATGATTACTTTTATGATAGCTAACATAGTTAAGAATTGATGAAACCGTAAGGTTCGAGAAAGCATAATTAGTGTAATTTTTGCCATATCATAAGCAGTTTTAAAAAGTGAGACAGGAAATAGCTTTTGTAATATTTTGCTCCAAAACAGATGCCTTAAAAAGAATATAGTTTAAGAAAATGCTGCCTTTTAAAGATTTAAAATTTTACAAGGCATTTGGTTCCTAAATGATGTCTCAGAAATACAATAAAGTCTGGATGCCAGAAACTATTTAAGACTGATATATCAAATTTGAATTGGATGTAAATTGAATCAAATTTATTTTTTAGCATAAATATAAATATACATGTCCCTTGTAGCTGTGACCTATTAAGAAAGAGAGATTGCAGATGTGGTGATACCTAATAACCACTGCAGTTTTCTTGGCAAGTTTTTCAGAAGTGCTGTACCATTGCCTCTTTCCTAGGGCTAAAAGAGAGACTGGCTCAAATCATCCAGCTGGCTTTGTCCCTAAGGCAGGACTAGAACTCATGGTTTTCCCCTTTCTAGCCTGGTACCTTAAACCCCTGTGCCAAACTAACTCTTTGGATGAAGGATTATAAGAATTGAAATCCAATATACTGTAACTGGTGGCCATTTGATTAGATGGGCAAGGCTGATAGATAGATAACTATGAATTAGAACTCTGTTCAGGAAGTATTCCAACTTGTTTGTTATTATATTATACAATATTAATATGGAAGCAGAATGATAAAATGATTTAATGCTGCTTTAGTTGATGGACATGTATGTGTTTATATAAAAAAATATCAAATAGGATAAAATTTAACATAAGTACAGCATCTTTCATTGCACTATAATGATGACGTTAATGCTTCAAGTTCAATCTGTTTTACTATACATATACTAATATTTGTATGCAAAATGCATAGTATTGTTTGTCCAAATAATTCACGAGCATTTATATATGAGCCAGGGGTATTTTTTTGCAAGTGCCAGTCCAGTCCAATTGGAACTGAATCAATTTAGAGTGCTTGATGAAGTGAATTATAGTAAAAACAATATAGTATTATAAACTGGACTTTTCCAATATTGCTTAGGATTTGGAAGCCTATTAGTATTAAGTCTAACTAATAATATGGTATAGGATTTCCTGCCTGACCAGGGGGTTGGACTAGAAGACCTCCAAGGATCCTTCCAACCAGTGGTGGGATTCAAAAAAATTTACTACCGGTTCTGTGGGCATGGCTTGGTGGGCCTGACATTGCTTGGTAGGTGTGGCAGGGGAAGGTTACTTCAAAATCCCATTCCCTCCCCACCCCACTAACCTGCTTTCCAGCTCCATTCTCCTGTGCAGGGCAACAAAAGAAGACCCAGCCGATCAGCTGGGACTCAGGAGGCAGCGAATAGATGGGGGCGGAGCCAGTCAGAGGTGGTATTTGCCGGTTCTCCGAACTACTCAAAATTTCCGCTACCGGTTCTCCAGAATCTGTTGAATATTACCTCTGTGTCCAACTCTGTTTTTATTTTATTCAGTATTATCTCAAGGGTGCTTTTGTCTTCAAAAGGCAACTGTTTTTTCTCTGAGGAAGAAACATTTCACTTCTCCATCCATCCATTTTCTTCTTCCTCAAGGAAAAAACAGTCCAGTGGCCTTTTGAAGAAAAAAGCATCCTTGAGACAACTGTGATCTGGATGACTGAGAATCTAATCTCTACAGACATTAATTCAGTATTAGCTTCTCACGAGCCACTTCGGCGTTACTATACAATAGCAATGCTCTAGGGGTAGCAGCTTGATTTTCTAGCAAGCTGATCTACTCTCAGCTGCTGAGTAAATACACTGTTCACAGGGTGACTCAAGGTTGAAAGAGGAGGAGGAAGAGGAGACGGGAAAAGAACTGCTTTGCAGCTGTTCCCACCACTTTAAGAGGCATCAACAGCAATGGCACACTTTCTGCAGTTTATTTGAATATAGCTCAGCTGAGGGGGAAAAAACAGTGGGAGGGATCAAGAAGTAATTAGAGGATGTTTGCACAGTTGCCTGGTAACCACACAAGTAATTCGAGTTTATTTGCACCTGCCCAGCCTCTCCAGCATTAACTGTTTCTCAGCACTTGAAAAGTGTTATTACACCATCATGTCAGGCATCTACCAATTTATGCAACAGTCGTAGGGTTACCATTAGAGTGTTCAGTCAAAAGTGTGTTTGACTAAACACTATAACAATACAGGTAGTCCTCAACGTAGGACCACAATTGGACCCAAAACCTACATTGCTAAATGAGAAATTTGTTAAGTGAGTTTTGCCCCATTTTACGGCTTTTCTTGCTATTCTTCTTAAGTGAATCACTGCGGTTGTGAAGTTAGCAACGTGGTTGTCTTTAAGTAAATCGGGCTTCCCCATTTGCTTGTCAGAAGGTTTGACAAGGGGATCAAATGACCCCAGGACACAGCAACTGTCTTAAATATGAACCAGTTGTGAAACATCCAAATGAGAATCACATGATTATGGGGAGGCTGCAAAGTCATAAATGTGAAAAATAGTCATAAGTCATTTTTTTCAGTGCCATTGTAACTTCAAATGGTCACTAAGTCAACTGTTGTAAATTGAGGACTACTTGTCAGCCCTGGAGGCCATCTTTTTCTTTGGATCTTCAGGGCTGCCACATTTAGTGCTGTGGGAAAACGGGAGGGGGGGTTGCATGGAGTTGGTGGAGATATATAGCCACAACATCATTCTTTACTCTGGGAGTCAAGGACGTTCAGCCTGCACCCTGGAGAGGCATAACTGGGGAACATCTCCAGTTGGGACGGTCCCCCAGGAGGCTTCCCTGAGGCCCAGAAGGCCCCAAAATGGAGCGTGGGGGGTACTGTGTGCCCCCTCCAGGCTCCATTTTTTTCTTTCCTGAGCCCCAGGGAAGCCTTCTGGGAGCAAAAACGCCCCCCCCAGGGGGTGCTGCAAAAAAGCCACGTCCACACAGTCACATGGTCATGCTTATCTAGCCACGGCCACTTAGCCATGCCCACAGAACCGGTAGTAAAACCATTTGAATCCCACCACTGGACTGGACCATGCGATGGACATGTGGGCGCAGGGGAAGGGACTTTGACTTTCCTTTGGGTGGGGAAAATCCGGGGGAAATTCAGATTCAGGTTAATGTCAGGGTTCCAAGTAACACCCCCAACCAAGTAAGATTCCAAGGCCGGCAGTTTCTCAAAGTTCCATTTTATTAGAGATTGGCAGGTCTGGGGAAACCCGAATCTGAAAGCCCTCGGGTTTTCCCCACCCAAAGGAAAGTCAAAGTCCCTTCCCCTGCACCTACATGTCCATCACATGGTCCAATCAATCCAACTTCCCAACTGGAGATGTTTCCCAGTCACGCCTCTCCAGGCGCACCAACTCCATGCAACCCCCCTCCCGTTTTCCCACACCACTAAATGTGGCAGCCCTGAAGATCCAAAGAAAAAGATGGCCTCCAGGGCTGACACTACCAGCGGTGTTATAGTGTTACAACGTATGTATCTAATCCTCTTTCAATGCAGGAGGATGGAAGAGTTGGAAGAGTTGTATTATATATAGTTAAAGAACAAGCTATAGTAAAAATATAAAGAACGTTTTGGTGCTTTTCCATCTTTTCAGTCTTTAGATGTGCATTGACCTTGTTTATTTTACATTGTGGAGGTCTTGAATTTCTTATCTCTGACCTCTAAATATAATTGTAGGTGCTATCAAGTAAAACAGTAATGTAAAAGCCATGTAGTGAATTGTTGCTTAGCTAGTATTTTTTTAAGTCAGTCAGCAAGGTAGATTCTGCTCCTATCCATTCTCCTCCAGATGCAGATAGTTGCATTAGCAGTAATTGATGGGCCTGTTTTCATGAATAATAGTGGAGTTGTACAGTTCTCATGTATATGTAGCTGCCTTGTTGTATTTAACTGAAAGACATCTCTTGCTGGTCACATCCACCTGACGCAGTAGAGTGGGGAGGCAAGGAGTATTGCGAGTCCCATTCCCTAAAGAATGTACATCTGGTAGGATCCAGAAAAAGGGCCTTCTCCATGGTAACTGCCTCTCTCTGGAAATTATCCCTCCAGAAATTAGACTGGTCCTCACTCTGACCCTCTTTCAGAAGAAGGCTCAGTAGTTTTGCCAGCAGGCCTGGGGAACCCAGAGTGATAGAGCCCATTAAATGGCTGATTTGAGTGTGTGTTATAGCCAGGGAAGTTTTTGGGGGGCGTTATTATTCTCATCTAGTTTCTTAGCTTTTAGATGATTGGTTGCTGTGAAACTTTCAGTTTGAAACAGAGTTTAGAACAGGAATGTTTTAAAGTTTCTTTCTTACCCCGTGCTTCTTTTGTTATGAAGTGTACCTTTCAGTAGTATTTTGCAGCTACTCAAGAACAAACTGACAGTTTTGACTCAAACTGCCAGTAAAATCCAAGGTTCAGTTGTCAAACCGAGTCTGCTTTTCCTTTAGGTCCTCACAGTAACATGCATAGAAGTCGCTTCTCCCATTTTTCCCACAACAATTCTGCGTATGTTGTGACTATGTGGAAAAAAAAAAACATTATTAGGTTCTTTCATGTCCTCAGCAGGATATTTTGGGGGGTGAGGGGTAGGGAGGTAATAAATGCTACTTCCTCTGACATTTAGGTTTCTGTACCAGCCTGATTAGTGAAAAATAGAATGATTACATGCAGATGAATGGAATTTGTATCAGCACCTAAGGGAGAAGTCAGAGGTCACCTCTTATCTCTAACTTATTTTCATGTTTATTGTAGCCTCTATCACGGTTCTATGAAAAGCAGGCCTTCCTTTTCCTTTCCCCAGCAATCTTTTGTTAGTACAAAATGTGATATGGAGTCATTTCTTCCATCTCATAGCTGCTATTTACAGGAAAAATATATTCATGATATTAAGCACTACATTTCATTTACACTCTCACAGCAGATGAAAAGGAAACCGATAAATAAACATATACATAAATCTACAGTATATAGAAAACCCAATCTGCATGTATACACATATACACAAATCTACAGTATATGAAGACCCTGACTGCTGAGGGCAATATGCTGACTCTGTAAAACCGCTTAGAGAGGGCTGTAAAAGCGCTTTGAGGTGAGTGGTATATAAGTCTAAGTGCTATTACTACAGAGAGAAACACAAACACGAGCATAGCAGAAGCAGCACCACTATATCTTGTTTATTATTTATCCGTAGTTCTGCATAGTCAGTGCTCTGTTACTTCCTCTAATAATTTAATTGCTGGGTTTAGATGACTGTTGTAATCATAGTAGAATCAATCAAAAAAGAAGTGAGACAAGAGAAAGATAGGCTAAGATCTAACCACAGAGAAATCATTTATGACCATTTAGTCAGGCTATTGACACACTATAAAATAAACTCACAGCACACAACACCCAAATTTTGTCCATCAGATGCATTTCGTGGGATAGGAATTAATGGGAAATTTCTAATGCCTCTTTATATTATGTTTGCTGCATAGATAAACTGAACTGAATGGCACTATTATATTATTCCCCTGAAGTTTCAGACTGTGAAATTCAATCTCAGGTTTTCCTAATAAACACTCTGAAACTTATTTTAGGTTTAGTGAAGGAAGAAGGAACGTAGCGTACTTTTGGAGGCCAGGGAGATACATTTCTTTTCAGTACTATCAGGAAATATTGAGGAAAGAAAAGAAAAACATCTTGTTTGTTGAAGCTGAATATGCTTGTTATGAAATCAGCACTTTTGGGGGAGGAAATAAAATGTTAAAAATAGGTTAATTGAAATTGTCCGATTGCTTCTTGGAATTTAACACATTTCCTTCCAACTAAAATGTAAAAATGTCACTTCATCTATTAGTGCAGAACTTCATGAGAATTATTACTGATCTCTGTGTTAAGGGAATCGCTAACATTACACAGATAAGGTAGCCTGTCTTCAGATGCCAAGTTCTGGGGTACCATTAAAGGGGAAAAACATTATTTTCTGTGATGGGCAACAGCAAAATGAACACCTCTCCACCCACTCCTTTTAATGTTAGTACCATTAGTGAGTGGCAAGCTTCATTTGATAATTTTTCAAGAAAGTATTTAGGAGATTCCTTTTCCATCTTTTCAGTCAAAGGCCTGCTGAAAAGGACTGCTGTTATTGACCTGAGGAAATTCCTTTGCCACTTCCAAATAAGAAAGAATACTTTTGAATATGCTCAGATGAGCCTTAATTATAAAATTCATATTGTTACTCGTTCTTCTTATTGTTTAGCAACTGATGGATAGACAGAGAGAAGTAAATTAGTTCCAGACTTTGAAGTAGATTTGGCCTTTGCATATCACAAGGCTAAGATTCCAAAAATATTTATTATCATTATTTAGGCTAATGATTAGGGGAAGGACTGGCAGAACCTGGGAGTGCAATTAAAGAGGGATCAGCATAGGATCTAACTCCTAGCAGGTGCTAAACTTAAGTTGAGAAATTTTCTGTGCCAGAGCAATAAATCAGTATAGTTAGACCTTCATGTGTGGACCTTATCTTTTGCGCATGACAAAGGATAGTATTACACATGTCTTTGTGAATCTGAAATTGTCCATATTTTATTTATTTATGAAATTTTGAAGCCATTCATCTCCCTCATAGAGGGGCTATTTCATATGACAATCCATTTATATAGCTTACTGTGTGCATTTCATTTTTTTACTGGTCTATAGTATATATGAAATTCCCCCATAATCCATTGATATATTCCTAAATAGCAATTAATAGTGTAATTAGAAATAAAGCCGGGGAGGGAGAGGGAAGGAGGGAGAGAGAGAGGGAGAGAGATGATGATGATGATGCAATAGCTATGAAAAACTTTGCTTACAAAATCTATCTGAAATTACTTAAGTGGATGAAAAGTTTCCTGAATATTTAATATGTTTATTGGTAGTTCAATCTGATCAAGTTCATGATATATTTTCATTTAGAAATCTTTTACTTGAAACAGATGATTTTAAAAAACTGAAGGTCATGTGTTATATCAACATTACAAGTTTTTTCCCTTCTGTCTCAATCCTTTCTTTATTAAAAGTTCACATTAAAGAATGTAGCACATACAATGCTGTCTAGAGTAATAGATTATTTGTTTATTGATCCGGAATTTCTTTAGGGCGAGTCAAACATTGAAAGTACTGTTTATTTATTTATTTTTATTTGTCAATTGCTTACAAGATAATAGGTATAAGTAAAAACATAGTTATGAATACATGGATACATATAAGAAAAAATATATATAAAAGAAACAATAGGACAGGGATGGTAGGAACGTTGGTGCGCTTATGCACGCCCCCTACAGACCTCTTAGGAAAGGGGTGAGGTCAATAGTAGACAGTCTAAGGTTAAAATTTTTGGGGTTTGGGGAAAAAAACAGAGTCAGGTAGAGTATTCCAGACATTGACCACTCCGTTAACTGAAGTCATATTTCCTGCAATCAAGTTTGGTGCGATTAACCTTGAGTTTGTATCTATTGTTTGCTCTAGTGTTGTTATGGTTGAAGCTGAAGTATTCACTGACAGGTAGGACATTGCAATGTATGATTTTATATACTATACTTAGGCGGCCTAGTTCTAGGTTTTCTAGGTCTAGAATTTAGGTCTAGGTATTCTGCAATTAGTAGAGGAGTGGAGAACTCTTCTTGTGAAATATTTCTGGACTTCCTCAACTGTGTTAATATCAGATATGTAATGTGGGTTCCATACTGATGAGCTGTATTCGAGTATTGGTCTAGCAAATGTTTTGTATGCTCTAGTTATTAGTGTAATATTACCAGAGAAAAAGCTATGTAAGATTAGGTTAACAGCTCCTTTTTGGCTATGTAGTTACAGTGGGCTCTAGCACTTAGGTCATTTGAGATGAGTACTCCAAGATCCTTGACAGAGTTTGGGTCATCAACAAGGTCTTGACTATTCAGCCTGTATTTTATTTTCTGATTTTATTTTATTTTTTGCCAATATGTAAGACAGAACATTTATTTGTTGAGATTTGAAGTTGCTATTTGTTTCACCATTCTGATACATAGTCAAGGTCTTTTTGAAGGGTAGCAGTATTGTCTGTGGTGTTGAATAGCTTTACATCATCAGCGAAGAGAATGCAGTTGCTCTTGATATGATCACATTTATGTAGAGTATGAAAAGAGTTGGTCCTAGAACACTGCCTTGGGGGACACCATTGTTGACAGGTACAGAATTTGATAGGACGCTGCCAATGTTGACCATTTGTTGTCTGTGATGTGCAACGAAAGAAGAATGAAAATCCTTATTCCAAGAGGGTGTTAAGGAGAAGGGAGGGAAGTCAGAACTAAGTACTGGGAATTACATCTGAACAAATTTATATATATCTCATCCAAGAAGCTTCTTCAGCTCTGGAAGGTGGAGAATGGAAAGATTTAAACTCCTTGCAGACAGCTGGCCAGTTGCATTCTTTTAGAGAGTCATTGAGGCTAGTTGGAGGTTTATCTGTGTTGTCAGGGTCACCTGAGTAATGCAAGTGGGCTGGAACCTTCTTGGAACAGTTGAAACAACTGTGTTGTAGACTGGAGATAGATGATGTTCTATCCCTCCCCTTCTGTTGAGAGAGGGCTGTTCAGTTTTGACATAGATGGCCTCTTTGACCCCTCTTTCAAACCAGCGGTCCTCTCTGTCCAGAATGTGGATTTTCCTGTCTTCAAAAGAGTGGCCTGTATCTTTTAAATGCAGATGGACTGCTAAATTTTGTCCTGATCAGTTTGTTCTCCTATGTTGTGCCATGTATTTATGAAGTGGTTGTTTTATTTCCCCAATATAGAGAACTGCATTGTACTGCATATGCCACATTGCTCAGTTTGTGTCTGAGTGTTTTATCCTTGAGATGGATACGTGTCTGCCTTAGTGTATTCTTTAATTTGAAGTGTGTACACACGTATGTTGTGCTGGCTAAAGATCCTCCCTGAGCTATTCCGATATTCATGCAACGTATGGAATGACAACATTGCTTTGTTTATTGTTCTTTGTCTGTTATGGAGGAGCTCCTGCTCCGGGTCTTTTGGGGGATTTAATGAAGACCTACTTGGGATAACCACACATTCTGAGGGCTTCCTTGATGTGTTTTAATTCTCTTTCTGTCTCATCTTTGCTGGTCGGCAGGCCTTCAGCTCAGTGGTATAGGTATATTTTGATAACTCCCATTTTGTGCTCCAGTGAGTGATGAGAATCAAAATGTAAATATTGATCTATGTGTGTGAGTTTTCTGTAAACTTCAATATTTTTTGTCTTTCTTAATGTATACTGCACAGTTCAGGAAGTCTAGACTATTTTGCTTAACATCTTCCCTTGTGAATTTGATGTATCTGTCCACAGAGTTGATATGTTTGGTGAATGCTTCCAGTTCCTGTGTTTTGATCTTGACCCAATAATCATGTGGGTATGTGTGTATGTTGTGTAAATTTCAAACCTAGAAATCAGTTGCCCCTTTCCCTCCCATTTCTTAAACAGAAAATAGTTACCTGGCAGCTGATGAATTAAATGTAAGAGCATGCAGCTAGATTATCTGGTGCCTTTTTGTCCACTTTTCAACGAACTTATTTCTATTATATCGTAAAGCAGAGACACCATAAAGCCTTCAGTACTTTGACATTCACTTAAAAATTGACTGTACACAGGAAAACACAATTTTGTTATGTACTTGCCTATATGTGAGAAGACAAAATAACTTGAATTTGAAATGAATTTTTAATGTGAGTTTTTCATTTTCGCATATAATGTATAATCTTTGTTTTTCAATAACAGCAAAGAGCTCCAGGAAAGATTTTATTGGATGCAGTCTGCAACCATCTGAATCTTGTTGAAGGTGATTATTTTGGCCTTGAGTTTCTGGATCATAAGAAGGTCATGGTAAGTAAAGATATTTTGCCTAAATCATCCCTCCCATGATATCATTTTATAATATTTTCATGCTCTTAAAAGTTTGCCCCTTCCTACCTTCCTTAAAATATTTTCTAGTTTTCTCACTTGAAAGCAGAGTAGATAAGCAAGAGCATATGATAAATATTCTTGTTTCCCAGCTCACAATCAATGAATCACAAATGTGCAATATGCTTGTTCATAAATAATATGCACATAAGTAGAGCAACTGTTTTAGATAGACTACAGAACTTACACTTGTTTTACTAAAATGTGTGCACATATCTATTGGATAGGTTTTTTATTATTTCAAGAACAAAACTCCAGTCTTCATGGAAAGATAATTAATTGTGGACTGAGTGATAGCTGTCCAGTTCATTATGTTTAACATTATGAAAATAACATCTGTTCATCCTTTTCTTCCTCTCTTCTGCTGGAAACAAATCTGTTGTACCTTGGCAACTGTTGTGTAAAGCTTTTCTAAGAGAGGTTCACATGCTACCACAGAGGAGTATAGTATGTGCTGTTTTCTTTCTGAGTTTACCATTTCTGCACCATTTCTTAACCTTGTAAAGCCTTCTACTCCTGTGCTGGGTACCCATGCCATTGTAACTGGTTTGTATTTTAGTTATTCTTTTCAGAAATTTGGCAGTGCGCACATTTTTCAGGGTGCCAAGTGTGAAGTTCAAAAACACAACATTATTAGAATGCCAAGAAACACCAAGATCTGTGTTTTTTTTAAATCTAAAAACTGGTTTTCCTCATATGAACATAAATGACTAAGGCATAAAAGTTTTTATTGGCTAACAAAAACAATTTTAAATTAATAGCCTTTTCCCTCACAATAATCAAAACACATTAATAGGCCAGAACTTAAACACATTTTTTTTGGTGGGTCCAGTGGCTATTTTTCTGAAATGAGGATTTGCTTTTAACTTGGTATAACAAAGAGCTATTCAAGTTTAACCTGAACAAATGTACAATTCTTTCAAGCCCTCTTGTTCAGGACAAAAGAGAGTTTTCTTTTTCTGAGAAAAAAGTTTGCCTTTTTACTATCTAGGAGTGAAACATATTTAACTCCATGGGAATCTGTGTGTATGTTGCTTCCACAAATACATTAATATGAGTGCAATATACAGTGATGTTTAAAAGTTTGTGAACTTTTTGAATTTTCAGTATTTCTCTATAAATATCATGTAAAAGTGATCTGTTCTTCACACAACTATTAAAAATAAACAAATGAGTCAAAAACATTATATTTGTTCACATTATATTTGTTCATATATATATGGTATTCAGCTTTGTTCGGGTATTTTCCCACATCATTATAGTTGTTCTTTTAAAGTTGTAGCAACGTTTCGGCAGAATCTCATCTGCCATCATCAGGCTTCTGTATTGTGTTCGTCTGTGAGTCAGACTATATATATCTGTGCTTCTCAGAGTATGTATATTTATATTTATATATACAAGCATACACTGCTCAAAAAAATAAAGGGAACACTTAAACAACGCAATGTAACTGCAAGTCAGTCGCACTTCTGTGAAATCAAACTGTCCACTTAGGTAGTAACACTGATTGACAGTCAATTTCACATGCTGTTGTACAAATGGACTAGACAACAGGTGGAAAGCATAGGCAGTTAGCAAGACATCCCCATAAAGGAGTGGTTCTGCAGGTGGTGACCACAGACCACTTCTCAGTTCCTATGCTTTCTGGCTGATGGTTTGGTCACTTTTGAATGCTGGAAGTGCTTTCACTCTAGTAGTAGCATGAGATGAAGTCTACAACCTACACAAGTGGCTCAGGTAGTGCAGCTCATCAAGGATGGTACATCAATGTGAGCTGTGGAAAGAAGGTTTGCTGTGTCTGTCAGCGTAGTGTTCAGAGCATGGAGGCACTACCAGGAGACAGGCCAGTACATCAGGAGACGTGGAGGCCATAGGAGGGCAATAACCCAGCATCAGGACCGCTACCTCCACCTTTGTACAAGGAGGGACAGGAGGAGCACTGCCAGATCCCTGCAAAATGACCTCCAGCGGGCCACAAATGTGCATGTGGCTGCTCAAACGGTCAGAAACAGACTCCATGAGGGTGGTATGAGGGCCCAATGTCCACAGGTGGAGGTTGTACTTACAACCCAACACCGTGCAGGACATTTGGCATTTGCCAGAGAACACCAAGATTGGCAAATTCGCCACTGGTGCCCTGTGCTCTTCACAGACGAAAGCAGGTTCACACTGAGCACATGTGACAGACGTGACAGGGTCTGGAGACGCCGTGGAGAATGTTCTTCTGCCTGCAACATCCTCCAGCATGACCAGTTTGGCAGTGGGTCAGTAATGGTGTGGGGTGGCATTTCTTTAGGGGGCCGTACAGCCCTCCATGTGCTCGCCAGAGGAAGCCTGACTGCCATTAGGTACAGAGGTGAGATCCTCAGACCCCTTGTGAAACCATATGCTGGTGCGGTTGGCCCTGGGCACCTCCTAATGCAAGACAGTGCTAGACCTCATGTAGCTAGAGTGTGTCAGCAGTTCCTGCAAGACAAAGGCATTGATGCTATGGACTGGCCCGCCCATTCCCCAGACCTGAATCCAATTGAGCACATCTGGGACATCATGTCTTGCTCCATCCACCAACGCCACGTTGCACCACAGACTGTCCAGGAGTTGGGGGATGCTTTAGTCCATGTGTGGGAGGAGATCCCCCAGAAGACCATCCGCCACCTAATCAGGAGCATGCCCAGGTGTTGTAGGGAGGTCATACAGGCACGTGGGGGCCACATGCACTACTGAGCCTCATTTTGACTTGTTTTAAGGACATAACAAAGTTGGATCAGCCTGTAGTGTTCTTTTCCACTTTAATTTTGAGTGTAACTCCAAATCCAGACCTCCATGGGTGGCTAAATCTGATTCCCATTGATAATTTTTGTGTGATTTTGTTGTCAGCACATTCAACTATGTAATGAACAAAGTATTTAATAAGAATATTTCATTCATTCAGATCTAGGATGTCTTATTTTTGTGTTCCCTTTATTTTTTTGAGCAATATATCTATCTATCTATCTATCTATCTATCTATCTATCTATCTATCTGGTATTCAGCTTTGTTCGGGTATTTTCCCACGTCATTATAGTTGTGCTTTTAAAGTTGTAGCAACATTTCGGCAGAATCTCATCTGCCATCATCAGGCTTCTGTATTGTGTTCATCTGTTCACCAGACGAACACAATACAGAAGCCTGATGATGGCAGATGAGATTCTGCTGAAACGTTGCTACAACTTTAAAAGCACAACTATAATGTCATGGGAAAATACCCGAACAAAGCTCAATACTATATAGATATAGATATATAGATATAGATAGATATATGTTGGTGTGTGGCAAAAATATGTCAACCTCTTGGAATATCAACTTATTTGAAGGAAAATTAGTCAGTTATTTTTAATCAAAGTGATGATAATCAGGTGTGAGTATGTGAGGTCTTCATGAGCCCAGGTAATGTCTAAAAAGTAGTGGTGCACTTGCATTGGGAAATGTTGGTATTCATGTGACTGTCAGCAGGGCAATACTGAATAACGGAGGTGAGCATAGCAAGACTGCAAGGAGAAAGCTACTACTCTATAAAAAGAACATTGCTGCCTATCTCCAGTTTATGAAAAAAACCCACATGGATTAACAAGAAGGCTATTGGAAGAATGTTCTGTGGATAGATGAGACAAAAATAGAAATGTTTGGCTTAAATAAAAAATGTTATGTTTGGTGAAAGGCAAATACTGCATTCCAGCAGGAGAACTTTTGCCCATTTGTGAAACATGATGGTGGCAGTATCATGGTTTCTTTGCGGCCTCTAAACCAAGATGGAACTTTGAATTCTGAATTGTGCCAATCAATTCTACAGGATGTTCGTAACTGAAGCTCAAGAAAAAGTTGATCATTTAACAAGACAATGACCGAAAACACACAAGTTTTATAAAAGAAGCAGAAGAAAGTTAATGTTTTAGAATGTCAAATCAAAATCCTGATCTTAATAATCCTAGAAATATATTGTTGAAGGATCTGAGGCCAGTAATTCATGCAAGGAAACCCACCAATATTCCAGAGTTAAAGCTAGACTAAAATTCCTCCAAATCAATGAAGGACTAATCAAGTATTTTCAGAAACTTCAACTAAAAATTTCTGAAAATACTTGATTAGTCCTTCAGTTATTGCTGACTGAGTGGGGCACAGTTACTAAAAGCAAAGTTTCTCATTATTCTATCTCAAACCAATATGCAGCTTTGGATCATTTTCCTCAATAAGTAAACAAATATAATGTTTTTGACTCATTTGTTTAATCATTTATTTAATTTTAATACTTGTGTGGAGAAAAGATCGTGCTATAATTATTTTGGTGTGAGTTTTGGAAAATATCACTA
The DNA here is from genome assembly GCF_049901715.1 of Pseudonaja textilis. Taxonomy (NCBI): domain Eukaryota; kingdom Metazoa; phylum Chordata; class Lepidosauria; order Squamata; family Elapidae; genus Pseudonaja; species Pseudonaja textilis. Next base: position 28,804,693 of record NC_141997.1, read on the forward strand.
TTGTTGACATGTTTTTTCCTCTGAAAATTCAGTTTAATACAGTTTATATCCTACTATGTATATGATTGCTCCTGGAGTTGTAATCCAGATTTGTGTCTCCTGTCCTGGTTGCACTCTGTCCAATGAAATTAGCTGTCTTCACCTTCATCTTAAAATAGGGCTATGAAATCTACCCAGAAAAAATTAGGATGATTGCCAGATGCAGTATCGATTGATCATCCAAATTTATACAGATCTGGTAAAATGATGCAATCCTGGAATGATTGGGTTAGAAATTAAACTGTGGAGCTGTTCTTTCTTGTTTTAGCTGCATCAGTGATTATATCTTTTCTTTTTCCCCAGATTTGGCTGGATCTTTTGAAACCTGTCATAAAACAAATCAAAAGTATGTGTTGACAGTTTTATTTTGGTGCAAATTTAGACCCAGTTTCAGATGATACTTAACCTTTCCTGATTTTACTTCAATTAAATGTATAGACAAAATAATGTATCTAATTGAATTTTATATGCAGAGGCCTTATTTGAACATTACCCTGATTATAAACGTTGGAGAATATTGGAGCTATAATAAATCTGCCAAATAAAGAAGAGTAGATGCAACTATCCTCTTAGCAGATGGTTAGGATAGAGAGTGTCACTAAAGACCAGCATTTATTTGTTTTAGGACAGAAAAAAATGTTATTTTTGAATACTATGTATTTATTGCCCTTCACCTTCTGTCTTTCTGCCTGCTATTACAGCATATAAACTTAGGTGTGAGGTTTACCCCGAGTAATATCTTCACTAAGCAATCCTGACTAACTCCGTAAATAAACAAGTTTGTTAATTGTTACATTTTCCTTTTAATCACTTAAATGTTTAGTTCAAGAACTAAGTAAGAAACTTCATTTTTTGAGCAGAGAATTTTTTTTCTCTATGTAGATTATAGGAGAAAAAAAGTCTCAAAAATCAGAGACTAGTATTTGCAAGATTATTTCATATAAATTGGTTTGCCCTTCAAAAAAATTATTTTTTTCAAGAAAGATTCTGTTAAGAGTGACTACATTTCTTTTGCTCTGATACGTAGTTTGATTTAGTCAATATTATATTTGATTTTGTATTCCTTAACTTTTTATTAATAGTACATAGTTTACATTGTTCAGTCACTTCTTAAGTCATACTATGAATGAAATATTTGCATGCGATATAAATAAACAATAAATTGATGACTTTTGTCATTGTTGTCCCGTATTTTGTCTCTTAGGACCTAAGCATGTCATTCTAAAATTTGTGGTAAAATTCTTCCCACCTGATCACGCTCAGCTGCAAGAAGAATTAACAAGGTTGGTGTAAGCATCCATTTTAAATTCCTCTTCATCAAGACAACAAGAATTGGAAATATTCATACCAAATTTTAAAATAAACCATATTAAGGTGAGGTCAGGAGTTTATTTGAAAGGATTCCAGGCTTTCGAATGTCTGATCTAAAATTTGGTTTAACTTGTTCTATTGTTCTGTTCAGATTTAAGTGAGAATGGAGCTGATTTATATTTCCATATCCCAATATCTTCACACTTTAAAATGAATAGTCGGCACTTGCTAATATTATAATTCCATCTCTTAATCCATAATTATTTATTTTATATTGCTGTTACCCAGCATGCTAGATTTGTCATTGGCATCTGCGACTGCTCTTACATATATACATTTATTGAGGATTTTATCCCCACTGATTTTTTTCCCTTCTCTTCCCTTATACCTAATTTCCCACATTTTAAGTAAACTTCTGCTGAATAATGTCTGTCCCTTCTCTCACTCACTGCATAGAAAAACCAGCAGAGCTTGAGAAATGGCAGGCTGATTTCCTATTCCTCTCAAAGCAACTGAGTGATTGTATTGAGACATTTATTTGTTTGTCAAACATGTACAAGATAACAAGTGTAGGTATGAACATAAACATGAACAAAGGAAGTAAATACAGGTAAATGAGGACAGTAAGACAGGGTCGGTAAGTACGCTGGTGCACTTATGCATGTCCCCTTTAAGGACCTCTTAAGAATGGGGTGAAGTCCATGGTAGACAATTTGAGGTTGAAGCTGTGAGGGGTTGAGGCTGTAACAACGGGGTTGGGTAGAGCATTCCAGGCATTGACCATTCTCTTCCTGAAGTAATATTTTCTGCAATCAAGTTTGAAGTGGTTTACTTTGAGTTTATATTGATTGTTTGCGGTTGAAGCTGAAGAAGTCGTTGACAGGCAAGACATTGTAGCAGATAATTTTGTGTACTATGCTTAGTTTGGATTGTAGGCAGTGCAGTTCCAGATTCTCCAGGCCCAAATTTTGAGCTGGGGGCATAGGGAATTCTTTTGTGAGTAGAGGAGTGGAGTACTCTTCTTGAGAAATACCTCTGAACCCGCTCAATCTTGTTAATGTCTGATATACAGTGTGGGTTCCAGGCAGATGAGCTGTATTCAAGAATTGGTCTCACAAAGGTTTTGTATGCCCTAGTTAGCAATTCAATGTTACCGGAGAAGAAGCTTCACAAAACTCTTAATGCCTTTTCGGCAATGCTGTTACAGTGAGCTTTGGGGCTTAGATCATTTGAGATGAGTACTCCTCGGTCCTTGACAGAGTGAGGGCCATCTATGAGATGGTTTCTGTCCAACTTTTATTTCATGTTCTGATTTTTATTGCCAATGTGTAGAACAGAGCATTTATTAGTTGAAATTTGAAGTTGCCAATATTCCTTGCTGAATCTTTGGATTTTGTGACATCTTTTAAAGAAATTACAAAGTCAAATGGTGTTCTCTAATAATAATGAAAAGGCAGGGTTTTTTCATGATAAAGAAGGTCATCTTGTACTTCATCATTGACTGAAGTATTTGGTGGTATTTTTCCCTCTTCTAATAGGGCTGAATTGATGGTCACAATAGTGAAAATAATAATCTATGGTGCTCATAATTTGTAAAAACATTTTGTGATATTTGTTGTGCAACAATGTTTTGATTGTAGTTACAGTTCTTGTAAGGATAAATTAGTGACATTTGAACAATATACACATTTGGAAATACAAATAACATAAAAATAACTATTTAGAAATGGAAACATTGAAAAAGTTTACACAAAATATTCTAATAATGTCAGCGGTGAGACTTCCATAAAGAAGGTATTCCGGTGCTAGAACAAAAAATGTATAGGCACACCTTATATGTAAATAATGTATCAGGTTCTCAGAGAAAGACCCCACTTGATAACCTTAATGTATGGGCAGATTGTTCATCTCAAGTAAACTTTCTAGTAAGGGATATGTAAACATTTTGACTTTACGAACACTCCATAAAAGTGTCAGTAATATTTTCTATTTTATGTGCCCTTGCAGGTACTTATTTGCATTGCAAGTTAAACAGGATTTAGCACAAGGAAGACTGACCTGTAATGACACTAGTGCTGCTCTCTTAATATCACACATTGTACAGTGTAAGTAAAGTTCTTTCATTTTTTAACTTCTTCATTTTGAACAGTATAATGTTAGATAGTATTTTTCTATAGATTACAAAGCTGAAAATAAAGCTGTTCCCAGAAGTTTATTTTTTACTTTCTTGTATTCTTGTATCTCAAATATTATGCAATATTTCTAATGAACTGTTTCCTTGTTTACAATCAGGGTTACATTTGTTGACAGTCTAAAGTCACTGACTTTATCCCCATATCACTAAGGGCTAAAGCTCTAAAAGTGGGAATACTTTAAAAAATAGAATGTGAAATAACAATGGCGGGATGTATTACTCCCTTAGCCAAATCCCAGTTTTTTCTTATGGGAGCTCACTTATATTTTGGGAAAAAAAATGTTGTTTCATTCCTTTCTCTGGCCAGAAAGATTAGCTGCTTTGCATTTAGATGTGCAAGTGTAAGCGCAAACAGTAGCTATTGAAAATAATCAAATAAAAAACATTTCTGTGTTCTGGCAAAAATTTCAGTTGTACTAGAAAATAGAGTTTTAGATTAATTCCAGTATCTGAATGTAGATCAGATGGCTGCTACAAATAGAGTCAGCACAGCTGTTGTATATATATATGTAATTTTATTGAAGCCCATGTCAATAGATGACATCAAAGGAAATGCTGAAGAAAAAAATTTGTGATTCCATTTTTCAAGTCTTCTATCTCCATATCCCAGTCCATGAACAGCTTTGAATTGACACATGGAGATTCATCCTCCTTTTCTGAGAATAGCAATTTTGAAAGTTTGGAGATCAATTATATTAGGATTAATGAAAAAAGTGAAAAATAAGCTACATGAGGTGCTGGGAATCAAAGTGCCCCTACAAAAGAACCAGTGATTCTTCAGTTTCACTTTTTTCATTGAAAATATGAAGAACAAAGAACAATGTTGGTCTACTCATCTAAGAGACCTGAAATTTCAAGACATTATAAAAAGTAATCATGCTTTTTAGAATGACATTAGCAACTGAATTGGCTTTCAAAAATGGTTCTTGTTGGCAAGAAGATTTTATCTATTATACCTGTCTGCTTTCACATTTAGTTAAGTATGCAAATTAAAATGATATTTCTCAAGTACATAACACGGTACTATTCTTTAAAAATCCTATATACTTTTGATAATTTTGTCAATGAATGAAGATGATTTAAATATCTGACAGCACATGATTTCCATAAACTTCTGATCTAATGATATTCTTTTTTATGTAGAAAACATTGTCTATTTAAATTTCTCTATTGTGTGTAAGCATACCAATCCATAATGGTGTGAGTTTCCCAAAAGATTTCTCTTTATAGTACTTGTTAGCCTACATTGGATCAAGCCAAACGTCTAAGATATAACAGGTTAACCACAGATAGCTAGTATTTGTATTAAGAGTTTCAAATGAAAGTCTTAAGATGTGCCTTAAGGATATCTGATGATATCTACTGAAACTCTAAATGTTGTAAAGAATTAGAAGGACTTGGGGCTGGTGGTTATGATGTATGTGTGTGTCAGTATCCATTTGAAACAAGTACTAATAGGTGTAGATTTTTTTTATCCCCTAATTTCACTATAGCTGCAATTGCCCAGTATTTTAGCTTCACATGAAAAATACATTGTGCTATCTTGAGAATGAAAATTGAAAACTCTGGAGGGACTTCCTATTGAACTAACTACAATATAGTGCTAATGTTTATAGAATCGGATGGTTTATACTTTCCAGTTGAAGTCTCCTCTCCAAATCTAGATTTTTATCCATTGAGTATTTTTTTCCCTTTAGCTGAAATTGGGGATTTTGATGACACCAATGATCATGAACATTTAGCAAAAAACAAATATATACCTCAACAAGAAGCTTTAGAAGACAAAATAATGGAATTTCATCATAATCATATGTAAGTACTTAAGCATTACTATTAAATAATGTTGGAATGCCAATAACAGGCTTGATACAGTAGGAAATATATCTAGTTTTTATTTTAATTAAAATGTATCTCTGAAAAAGATGAACGGGTGGTGGAGAGAAGTGGATATGGTAATAGATTGAATAGGGAGATTAATACAAAATATTTGCATTATCGATGAAGAACCTTTTTTTTAAGTAAGCGATTAGTATCTTCCAAATTTGGAAGAAGCATTAGATTACTTTGCAGAGGAATGGGAAGAAAAGGTGATTATACTTCTGATTTATTACTCTTGTATATGAAACTCTCAGCTCTGTTAAATAATATATTCTACTGGATATTGTGCTAGGCAATATGACTTATAAAGTCAAGACTTATAAAGTCCCTCCAGAGTTTTCAATTCTATCTTACAATGAATAACAGAGCATGTTGAGGAGGAAACAGTATTTTTGGGGAAAGGCAGGTTCTTCAAAACTACTTTCTACCTTGTGAAATGCATTATAACTCCTTCAGTGGTCAGACACCAGCAGAATCCGATTTCCAGTTGCTTGAAATTGCCCGTCGTTTGGAAATGTATGGAATCCGGTTGCATCCAGCTAAGGATAGAGAAGGAACCAAGATCAACCTAGGAGTGGCTCATACAGGCATTCTGGTGTTTCAGGTGTGTAAGTGATTCTAATAGTAGTTAATCCAAATTGAAATAGCAAAGGTTGGGATTGTTGTGACTATTCCTTCAGATCACAAATCACTGATAAAATTTATGGTAGAAGGAATATAAGTCTTTGTTAATTGGGGGTGGTTAAACAAAATCCATCTACAGTACAAGGGGACTTTTGTTTGTTTTTTGTTTGATCTGCAGCAGTAATGCAAACTGACTAGCAAATACCTTATTTTCCTTCATTATGTATCACAATTAGGGTTACACGAAGATAAATGCATTCAACTGGTCTAAAGTTCGGAAACTCAGTTTTAAGAGGAAGCGTTTTCTTATTAAACTACGCCCAGATGTAAATGTAAGTTTCTGGAAGGGCAGACCCTCTTGGAATGTTAGTATTTTAAGATATTTTTCATTACTTCCTTAAATCAAGTCCTCATTTGTTCCTGGCATATTTCTGTGCTCCATGTTTCTCTCCAGACCACAAAAGTACCACACAAGAGAAACTTAAAAAGGCACCATTTTCCATATCAACTTTCTGCCTTCCAACTCCTACTTCACCCTGGCAGCACTTATTATGCCCATGTTCAGTTCATTCTCGAGCACAAGACAGAAATAACGATCTGATATTGTATATTTTTTTCTCATAAAGGATAATAGAATACCCATTTCACAGGTGGAAGAAACCTAGCACATGCAAACTCACAACAAAGCAAACTGCAGAAATACATTAGCTACATGACAATACAAAAGTAATTCAGGCACCCAACAGGAATATTCCTTGTCTTTCTCCCAAGAAGCATGCATGGCTTTAAAATGAAAGAAAAGAACATGAACAAAATAAAGCCAGGCACCAGTCTTTAAAAAGATTGCCATAAATGAAATACACAATACACTTACATAAACACAAGGCCAAGCATATCGATCCAAAATAACCCTTGATTGCTGCTGGGATTTTGGGAGAACCTAACAAAAGAGGTTGAGGAAGAACAAATTTAGAATTGACCCCAAAAAATGTAGGAGTAATGTTAACACACCTCTGCAAAACTGCATCAGGGAAAGATGACTTTAGCCAATAATTAAACTTACGAGGCATTGCTTTAAAGAAATGGAAATGGTCACATTAATATTGTTGGGCTTTGCACAAACTTCACAGGTCCATTCAAACTTCAAAGGTCCATTCTGCTTTTAACCCAAAAGAATAACAGGAATAATACATTATTTCACTTGGATTTGTCTGGATGCTATCTACACTTAGGAGGAAAACAAGCATAGATTCAAAGAATCAGTCTCGTAATATATAATGATAAAGGTTTTCATCTTCATTGCAGACAGAATATGTTTTATCTTTAAGTAAACCAGATAGCCAGAGGGAAAATGCTTACTTCCAAACAAATGAACAAAAATTATCTCTTTTTGCTGTGTACAGTCTCTTTTTATTCCTTTTCTTTTTCCAATACTAAACCTAGTTTTATTATTTTTTAGAGTAACTTCCAAGACACACTGGAATTTCTAATGGCTAATCGGGATTTGTGCAAGGCGTTTTGGAAAATTTGTGTAGAACACCACGCTTTCTTCAGGCTGTTTGAGGAACCCAAACCCAAACCTAAACCTGTTCTTTTTACCAGAGGTTCATCTTTTAGGTTCAGGTAGGATTTTGTTTTTTATTATCATAATCATGAAAAAGTGTGTTCATTCCTTTTTAGAGGGAATGGATTAGTTCAAATATAATGCTCTTTCCCAACAGCCTGCTATGTTACATTTTAAGGTCCAAACTAACTTTTCCCCAATTTGACTTAAATCTACTTGGAGAGCTACAGGTTACCAGATTCACAAAGTATTTCAGAGTTTTTCCAGAGTCAAAATGAAAACACATCCAGATAATGGCAGTTGGGACTGAAATTTCCATCACTAAGTAACACACTTATAAAACACAATGTCCCATGACTGTCCCACTAAGCAATGACAATTCCAGAGCTTCCACTTGCCATCATAAAGGAAATCTCACACTGTTATTAAATGAGGATGTCACATTGTCACCATTTGCTTCCCTGTGGACTTTGCTTGTAGGGAGTCAGCAAAGAACATAACAACTGACAGTCATGTGACCCCAGGAAGTTCTGATGGCCAGAACTTCAAGGACCATTGTAAGCATCACTTGTTTAGTGACGTTGTAAATTTGAATGGCTGCTGAACAAGTGCTTGTTAAATAGGTGTATTGTATGTACTCAAGGATAAACAGAATTTTAGGTGCCAAAATGGACTCCCAAATTGGATTCAGTTTATCCATGACTATATATAACAATTCCTTTCATAATTGGCTGTATGTTCCACATATGTACATGTGCATGTAAGCCTATCCATGACTAAGCAGAGCCTCAAACTACTATAGAAAAATGTGGTCAGCTTATCCATTGGTGATTTCATTTTTCACAGTATTTTGGTAAAAACAAAAATTGAGGGTTAGTTTGCCCACAAATGGATTTATACATTAGAATATGTAGTACATCATGATGTTATCCCAGAAATATTGCAATTATGTGCCTACATAATGAAGTTTGATGTAAGAATGCAAGTTGTAATGTTTGTACTAATGTCATGATTCACATTCCATCTTTGTCCCACCTGGATAGAAGTAGATGTGCAGGGGCTCATGTCTGGCTCATTAAATCCATGGTGATAATAGATTTTTCTTGTGGTAATTTGCAGAATCATAAATGTAAAAAACAAAATCACTGTATAACTATTGGAATTTATAACATATAGTACCGTTGTCAATCTCAATATGGTTTTTTATTTTTGCAATATTGGGTTTTTGTTTGCTCTTTCTCCTTAGAAAGTTTATGAGCTCCCTGAGGATGTAGCCAAAGGATTGCATTTAACATTGAGGCAGTCAGTTGTTGCCAGTGTGTACAAATAGTGTAATTAATATTTGAGCCTCTTAAAGAGCGTAAAACCAGTAGACTTTCTAATATTATTTTTAGAGTAGTTGACTCAACAGCACAGAGGCTCTTTTCAGAGCCATAATTGGGATGACCGCAATGAATACTGCCCTTTTCCCAATATCAACTGCTGCCCATAGGAAAACAAAATGCAATAGGAACATATAGAAATGAAAAACACAAAAATAATGTATTAGTTATTAATTTTCTAGTTTTTTTATCATTGTTTCTTTCTTTCTCTCCCTCCTTCTCTACTTCTGTTTCCCTCCTTCCTTCCCTTTAGTGGCCGTACTCAGAAGCAAGTCCTTGACTATGTTAAAGAAGGAGGACATAAAAAAGTGCAATTTGAGAGGTTTGAGATACTTTTTGACGATGATGATGATGATGATGATATATCTTTTGCTATTAAGATCTTTCTCTTGTATCAGGAATTCTGATTTTCTTAGATAGCCATATGATAATTACAGGCAGTTGGGATTGAAGTTGGTTGCATATTTGCTGAAAGAAAAGCGACCAGGAATGCAGGAAAACAGCATTGCGTATTTTTCCCATCCAGAAGCCCTTAGATACTTGCTCTTCTAGCAGAAATAGTGGTATTTTGACTCAGAACATTTGTTCAGTAACTAATTGTATTGCTCTTTGTCCCCTTTCTTTGAGTAAATAGTTCCAACTTGCCAGCTCCTGCATGTTATCTTTCTATTAGAATCGCCCCTTCTAAAACTTTTAGCCAGCATAATGCTGGGAGACCTCTGACTTGGCTGGCAGAGAATTATGCTAAGAACAGAAAAGGTTTTCTGTCCAAAGAAGGTAGCTATGATGACAGATGTGGTTGTTCCAAAACAAATATTTGGATTGTAGTGTTAATAATGTTTAACATTTTTCTGCTTTAAAAAAATGTTAATTTTGCTAGTGGCGGTGAAATGTTAGGTAGTAGTAGAGTGGTTTTTGGGATGTCATTTTCAAATCTGTTTCCAAAGCCCTCTAACATGTTGAGTTAAATCTTGATTTTAGCAACAGGTTTACATTCTGAGTCAGCTTTTGGACTCCGAAGTTCTCCTTTTCTTAAGTTTTTGTAATATGTTCAGTGAAATATATATCTGTCACCATAATGACCTACCCCACCTATACACCCCAAAAGAATATGTTTATTTGGGGCTTTTGTTTTCCATAATTACTATAAGAGTTAAAGAAATTGAGGAATTGAGTGCAAATGTGTTTAATTTTTAGTTAACTTGGTTGATTAATTTCATAGTGCAGCTTTCTTCCAAAAGCTCAAGGCAACACCCATGACAGTCCCTGCTTCAGTGGTTCTTCTTCTCTCCACAGAAAACACAGCAGGATCCATTCTGTTAGGAGTCTGACTCCAAAATCTACAGAGCAACTTTCTGTGGTGCCAAAACAAGTCAGTTATCTTTTATGCTTTTGCTAACTAAAAATCCAAAAGCGGTTTTGTTCTTTGTTGTATACTGTTGTTTAAGGAGGGTAAACAAATTGCTTGAAGGAACAGTATACTTACCTCTGGTTTGCAATGCTGCTGAATAAATGGAAAATGCAAGCAGACAGAAAGGATTTAATTTCATCAAGCTTTATCAATAAAAATATTGAAACTCTGTAATTCACACAAAACTTTTGGGAGGTCTAACGAGTGTGAGGCATTGTTTGTAAGGACAAAGAACAAGAGGAGATGTAGACACATTCCCAAAGGAATTTGACCAAAATCAATCTTGGAGAAATGTGTAAACAAAGGAGGTCTAAATAAATACAGTTGAAACATTGTATACAAAATAATGTAAATGATTGGAAATGGATGTTGGGGAAAGAACAGATCAAAGAGATAATAAAAGCATCAAGAATAAGCAATGATGACAAGTTAAACAAAGGCGACAGTATTCAATCTGTTCACTTATAAGAGGATGTGTCATTGCTCAGAGGCTAAGCAACAATAATGAGATACTGTAAGTGAAACACACATTTATTTTTTACTCTTCTGTCTTCAGCTTGTCTTAAGTCACTGCGACCAAGGCAAAAAATAGGAGTGTGAGCTCAAGAGTCACTCACATTTTAAAATAGAACAAATGATCCCTGAATCTTGTCCTTTTTATGTCCTTCCTTTCCCTTTCCTTCTCCTACTCCCATTTCATTCCTTTCTATGCCATGCAATTTTATGGAAGCTGTTGTTATTATTATTATTATTATTATTATTATTATTATTATTATTTTGTTATGGTATTACCTTTAGTAGCTTCATGGAAGGGTTTAATTTGAACTAGGATGGATTGAGTCATTTGCTGCACTTGAATTTTCTCTCAATGTTCAATCTTCTCCTTTGTTTTTTGGTTTGGTCCTTGCTTGATCTAAAGTTTACTCCTAAAGCCTACAAACCAGACAGGTGTGAGATTGCATTCACCCATTCATACTACAGTGAGACCTGTTGCTTCTGCTCTGAATTAATATAAAGCCATCATTGCTAATTGCTTTTTATATCCTTATCTGCTATAATTTCATGCTTGTTTTTTTAAGAGCAAATTTTGCTATAGCTTCATATTGTAGTAGTAGTAAATTACATGATTGAGGTGTATTTAATCTACATATTCTGATATAATTTCATAGGAGTTAAAGCTGTTTTGTTTTAGGAAAAGGACTAAGCTATTGTAATATTAAAGGTGGTTTTAATGGAGGGCAGCTGAAAATAAAGAGTTTCTTATACTGAATAGAGCCCTATTTATATTGAATTCGTAAAACAGTTGCTATAAAGATTGATGATAATTTATTCCCTTCTGTATCACATTTCTTCCTTTCTCTTTCCAGAGTTGTAGTTTTACATATGGAGATGGTGCTGATTCCCTGGTTGTGCAAAGCTGCCAACAGGGAAAGGAATTAAATATTTCAGTGGAAGATGGTGGACCACACGCAACTCCTTCCCTGAAAAAAAGCCCTAAGGAAGGCCAGGGGATAGATGGTACTACAATGGCAACAATGGAGGAGGAAGAGGAGGTCGTAAAGGACAGATCACAACTCAGCAGATCTCAGACGCAGCAGCCAAGCACAGGTCCTGCATCTCGAACTACTCATGGCAGTAGCACATCAATACCTTTTATTGACTGCAGTGATGTAGATAGCGAGTATGATCTCCTCAGAGGGCAAATGAGTCAGTCACATTCCCAAACAAATGACAATTATGAGGGTGATTTGACCAGTGGAGTCCATGTTGATTGTAGAGGTGACAATCATAATAAAAATAGGTACAAGGAATCTTCTACCTCCCCTATAAAGGCATTCTACAAGGTTGTGGAAGACCGCATTGATAACAGCTCTGGTAATATGTCCTTCTCACTTGGTGAGAATCTCAGATTCCCACTTCATAGTACACTGGTTGAAGAAATGTTTAATGGCCCCGATATCCGTAGTCCACTGGCTACTCCCTTGCATTCAAGCAGCAAAAGATCAAGTCCCCTCAAGAGTATTGGTAGTCCAGGTACTCAAATCTCTGAAGAATGTAGGGCAAAGAGGAAAAATAATGATGGACATACTTTTAGCTACCATAATTATACCAGGTTTTCCCCAGTTTTGCAGAGGCCACAGTTGCAAAGGTTTCAGAATGCTTATAACAAATCTGAAACGGATCCATTTATTTTGAGCCAAGGATCTCCAACTCCAAGTCAAGAATATACAGCAGAGAGGTTTTGTAAAAGGCAGATGGTTAAAATGGTCCCTTTAGAAGGCAAAAATATGGCAAATGGTATGCCAGCAAATGCGCCATCAAAGCGAAGTCCCATCATGCAATCCTTGTATACTAGGGGCATGATGGATCGTATGCCTAGCGTACAAATGACGGAAGGATCTACGAGCAGTGGAACAGAGTCTAGTGACTCTGATTCAGAAATGGTTAATTCTTTCACACGGCCTCTTGTGTTTAGCAATCCCATAGTCCTAAATTCATCTCCAGGGTCCAGGAATAAGTATCCCTCTAGCAGCCTTCAGTTAAGTGGAGAATCTGAAGATGTCGAAGAGGGTGCTCATGTCTTCAGTTGTTGAGATTCTTGGACAGTCTTTCTTAGAAGAAGCTAAAGAATATCCAGTCAAGTCACTATTGGAGTAGCTCTCCACAGCTTGGCATTTACAAGTATATTCTGTCTCAATTAGAGACTAACTACGAGTATGAACTTTGACTGGGAATTGTCCAAGTTATATAGAGGATATCATGTTGTTATTTGATTATCAAAGAAAAAAAACATATTGGCGTTTAAAATATAGAATGATCTTAATGAAATGATAGATGACGAACTTGATATGGTAGTTTAAAGTGGTTTACAATAAAATATAATGGTGGCATATTCTTTATTTGTTTTTGAAAGATAATCTCGGCAGTAGATTTTTCATTAAGGAAAAGGACTCTATTGCTATAAATGGTGCACTTAATGAAGTCTAAGCAGAAAGAGATGATTTGCAGATCAGTAATGTTGGTTCTTATTTATAAATAACTTACTTTTTTCATTAGGATTTATCCCTGAGTAGATGTGATTAGGGCTGCAGCCATTGCTGTTTTTGAAACAGCATAATATTATATAAATATATATTTCTCTCGTATTGAGGAGAACTTACTATTCAGTGCCTCTATTTCAAGTTTTATACTGCAGTCAAAATGGAAGAAATTTGATATTTGAACAAATACTTTTTACAAGGTTTGATTATGCCTCTTAACAAGAATTAATGCAATGTTTTTACCCATCAACATTATATATCAGATATGCTTCAGGTATTACAAATGTCAGGTTTTTATTCTAAACATTTCTAAACAACAAAAAAGAGAAAAAAAATGGGATTTTAAAAATGGAACTCTGGAGCAATTATTTGAAAAGCCTCATTATGATTTCTAGAAGTTTATTACAAAATTAATCTCAACAGAAATAATTCTGCAAAGTTCTCGGCAATAATTAAGCCAGGATTCAGATAGGAGTTAAAAACATGGCAATAATTTATACACATACACACATACGTAATTCAACTTTTTCAGGAGAAAAGAAATAGAATCACCATCCTATGTCTAGTCAGCATAATGGTTTGCATGTTTACATATTTGTCAAGGCATAAACTATTAGTATCACATTTAATGATTTAACAAATGTAGGAAGAGAGTATTTCAGCAGTTCATTACATGAACAGCATTTTAAATGAATCCTTGCATTTAGAGGAGCTTCCTTGATGTAAAGAATTATGCCCAGGCAGAATGAAATGTTTATTACCTTCTCTTAGCATTGTTATGAACTGTGTTATTGTGGATAATACTGAGGGAAAAGCATTGGAAACAAGAAATGGAATTGGCAGATTTTTGCTGCATGTAGTTGATTCTACACAGTTTTCAGGATTGTTTTTAAAGCAGGGGTTTAATGGCTTCCTGGGTTTATAGAACACCAACAGGAAATGTTGATAACTATTTCTGATGCCTTCAAAAAAGAAATAGTGAGAGTAAATCTGTATAAATATTTGGACTGAACTCAATATGTAGATGCGAAATGTGGTAATGATTTAACTCTTAGGAGAGGCAGCCCTTTTGCACTAAATTAGCCTTCTCTAATATCCTGCAATCTTCAGCCAACCTAAGAAATGTTGACATCTTTTAAGCCAAATTATCTCTGTAGTTAATGCAGGCTGGCTGGAAACTGAAATTTTCAGATTTCTGTAAAAATCTCAAAGGATTAGCTTTTAAAAAGAATTTTACCGCATGCTGTCCAGCTTTGGGAAAGTAGGGTGTGTGTGTGTGTGTGTGTGTGTGTGTGTGTGTGTGTAACATTTATTGTGCTTTTAATTAATATGTTCTCTTTTTCTACCCTAGTAATTGCTTAATATAGGTACTGACCTTATAGGCATACAGTTCAGATACTTGCTTAGGCAGTAGACAACCACAAAATAGACAGGCAAATCTACACTCCGGGGTTAGAAAAAAGGAAGTGAAGATTTTATTTCATGTCAAGAGAATCAAATTGGAGAATAGTTTGTCAAATACTTGCCTTTAACTTTCTAAATTTTTGCTTTAAAATAGACCTAAATAAAAATCTTGTATGACAAACATTGGTGGATTAGGGATTCTCATTACAATTAGTTACTTCTATTATTTCTTCAAGCATTTTCAAGTGTATAATTTTTTTTTTAGGAAAAAAAACAATTCTACAGTTTCTGATTACTTTAATCAGAACTGGCAAATCAGATCCATGAAAAACTCATATCTAATATTAATTTTATGTGACTAAGAATGTTGATACACAGCTGCAGTTACATTTACCAAATATTGTAAGAACAATTAAGAAATATATGGGATTTTACATATAATTCAGCGTTCAGGCCAATTTAGTCATATAAATGCCAGCAATGCATATTTTTATGTGACAGACATTTCATATTCAGTATGCAAAACAGAATCTTCTGATATAACTTAAACAGCTCATTTTCTGTGATTGAAATAAATCCCTTCGTTATTTAGATGAATGTGCAAGGTAATAATAATGATAAGGACATCCTTGGGAAGAACTTGTAAGGTGGATAAAAATGCCAAGTCCAGTCTGAAAATCTGGCTAACTGTGCAACGAACCATAATAATAATTCATCTATATTTTTTACTCAGATGTTCTTAATTCTAGGAAATGCTGGTTTGGGGTTGGATGAGTGTATATTAATATCAATTTATTATTTTTAATCCTTTTTTAAAGTTGGTTCTTTGACATACCAGCTAGTATCTAGGTAAGCAAGTTAGAAACGAAAAAATATATGAAAAGCCTGGTATTTTGTAATGATGCCATAAATATGCAGGACATCTTTGGCATAATACTCGTGGAACTGATGTACGCAACAGACATGAGTACTTGACTGTAGCAAACAGTCGTCTTCGCAGATTTAAGTTTCTTTAAAATTACATTAAACATTATTGCTAGCATAAAATTATGAACCATAACAAGAGACACTCATCAGTTTACTAACCGGCTCAAAAATATAAAAATTAGAGTCTCATGGCCATTTCCTCATCTATACTTGTTGTGTCTCTTTGATGGATTAAATATTGAAATTCTGTAATAAAGTAATAAACATACCTTTTAACAGTAGAGAAAAGATTAAACAAAATGAACACTTTGATCATTCAGGGAAACAGCAGTCCTATTTTAACATTTTCCTTGGGGGTTTTTGGGGCAGGGAGGTGAAAAATGATTGATATGTCTGTGTGTGTGTGTGTGTGCGCGCGCACGTGCACAGGCACACACGCACACATTTCCCTCCTTCTGAAATACATATATATATTTGTTTTCGTAGATTTTCACAGGTACAGGTATGCAGGTCTTGGCGTGTTCAGGTCTTTTCCTGTGTAAGATTGAGACCCGAACATGCCAAGATCTATCTATCTATCTATCTATCTATCTATCTATCTATCTATACACACACACACACACACACATACATATATGCAGGTGTTTGTTTGGCTTGTGGGATGGATATTTTTTTGTTTGTGAGTGCAGGCTTCCAGATAATTGACAGTCTGGTGGAGTCTTCTGTTCGTGCTTTCAGGTCATTTTTCAATCTCTATAGTTTCTCTGATAATTCTGTAGCTGGGGTTTTCTATAGTGGCTAGGGTTTTTGGTGCCATTGGAGTCGATGCTGTGACCTGTGGCTTTCATGTGTTGGACTAGTGAGGAAGTGTGTTCCAGCTTTTTTACTGCGTTTTTGTGTTCATCCAGGAGGGTACTTATTCTTCTATTGGTCTGTCCAATATATATGGCAGAGCCTGATGCGCAGGGGACTTCATATATACCTTGGTTTTCCAGGGCAATTTTATCTTTGGGATTTCTTAGGTTGGCTGCTATTTTTCTGTCTGTTTTGAAGGCAGTCTTGATGTGATGCCTGTGTAGTATCGACTGATTTTGTCTGTTGTACTTCTTATGTAGGGCAGGAGCCAGACTGTCAATTATCTGGAAGCCTGCACTCACAAACAAAACAATCTCCACACCACAAGCCAAACAAACACCTGGGCACAAACAGACCGCCCCCGATACCTCCAGCTCAAACGCACCCCAGCCAGCCACCCAGATAAAACCTAGCTTCCTAATAAATGATAGCTGACCATTCACCCGAAGCCAAGCCACGCTAATACATGAAACACAATGTTGCCAGCTAATCAAGACAAAAAAACGCTACAAAACAGACAGAAGATATTAGAAACACCAATCAAGCAGAACGCAGCAAATTCCAAGACCAATAAACACAGACCAAGACCCCCAACCAATCAGGATGAAAAAAAAGCCATTCTAACAAAGCACGAGGCTAGCACCAAATTTAAAACAGAAACGGCTGTGAAAGCCTGACACACAGGTGAACCCAAACAAGCCTGATGATGGCAGATGAGATTCTGCCGAAACGTCGCTATAACTTTAAAAGCACGACTATAATGACATGGGGAAATACCCAAACAAAGCTGAATTACTTACATACATACATACATACATACATACATACATACATATATATATATGTGGCAACAAGAGCCTCTGTGGCGCAGTGGTTAGAGTGCAGTACTGCAAATACTTCTGCTGCAGCCAGCTGCCTACAATTTGGCAGTTCAATTCTCACCAGACTCGAAGTTGACTCAGCCTTCCATCCTTCCAAGGTGGGTAAAATGAGGACCCAAATTGTTGGGGGCAAGAGGCTGACTCTGTAAAACTGCTTAGAGAGGGCTATAAAGCACTATAAAGTGGTATATAAGTCTAAGTGCTATTGCTATATTCCAGAGGAAAGGAAATGCATAATGATTTTCTTGAAAAATCATATTCCAGAAAGTGGGAAAATCATTTCTCTATATTTTTCCAAAATACATCATTTTCTTTTGTTGTTTTTATGGAATATATCAACTAATTCTCAATGAAAAATGATTTTTCAATAATGTCATTATTTCCTGACTCTTGACACAGTTGGTGGTCCATGAATGAACTATTGCCTGCTTGTTTGTTTCCTAATGAGAGATAATCTTTCCATGGCTATTGTTCCTTTCCCCCCACTTAATAGCAATAGCACTTGGACTTATATACCGCTTCATAGTGCTTTACAGCCCTCTCTAAGTGGTTTACAGGGTCAGGATATTACCCCCAACAATCTGGGTCCTCATTTTACCAACCTCGGAGGGATGGAAGGCTGAGTCCACCTTGAGCCTGGTGAGATTTGATCCGCCAAACTGCTGGCAGCTGAAGTAGCCTGCAGAATTGCATTCTAACCACTGCGCCACTGCAGCTCTTAAAATAGTATACATGTTTAATCCATCTGGTAATAAGGTACTATATTATTCATTATTTGGAGGGTCTATCCTCGCCATGTATCACAGATTTTAATTTACTCAGACATCAATCATTATTAGAGGGATGTGTGAATATAGTAGTTTTTATAAAGGATAAAATGAAAACATTTTTTAAATTGAAAAAAGCCAGTTTGGTCTAGTAGTTCAGGCACCTTAGAAACCAGGAAACTGAGTTATAGTTTCAGTTAAGGCATGAAAGTCAGTTGGGTGACCTTGAGCAAATCATTTTCAACCCAACTTACCCCACAGGGTTGTTGTTATGGGGAAAATAGGGAAAGGAAGGAGTATTAGTTAGGTTCGCTACCTTGAGTTACTTATAGAGAGGAGGATTTAAGAAAAAATATGAAAAAAAATAGGGCTATTGCCAATAAAATCTGTACGATCATTCTTTTGAGTTTGGCCAAAAAAACATTACATATCTACTGCAGTGAGATAACTTACTATTTATTTGCCAATGTTCTTTCCAAAGGAGCTCTCTGGCACTGCTTTTCCCCAATTCTGCCTCCCTTCCCCTCCCATCCATAGAACATTAGCAATTAAAGCAAGTTTATTGAGTCTCTTTTCAAAACAGGGAAAACAAAACTCATCTATTTTATCTGCCTATGTACATTAGAAGCAAATTGTCTTCATTCATATCTTTAGCAGATTATGTTAAAGAATGCTGAAATTTCAGTGTGAGTCACACGGATTTTGGCTTCAAAAGAATCATGAAGTAAAATATGAAGCACCTATCAGCTTAGAGATTTTGCTCATTAGAATTTCTTAGGCTGCCCATTTTTTGGATAAATTGTTGAGCAACTAACAAAATCTGAGATACAAATTACTGCCTTATTTCTATCATCCATTTCTTTCCTGGTCATATTACAAATTCTAAATCGAAATCTAACATTAAGATCAGTTTAAAAATTGCTGGGACTTTCATGCTCATTCTTGTCATTTGTTTAATAAGGTTATAACTTTTTTTTTAATTATTTCACTGTTTGCATTGTTTTATCAGCATGTGCCTCTATGTAAGGAAGAAGCTTTTTTGCACTATTCTATCTTTATACTAAAAGCATGTTATATCTTATGTTCTTTGCATTGTTTATCACTCACCCCGATATCCCTTGCCTAGAGGGAGAAATAATGCAGAATGAAAAGACTTCTTTTTACTGTAATTCATCTATAAAATTTTGCTGTTTGTAAAAGGACCCAGCTTCGAAAACTCAAAAATGAAAATAAATATGATAGGCAATAGTGACTTCAGGCATATATTAGAACCATGTATTAATTCTGTGGAACACTTGGTCCTTCGTTTCTTAGTAAAAGAAACATTAAGAATAATTTAAAAATTATTCTAAATGTACAATTTATTTTAAGCAGAGTTACGGACATATTGAGAGACTTTAAGCCAAAATAGACAGTAAAAATAGCCCTGAGCTATAGTTTGGGTCCATATCCTATTGTGCATAATTACATTAAGCCCTGTTTAATGTGTATTTATTTTGTTTGCTTTTGTATTTATACTTAAAGAAAGGGTCATCTTTTTTTCAGTTTTTCTCAGTGGTAGAAAAAATAAAGATAGAAAAGGGCAATAAATTCACGCATCCTATTCTGCTATTAGAAAATTTGCAATGCCCTGTCATTTTTATTTTCTGTCAAAAGTGTTCAACTACTATACTCTAAACTGCTGTGGTTACTGTTCAGTTTTGTACTTGCCACTGTTTAATTCTATTTTATATCACTTTATCCTGAAATTTGTATTCAAGAGGTGGTTACTGGCTGTGAAATCTAGGTATGAATTTGGTGATTGTAAGCATGTCAAGCCAAAGCTATTTATTCACCTATATATGCATGATCTTAAATTTATTTTGCTTTCTGTTACTTGTACTAAAGGTTTTCCTCTCTTTCTGGCTGGTATCTTGCTTTAAAACACTCCTTTGCTTATTGTGCTCTCAAATTATTGGCTGAATTACTTAACCAAGTAAGGGGTCTGTGTTCTTAGTATGATTTTCCAAATTCACACACAGTATCATTCACCATCACCATTATCGTGGTTATCCCTTTTAAGCTTAGGAATCCAGCTCTTTTTCTTCCTTCCCTTTTTCCCCTGTGGCTAATAACTACATCATTTCCAGAGCAGCAATTGTTATTAATAATAATAAAGTCAGAAAAATGTATTCTATTCCTTTATCAGTGTAATATTTTTTTCCCAAACTGAATTTCTTTTTGAGATGGTAAAAAGAAAACATGAGCACTGTTCCCTACCTCCTCTAACATGATACTTTTTCTTCATGGGAAGATATATTATGTCATTCTGATTCAGGGGCATAATACAAATATTGATTTCTTAAACTCTATGGCCCTTTTTATCCATCCATGCAACTTCCTTGTATGATTGAATTAGGAAGAGATTCAATAATAATAACAATACTGCACTCAGAATTTACCACAGGCTTATAATCAGAACCATCAAGGATGCCAGCCTTTGAGTTCTGATTTTGCATCTGCATTTTTTAAAAAGATACTTTGTTGAATGTGTCTGCTTTTTATTCATCTTTGAAGATGTCTGTTTGGAACAGTTAAGAAAAGTTTTAGTTCTGGTTGTTTGTCAACTGAAAATAGCTCGACTTAATAGATTTGTACAAAGTCTATTAAAAAGATTTTTTTAGTAGAATTAAAGCATCTTTGTTCCAGTTGTTAAAACACCACACTTTGTGTACATGCAGTTTATGAAATTTAGGCATGCACAGTTGTGTTGCTATTTTAACCTCTTTCTAATGCTTTCCAAAGCCATAATGGTTAAATCAGTATAACCATGATTTTACCTTCTCAAACAGAAGTTTCAATTATTGATTGGAGAAAAGAAAATACTGGTGGTGATATGCAGCATCGTAAAAACACAGCTTATTTTCAGATCACAGCACCAATAAGCTTTTGATTGACAACAAATTACTTCATTGGCTATTTATAAACATGATTGTGAAATGCATTTCCATTTCTCTCTTGAATTCATATCAAGCAAAATTTGAAATAATAAATATGAGTTGTAGTAACATAGTCTAGGAATGCTCAGAAATATTATGATTTAATTATGTATAGAAGTCTAAAGGAAAGCTTAATCTTTCATACACTTGCTAAGAATTCTTTTAGGGAATGTGTTGCCCATTATCTGCTATATTTTTCTGGATATCTGATTTTGGGGAAAGCCTCGTACAGGCATCAAGCAATGAAACAGCTTCAGTCCTGTCAGTAAAGTAAAAGGTTAAATGTTAATTTATATGCAGCCCCTCAAACGAATTAGTGCCATTTTTACTACAGTGGCAAAGTTTTACAGCAGAAATATGAATGTAAAAATGTATTAACAATAAGTTCTCAACATTGCTCACAGGGAAAATAATGCACATGATATCAATTTAAACTTGAGGTGTGATTCTTGGGGGCACTAAAATGTCATTTGTTTTTAATAGAAATTTTATATTTGTGCATGAAAATATGCTGAGCATAGCAAGCTTTTCATACTTTCAGTTTATAATAGTATAATAATGTTTTGCATTATCAGTTTTTTTTTACAGTGCTTGTAAGAGCTATTCAAAACAAAAAGAATCCCAACTGTTGTTAAACATAAGAACTTTCTCTCTTTGAAACATTTTTCTTAGAAACAAAATGGAAAACATACTGATATGAATAATCATTTTGATACATACAAAGTAATCCATTTATTTGGCATGCAAGGTACAAAATATTAATTTTGTTAGAAATGCATATTTAGAAAAGAAAACATTCAGACCTAAAAATGTTGTTACAGTTGTTCTCTTTTGGACTAGAATATATTTTACTCACCATTTCTTGATTCCCAGATATTTTGATAAGTGCTCAATATTGAGTAAAACCTCTAGGAATGGAATCCAGGTACATTTGGATTCATCCATTAAGTTGAGCCTTCACTGCTCAATTACTACACAGTCTCTATCCTATCAACTTAATCCAGTTAAGTGCTTAATGCCAATTCTTACTACACTTAGTCTAGGTTGATGAGTTCCTTAACTCCCTAGGGCAATTTGGATTCCTGTAAGTGGGGCTTCTGTGCAGCCTCAGCAGGATGGTGAATTGAAAGTTCCCCAAAACTCTATATAGCAATTCCCCCCCCCAAAAAAAAAAACCTTTTGGGCACCAGGGATTGGTTCTGTGGAGAGAGGTTTTTCTGTGAACCGGAAGGGGTGTGGTTTCATGTGCTGCCTGCATCCCACGAATAGGACTTTGCTTGTTTGCACGGCCTAGTTGCTGGCATGCAGCAGCCTGGTACCAATCCATGGACCAGAGGTTGGAACCCCCTGCTATAGTGGATACCATGTGGTACGATAACAACTTTGGGGTACAGCTTTTTCCTTTTTTAAGCACTTCCCAGATAAATAGAAAATGATGTGTATTTGCCATTGTTTAAATTTTTCTCTGGCAAGTCTATAAACTTTGAGATTTGGACTATGTTTAATTTGGGTAGTTTAGGTATTTTCCAGTGAAATGTATGTTTTCATCCTGTAATGAGACCAGTATAGCACCAGAATTCCTGTCTTTTTACTTTCATATTTAAAACGACACTTTCGTTTCCGTAGTAAATGTAGTTTGAATATGTACCAGTTATAAACTTAGAAGGTATCTTTTCATGGATATAAATCCTTTCCTCTCCTTTTTCTTATATGTGAACACTTTATTATGAAAATATTGTATAAGGTTGTGTACTAGTGTCAATAAAATTGACATTGTGTTAACACGCTGTGACTTTTCTGTCAGATTTTTAGCATATTAAGAACAAAATTCTTTAATGCAGGCAAATCTCTCATTGTAATTTGGGGTTTGATTTGGTGCTGGAAAAGATAACGAGATGAATATGAATGAATCTTGGGGATTTATTTAAAGCCGTATTAATTATACATATTACTGAAAAATAAATTACTCCCTGATCCTGCTCTTATGTCACATTTTCCTAGTATTTCCTTCTCAGGTGCAAATTAAAATTCTAACTCTATTTTCAACAAAGAAAAAAGTATTTATGAGTGTGAAACATTGCAGAATTTCACGTGCATTTTAGCTTTGGGTCTTAATAACAACTTAGCTGACTGCATATTCATTTTTCTAAATTAAAATCCTGTGGAAAGTTTGGGACCATAAAAACATAAAGAAATGGCTGGAATCATTATAAAAGCCTCCATAGATTTTTATGCTATGTCTTTCCAAAATCTGTAACCCACTTGCCTTCTAAGAAAAGGGAACTGAAACTTTTTTCACTGTTGTATTTCACATAGCAATAAATGTGTACTGTCAGGCACATAACATAACTCAGCATATTTGAAACTGTCCTATTACAAGCTTTGAAATAATCCCTCTTCTATTATTGCAATGTAGCATTTCTATCCCAAACAATCAAAGGAGCAACTCATCAAGGTATACTGTACTAATTTTCTTGGATGTAGCCAGAGGGCCTGAAATAGTTTACTTCATCTATTCTAGATGTGGCTTTCTCCTATCATTTTTTTAGCACTTTATGCAATAAAATTGACAAGCTAGGGAGGGAGGGTTTATTAAAAACTTAAGAAAAAAGTCTGAAAAAATAAATAGCAAGATCTTCTTTGGATGTGATTCTGTCCCCTCACAAAGCTGTGCACACATAGGGAGCCTAGGTTGCCTCTAGGAATTATGAGAAATAGGGGTTGAAATTAAATACCCCATTTAATCTAAATATGGACTTTTCTAATCATATGACTTCACCCACTCACCCACTTTTCAAGGAATGGGTCAAGTGATAAGGGAAATGTGTGGAGAAGATGGAGGGTTACAGTGGTGAGATTAAAAAAAATTACTTCCAGTTATGTGGGCATGGCTTGGTGGGCATGGCAGGGGAAGGATACTGTAAAATCTCCAGTCAGAGGTGGTATTTGCCGGTTCTCCGAACTACTCAAAATTTCCACTACAGGTTCTCCAGAACTAGTCAGAACCTGCTGAATACCACCTCTGGAGGGTTATCTGCTCCTATGGTAATGCATGTGGGATGGGGTGGGATGAGTAAATCACAGTAGTTGTTTCTCTCAGTGATATAAATTAGGTAGTAATTATTAACTGATGGTAATAGTAATTATATTTGTAGAGAAATTTGACTTTTGTTACTTACAAATGATTTTTTTCTGTACTTTAGTTGCAGGTAAGTAAGCATAAACAGTGCAAAAGTTCATCTTCCTCCTTTAAAAATAAATAAATAAAAGGAGGTGTAGTATAAATTGCCTAGCTGTGGTTTTGAGTTTCCATGGTATTTGGTTATATAAGTGAAGTCATATGATTCGGAAAGTCCATAGTTAGATTAAATGGGATATTTCAGCCCCTTCATCTCATTTGAATCAGTTGACAAACCATGATAGGAAAATTTGGATTAATCTTGGGTTGGACATTGAACATATCAATTGTTTTTATTTAGGCATAACTAAAACTAGTTTGTTCAAAACCATAATTAGAAGCCTTATTTTTTTCCTGCTGTGCATGACGAAGGAACACAATCGGATAAGTGTTTGAGGTCAAGTGTAGCACCTTCACTGTTTACAACAACGTGTTTGTTGTGTGAGATCTAAGAAAGGGTTATAAATCTTCCATAACTATTCATGATGCCTAGAGCTGGTTACGTTCAATTCAACAGAGGCTAAGAAAAGAATATTTCCCACTATTACAAGCGATGTGAAACTTATTCCAACCAGTTGTCGGTATTCAGAACAGATTATGTTACTACTTAGAGAACCCTGCCAAAAAGATTGTAGTCATTTAAATACCAATAACTCCTCTAAATCTTATGATACCCTACTACTTAAATGGGTTGAGGGGATTTAATCTTCATCTATACTCAATTAAAGTTTTCTGAATTTATTGTATTGTTCCTTCAGCAGGCTCTCTTGCTGGCAGCCCTCACCTTTCAGAACTGTCAATCAATTCTCAAGGTGGACCAGCCATAGCAAATGCAACTTTGTCTCCTAATTTGAGTCCTGATAATAGGCAAGCTTCTCCATTGATCAGTCCCTTGCTGAATGATCAAACTGGAGTCCGCGCTGATGATGAAGAGGAGGTCAGGAGAAAGGTACTGATGTTGGCTCTACCTATTAGGTATGCAATGGACATTTAGCAATTTTTCTTTGTTTTCAGTGGATGGCTGTTTTAAAAACTTCCATGCTGAAAAAAATGGCCGTATCTTCTCTCACCATCTTACTAAGCAGCAGGGCTTAGAAGTGGTGACAGAGTTGCCTCTATTCATATGCATTCATATCACTTCTGAATATAGAACTGTTTTGTACATTTTATATTTTGGGAATAAAGCTATTCCTGTTTGCTGATCTTGGGCATTTTTCCTTAATTCTCTGTAATTTTGCAGCATCCAACTCTTTTAATACCCAAAGCTAACTATAAGAGTCCTATCATTGTCATTTGAGTACAGATTAAAGTCATTTTGTCTTCTGACTAATTTCAGAAGTTTCCAACTGACAAGGCATACTTCATTACGAAAGAAGTTGCCACTACAGAACGGACTTACCTGAAAGATCTTGAAGTCATCACATCGGTATGTTTCTTTTTTTTCCCCTTAAATTAAAAATTATGGAGCCCTAAATATCCTTCTTCCTGTCTTTTACTACATCTCCCACTATCTCCATCAACACAACATTTTATCACAGACATATTTAATCACAAAATGTATCTGATGAGATTGGAATTTCATCTAAATACCGTAGCAGAAGATAAAACATTACTTGGGGGGGGGGGTGTTTGCACAGATGGATCATTTAATTTCTGATAGTTTTGTTCTCTTTACTTTGTTGTCATTTTAATGCTTTGTATTTTGGATCCCTGTTGTCATTTGTCATTACTGTTCCATCCCTTTCAGCAATACTTTAAAATGGGAGAAAATCAAAGGATGCCCGCTTAATAAGCAGAAAAATTGATTAAGCAAACAGTATCCCAATCTGTCTGAGTTCCTGGAGTGGGATATGTTTAGCTTTCTACAATCGAATTCAACAGAGGCTGTACAGATAATATTTAATTTGGGATTCTATAGCCTTGTCAGTTCTCTCTACATCATCTTGCTAAATGGAGTAAAAACACCGAATTAACTGAAATAATGCTCAGCTGCTCCTTTCCAGTAGAATCCTAAAGTGAATTATTTTTTCTCAAGTACTTTCCTATAGATTGTGAACTTTATAGCTTTCCTGGATATTTAAACTCAAGGCTCTGCCTTAGGATATGCTTAGATATACCATGAAGAGCACCAAATGGGGGATATTCTAAACAACATCTTTAGAAATCTTTCCTTTTCCAAATACAACATGGAACTATCCCAGTGAATAGTTTCAGTACCTAAACAGAAGACTACAGATAGTTTTGGTGATTCTTCTGTTGGTTCTGGATAACTTTGGTATTTTAAAATGATTGCACAACTCGAGAAATTTAATGTTTTATGCATTAACTTACACAAACCTATCAAAGATAGAACAATTACTCACAGTTAAAAAATATATAATGAGGTTAAATATTTTCCACTTATTTTTGGTCAGGAGAACTTTAGCTTGGGGTATATTAAATGTAGAAGCATGCTTCTTAAATAAAAGAAGCTGTCCCATTGTCAATAAGCTCAAAAAAACCTAACTTCAATGTTATAATACTAATTTATTGGTAAGGCTATTACCACTAAACAAGAACTGTCTGATTCCCCTATATACACACCCTAACCAGGAAATGTCTGTGCCAAGAGTTCCTCTGATTGCCGTGCTTGGTTTTTCTAGTGGCTCCAGAGCACCGTAAGTAAAGATGACTGCATGCCAGAAGCACTAAAGAGTCTCATCTTTTCGAACTTTCAACCTTTGCACAAATTTCACACCAACTTTTTAAAGGAGGTAGAACAGCGCATTGCTCTGTGGTAAGAATTCCAGCAGTTATTTTAATAAGATGACATTTTGATGCTAAATATTTTACGTTTTATTCGACCATGTTCAATCCAGAATGGATATACTGTCCGTTCCATCTTGATGAAAAGACAGAACAGAACACAACAGAATAGAATAGAAGTGTGATTGGACACACGAGGAATTTGTCTCTGGTACATAAGCTCTCAGTGTATATACAAGCAACAAGTGATAAATCATGATCGTAATCATAAAATACAATAATCATAAATCATCATCTTAAGGCTATAAATTCTTTAAAAATTGCAGCAGATTCCTGTGAGACTGACAATTGTTCTTAGACATTTATCTACTTTTAATCAGTTAAATTAGAACAATTTCAATCTCAGTAGACACTTATGTCAAGATATTGTTGTTTGGACTATTAAGAAGCTTTTTCTTGACATTTGCAATACAGAATTATACATTTTTAAAGTATCTTCGTAAATTCGTTTCCTTCTCTTTAGCACACACCACAGACTTAATTTCAAGTTCTGGAACAATAGTCCAGGTTAGAATCTACTTTGATTTCATCCCATCAGGTGTTAACATTTAATTCGGTTTTATGCACTTCCTTCCTTCTTTCTTTTCTTTTCTTTTTTAATTTAATTTGTATTTCCCACCCCACCCCAATCTTGCTAGCAAGAGTGACTCTGGGGAGCTTTCTTTCCCAACTAAATAAATATAGAAGGGAGTATGCCTCACCTATAATGAGAGAGAGATAAGAGGGGCGGGGAGAGTGGGGGTATATTCACTGCAATGTGAAACTAAGTATTTGTTTAGCAAATCCCATATTATGACTTCAAAATGATACTAGATAATGAAGTCTAGTCTGAATAATACATGCAATCCTCAATGTATACCTATTGGTTTAGTGACCATATGAACTTCTAATGGCACTGAAAAAAGGTGACTTACGACTGTTTTTCACACTTATGACTGTTGCAGCATCCCCACGATCGGGTGATCAGAATTTGGACACTTGGCCACTGGCATGTATTTATGACTGTTGCAGTGTCCTGAGGTCACCTTTTGCGACCCTGTGACAAGCAAAGTCAATGGGGAAGCCAAATTCCCTTAACAAGCATGTTCCTAATTTAACTGCAGTGATTCACTTAACTGTGGCAAGGAAGGTCATAAAATGGGCCTTACTTTGCAAAGGGTATTTTGGGCTCTATTGTGGTCATAAGTTGAGGACTACCTATAGAAGCATTTTCTTTTTAAAAAATTCTTCCACTAAAGTTAATGGAATATGAGTGGAATATTAGATTTTAATAAATATTACAATGGCACTGCAGATAGGGCCAAGAGCTTTAATTAAAATTATTAAAAAGAACAGATTGCACAGTGTAGGGACCGGAATCTTTCTAAATTATTTTTATTTTTGTTGTCTGTATTCTCAAATTATTTTCTGTATTTGATTTGATTGCATTGCTAATAAACAAAAGAGTTATTACAAGTTTTCAAATTAGCATCTAAAACGTATTTTGATTGCTTTGTTGTATTGATTAAAAGAAAGATAGCAGTAATAAAATCTTACGAGTCTAGTGAGACATTTTATTTGTAATAAATATTTATCAAAAGAGACCTTTAATCAATTAGCTAAGCACGTTTAGAATTCCATTGCTTTTAATAAGAATCTCTTTATTCTTTCATCTCCATGGATTAGGAGAGGTTGTTTATTTTCATTCCTGAAGCCAATAGTTATATAAAAGAACAATAATCTTGCAATCACAATGACTGTAGATTGCAGAGGAAAAGAGACTGGTTTAATTCACTGGGCTTTAATCATCTCTTCCAAATAAATCCAAACAAGGAAATGAAACAGTAGGATGCTATTATTTATTATATGATACATTTTAAGCCTATGAGCTCACCAATAGTGTGTACATCTGTTATCACTCCTTCAGTTACCTATTACTCATAGACTAGAGATTTTGCTTCAGACTGTTTTGGTCAAAGGAAGCTATGATCTTTAGATATAGTTATTCATCCTGTTACAGCAATCCTTCCCCAGGTTTCCCATACCCTCTTTAGCAATGAGGGAACTCTGATTCCCTGCTTGTTGGCTATAGATCATGCAGGGGCGGGATTCTACCAGTTCGCACCTATTCACGAGAACCAGTTGTTAACATTCTAAGCAGTTCAGAGAACCGGTTGTTAGAAAAAATTACTGGCCTAATCCCGTAAGGAAGGCAGGAAGGAAACATTCTGGTGTTGCTTACAGAAACTGCCTCTCCGTTAACCCTTATTACATTCTGTCTCAGGAACGTCTCTGGAGTTTTTTTCCCTTCCTTTGCTGGTACTTTGCTTGTCTGGAGTGTCCATTCAAAGTTAACAATGGCACTGAAAAAAGTGACTTATGACCATTTTTCACACTTACAACTGTTACAGCATCCCCATAGTCATGAGAGGCCAGGCGAGGAGATGCGTGCTTCAATGTGAGTGATATTGAGTTGGCCACGCCCAGCCAATAAATAATATGACCACCAAGCCACGCCCACCAACTAAGCCACACCCATAGAACCGGTTGTTTAGAAAAATGAATCCCACCCCTGAGATCATGGTCTGTTCATGGTGAGTAAAGCAGATAGATTTTGTTAGTGACAAAGTGTCTGAAAGCAACAGTTGGACCATTTCTTAGCTTTTTGTTTGTAAGGCAGCAATGATATCAACTGAGGAAACAGAATTCTAATTGAGCCAATATTACCTGAGTGACACAAGTGAAACATTCCAGTTTTTAAACATGTGGGCTTTTTTTTTTACCATAGAATGGCTGTATTTGTGGATCCCCATTTTCCTTTATTCACTGTTATTTTGGATTTGTAGAGTGATCTTATTTTGGCTGTAAGTGACAGTTATGATTTATTTGCCTTTCATCCAATACTTCCTGGGAAATTGAGGTTTCCCTCCCACGCTCTTCTGAATGTCGCTTTAGAGCTCTTAAATTATTCCTTACTGTCTTTTTACATTCCACCTTTCCACCATGATTCCTGCTTTTGAGACATGGCTGTCACCGGATGTGCTAGTTTTGACTGTCTCAGCAGTTGAATTGACTGGCTGTAAGCTTAATAAAGGTTTCTTTTAGAGTTTTCCCTTTGCTATTAACTGCAGTTAGAACCTCAAAATTTGAGAATCCAGTTTGTGTTGCCAATAGGCATTGTCTGGCTATAAAATCAGCAACATTTTCCTTTTGTAAATCCTCATCCCCCTGGGGTATCAGCCTTGCAGCAGCTGGACAAATGACTATGATCCTCAGGCAGGGAGTTACATCAGACATGGAATTGGAAGGATCTAAAAATTGGGAGCAACTCCATTTGTAGATCCCACATAATAGGGTGATGTCTTTCAGAGAGGCTATCAAGAAGAGTAAAGAGAGGAGGCAACAGTAGTGGGATTCAAAAAAAATTTATTACCAATTCTGTGGGCGTGGCTTGGTGGGCATGACAGGGGAAGTATACTGTAAAATCTCCATTCCCTCCCCACTCCTGGGGGCAGGTTACTGCAAAATCCACATTCCCTCCTCACCCCACTAACCTGCTTTCCAGCTCCGTTCTCCTGTGCAGGGCAACAAAAGAAGACCCAGCCAATCAGCTGGGACTTGGGAGTCAGAGAATAGATGGGGGCGGGGCCAGTCATAGGTGGCATTTGCCGGTTCTTCAAACTACTCAAAATTTCCACTACCGGTTCTCCAGAACTGGTCAGAACCTGCTGAATACCACCTCTGGGAGGCACTGGTTACTTACAGCAAGTAACTGTTTGCTTTTAGGTATCTGTCAACTTTTGAGCTGTTTGGTAGACTTACGTGAAGTTTGGGAAGCAGAATACAACCGCTGCTCTTTTTTATTTCTCTCATAATACAAATATAGATCTTTACTTTGATCTCAGAGTATGCCCAAAACTCCAGTAGAACAAGAATGAAAATAAAATACAGGTAGTCCTTAACCTACGACCACAACCGAGCCCAAAATTTCTGTTGTTAGGTGAGACATTTGTTAAGGGAGTTTTGCCCCATTTTATAACCTTTCTTGCCACAGTTGCTAATTGAATCACTGCAGTTGATATGTTAGTAACCTCGTTAAGTGAAACTAGTTTCTCCATTGAGTTTGCTTGTCAGAAGGTCACAAAAAGGGGAACGCACAGCAAAGGTCATAAAAATGAACCAGTTGCCAAGGGTCTGAATTTTGATCGCATGATCGTGGGGATGCTGCAAAGATAGTAACTATGAAAAAACAGTCGTAAGTCACATTTTTCAGTGCCATTTTAACTTCAAACAGTCACTAAATGAACTGTTGTAAGTCGAGGATTAAGTCGAGAGCAAATTAAAATTTTATTTTAGAGGAAGCTCTTAATAATAGATACTACCTGGGACACCATCTTTCTGGCTACTTAAAGATTAGAATTAGTCCGGACTTATTGTCTCTTATTTCAATATTAAATATTCTCATGAAGGAACCAGCAACTTGGGACTGGCAATTTGGTCATTAAGTGAAGCAGTAGTTAAGTGAAACCACCATTGGGCATATAATTCCCTTCGGCTTTGCTTTGCTTTACAGACCCACCAAGGTTGTAAGTACAAATACGTTGTAAAGTTATTTTTTATTACTGGTGTAACTAAGAATGGTTGCTAATTGAGGCAACCGCTAAATGAAGACTCTACTGTACTACTGTACATCACATTGACTTTCTATAATCTCATATTTTAAAAAGTTTGAGACATTTTATATTTCTCTGAGGATATGTTTAAATCTCCTATTTTTCTTGTTTCTTGCAATCTTGAATGTATGCAGATCAGGCATCAATGCCATGCCAGCAGCCCACTCACACTAGAGTCAAGCATTATTATCTTCCAGCATGCAGCTGAATAAATATTACCACATGTTTCTCCAATAGTTCAATTTTATTTATCCAAAGATTGACTACTCTCATGGTTGATACCAAGTTGGCTGGTTTACTGATTTCAGTGAAGCGATAGTTCATGTTTGCAACAACAACAACCAACAGTAGCAAAGTATTTGTGTTTTGCTATTCTTCCAGTATAATCCCATGGGCATTAAAGATCTAGAATGATGACCGTATTTGAGAAATAGAGTGGAGTTTTGGAGTAGTTTTTCATAGTTTCAAAAGAGTCCACCTGCAATAAACCACCCCTGGTTTCAAAAGATGCAGACCTTGTATGTGAATATATATATAGCAATTTGCTCACAGCAAAAATAGGGTTATTTCACAAGGTTATTTTTCTGTGCTTGGTAGTGATTTGACCAAGAATATATTAAAAATCAGCTCTATCCAAGTTTACTGTTCCCGTGTAGAGCTATTTCTTGTTATTTTCTAAGTAGGATTTTTCTTTCTTTTGGCAGAAGTTAACAAAAAGCCTTGGCAACAGGAAGGAAATCCAAGTTTTGTTTTTCAATTATGGAGTCGTAAAGATTGGATTTAAATGTGGTCTTTGACATACAAAAATGCTTTACCTTTAGAGAGTCATACTAAATTATTATTATTTTAGAGTATGTATGTTAGTTTGAAAACCTATCTCTTCTAACATTGTACAATGTATCCCTGGGAGAAAGAATGATAGAGCCAAAAGAGAAAATATACCGGTAAGTGAGGGCAATTAATTTTCAGGGAATCTTTGCTTTCCTTTGCAAAAGAAATCTTTGTTAAATCTCTGTCCAAAGCAAGATATTCCCCAAGAGGTTGAGATGTTGCTCCCTCAGATGTTTACGAGTGGAAATAAGTCCAATCCCAGGTTTCATTAAATCAGTGAAAGTTTCCTGTGCTCTGCTCATCTAGGTTTGCAAATATTCATTACGAGTATATTTTGGAATAGATGTATAAACTCTGAACACAAGATGTTTGAC
Organism: Pseudonaja textilis; assembly: GCF_049901715.1. Lineage (NCBI taxonomy): Eukaryota > Metazoa > Chordata > Lepidosauria > Squamata > Elapidae > Pseudonaja > Pseudonaja textilis. Next base: position 28,837,789 of record NC_141997.1, read on the forward strand.
TGCTTTGGTCATTCTGCTGAACACCTAACTCCCACAGCCTAAAGATATAGGTTGTATTGCTATTATTCTTCTCATATTTCTCATCTCATATTTCCTACTATCTTTTCCTATTGGTTTCTTATGATTAATGATTATAACTATGATTATGACCTATTTTGTATGTACATTGAGAGCTTATGCATCGAAAACAAATTTCTGCTGTGTCCAATCACACTTGGCCAATAAAGAATTCTATTCTACTCTACCCTACCTTACTCTACTCTACTCTACTCTATTTTTCAGGAATTTCAGGTGTTTGGAGATCTTAATGCAGTTGGTGTTTTTAAAAAGGCTCTAACAAAATGATCTGATTCATTTTAGAAACATTCTCCACGTTATAGTTAGAGATATTTTGGATCCACAGGATTCAAATTCATTCTTGGGGTTCTTAAAGAAAATATCCCTCAAGTCAAGTTCAGTTCTTGGTGACCCCATTCACATGTTTATCTAGTATTCTTGGCAACGATATATAAATTACTTATTACTGCCTGCCTTTGGGATTTTTTTTAAAGTTCCCAGTCTAACTTGGGTCCTTAAGATTTCCTAAGGCTGCCCATTTCAGCATTTTCTAGGTCCCACCCTACTTAGCTTTTTCAAGATCAGCCAGTTTCAGACTGCCACCTGCTGTTAACAAAATTTGGGTCTGGCCTTGGGTTTACCTGAGTCAGTAATTATAACGTACAAATATTGTCCAGGATGTCTCAAAAAAGTGCTTAGCTTTCAAAGGAAGAAGAAATATCTATTTTCTTCTTTATTTGGATTCACGTGCAGGAAAAGTGGGGAAAGGGAAGGATAACTTCCCCTCTTCTTTCTCCCTTTGCTTCCATTGTTTTGATATGTTTAATCTAAAGCAGAATTTGAGGTGCTTCTTAGGAATAGCACATGTGCCACTGCCACACTCTTTGCATGTAGAAGTTGCATGTGGACAGACTGCAAGGTAGAAGGAACAAGAAAAGGAGCTTTTCTCTTCTTCTTCAGACATTGGTCCTCTCCCAAGATTGCTTGGTAGAAGGAAGGGATCTTTTATTTCCTGAACAACTCTAATTGACTTGGGAAACAAATTGATACGTTTAACTTTATATGCATGAGTTGAGGGAAAGAGGAGAAATCAGTCATGATTTTTTATTACTTCAAGTTTATTATGGCGCAGATGTTAAATTCAGTTATTAAAATTATATAGATAGATAGATAGATAGATAGATAGATAGATAGATAGATAGATAGATAGATAGATCGATCTTTGGTTGTTCGGGTTTTCTCCCGCATAAGATTCGAGGTATCTAGGCAACGTTTCAATGAAGTCTCATTCATCATCTTCAGGCTTCTGTCTTCGGCTCTGTGCTTCTCAGAGTGATGTGAGCTCGCAGCTGCATATATATATATATATGGCATTCAGCTTTGTTCGGGTATTTTCCCACGTCATTGTAGTTGTGCTTTTAAAGTTGTAGCAACGTTTCGGCAGAATCTTATCTGCCATCATCAGGCTTCTGTATGAATGGCAGATGAGATTCTGCCCAAACATTGCTACAACTTTAAAAGCACAACTACAATGACATGGGAAAATACCCAAGCAAAGCTGAATGCCATACATGTAAGTACCCGTGAAAACTTGAGAAAACACACACACACACACACACACACACACACACACACACACACACACACCTGCTATGAGAATCTTTACTTTCTGGGCTTTTTTTTTCAAACTCTCTTTTTCCTCCATGGTATCACAAATGACAGCCCATTTTGGTGGCATCTGCAACTTGTAGTCAGTTGTCAAAGAGGGGTCAGGTCTCACACATACCGTTGCAATTGCCATCTTGCCTTTTTTTTGTTCCAATTTCCCATGAATTCCCTGCTTCCAGCATTGCCTTATTATACTATCTCTGTTCTGTTCGTTACATAGATGATTTTCTAAGGCTTGACTGACATGGATAATTCTATTTCTGGCAGGGAAGGCCGATCTAATGCTCACTTGAAAGGAGATTTCCAAAAAATTGGAGATGTTATGCTAAAGAATATTCAGGGTATGAAGGTATGAACTAGATGTGATTTATGTGCTAGCTGTTTCTTGGAATGATAATCATACATGAGCTTCTGCTCTACTTGCTCACCAAAATTTAAACAACTCGATGTATTTCTGAACATTTGGTCTGAAGAGATAACAAATCTGTCTGTGTGAAAGCACTTCTTCAATTTGCTCCATTCCAGACGGATTTATGATCCAACAGAAGCACTGAGTGCCTTTTTCCTACACACTATCTCCCCAAGGCCTTCTTACTCTTAACTGTGCTCCGTCATCCTGTGATAGCTGAACCCAGATATTGATTCATGATTTGTTTGAATCATGATCAAATGGGAAAAAAAACATAGTGGTTGAGTTCCCACAGAAAATTAAGCCAAACAGTCAAATTGTATTAAGCTTGTTGGGAATGGAGCATTGCATTGGGAAGAAGAGGCCTTAGGCTGATTCTGCTCTTTGTGATGGCCATCACATTTTTAAAGCAATCAGACTTCAAGAGTGTGTGAAAAAGAAGATTCATAGAGCAAGAGTAGAAAATTTGTGGCTCTCTTAATATGGTTGGATTATTATAATCATGGTTCCTGGCCACTGATTACTTATCTGGGGCTGATGGGATTTTGATTCCAATAATATGCGTACTGTGAGGGAGAAGTCCTGTAAAAGATTCTAGGTCGAGATCATTTCTGTGAGTTGGTTGGCCTTCTATCTATCCTGGGAACTCTTTGTTAGAAAAGCAACAGGGTCCAGAGGTGGTATTCAGCAGGTTCTGACCAGTTCTGGAGAACCGGTAGCGGAAATTTTGAGTAGTTCAGAGAATCGGCAAATGCCACCTCTGACTGGAGATTTTACAGTATCCTTCCCCTGCCACGCCCACTAAGCCACGCCCACAGAACCGGTAGTAAAAACATTTGAATCCCACCACTGACAGGTTCCCACTCTTTTTGCATCTTAAAACTGAACTTTGCCCACCATCCCAACTGTAATTGAAAGTATAGCTCCAGGGGCTTCACTTTGGAATGACTATGTGAAGGGGCAACCAAAGAGAGATCCTTCTCAGTAGTTCTCCCATATATACATTTCTGGAATCTCCCTGTGAAGGCTTGCCTAGGCTTTTATCTCACCTTGTTTCCACAGTGGACAAAACCCTTCTCGGACTTCTCATACTTGCTGAACCCCCTTGGAAATTAACTCTAATATCTTCTATGTTTCATTCATTGCCAGGTTGTATTACAGTGTGGCTTTTATTGTGTTATTTTTTTTAACCAAAAATTGCATCAGAGCTGGTATAATGTGAAAATAAACTTAAATAAATAATTTTTTTCCTACAGGGACTTACCCTCTTCTCTCTCTCTCTCTCCCTCTCTCCTCTAGCAACTAACTGTTCATTTGCGAAAGCATAGTGAAATTCTCCTAGAACTGGAAAATGGGATCAAGAACTCTCGCAGGCTAGAAGCCTTTTGCAGAGATTTTGAGATGCAGAAAGTCTGCTACCTTCCCCTCAACATCTTCCTTCTCAGGCCGCTGCATAGGCTGATGCACTACAAGCAGATAATGGAAAGGCTCTGCAAACATTACCCACCCAATCATGGGGACTTCCGGGACTCCAGAGGTAAATGAACTCTCCCTTTAGTAATTCTCTTAATTTTAAATTTTGGAGAAAGTGACTTCACTGTTTTTTTGGAGAGCAGGAATCTAACCTGGGTAACAATAAGTACTTTGCATCTTTAACAGAAAAAATATTTGTTACAGGGAATTAAAATATACTTCCTATATTATTGGGGGGTGGGGGTTGTATTTGCTTTATTGTTTCTGTTGTGTTTTAGTTGTAAGTCCTGAGTATTTTCATTTTGGCAGCGTTATAAATTTAATAAAATAATAATACCAATCACACATGAAGTGGGAGGAGGGCAGGCAAAGCTTAGCTCTAGTTAGCAACATTAGGCAGAGAGTAGGACAGTAAATGAGCCTGGAAAAAAATTCCTTGAGATTAGCAATCTCACAGAAAAGAGCAGGCAGAGTGAGGAAACAATCAAGGACTATAGAAGAAAAATCTAGATATCTACAACCAGAGTAGATTTGCTTTCAGGTGTATGTGCATGATTGATAGAATCTTGATAAATGCATCAAGGTGGTAAATATGTCTAGTAATTTGTTCTAGAATACATTATGCCTTGGCTTCAAAGGCCAATTATGCCCTGATCAAACAAAAAATTTAAGCGCAGCTATAAAAGTGAGATTTAAAAACAAACACATTGTTTCAGGGACCAAATCAAATAATTTATATTAGTTCACTAGCAAACATCCATGGAAACTCATCATCTCCAAGTGAAATTCAGGAATATTTTGAGAGGGCAGATTCAATTTGAAACTGGAAGCCTTGTGGCTATAGATTCTATTTCATTGTTCACAAAATGTTAAACTTTGCATGTTCGTTCTTCAAACTTCTAATAGAATAGCTCTTCTTGACGGCACAATTTCTTTGTTTGTTATATTTTCCTCCTTTCACAGCTGCTCTGGCAGAAATTTCAGAGATGGTGGCCCAGCTCCATAGCAGTATGCTAAAAATGGAAAACTTCCAAAAACTTCATGAACTGAAAAAGGACTTGTTAGCTATGGACAATCTGGTGACTCCAGGAAGGGTAGTTATCCCCATGGTATTTGAAATAAAATATTTGGCTGAAGCAAAAAGCAGTTGTAGGATTCTAGTCAGAATGAAATTGCATCTTGCATTGCTGTGGGCTGTGGGTATGTTTTCTCTAGAACCTACCGAATTAAATTTTTAACCATGTTAGATTTGAGAAAATCCATCGATTGAACCTGTGCTTAAGGTCAGCATGTCCAGAACAGATGACATATCATTTTCTCATTAATATTTCTGTTGGTTAGTAGTAACTCTCTTCTCTAAATTAACTTCACATTATCTGCCTACTTTCCATTCACTTTTCTATCCAAAACTGATACAGGATATTTTTTCAGTTTCCTTGATACCTGACAAAAAGAAGTAGCTTTTTCTTTTCATCTATTCTTTGGTGGTCCATACCCCAGGTGACCGCCCCTACCAAAAGACTAGACTCCTGAGAGAGACCAACCCCACCTCAGCCAGTGGACAAGGGAAATCAAATCATATCGTACAATTACAGCGGATAGGAAGAATAAAGCCCAAAGATACTTTCCACCAACAGTATCAAAAGTCACTGAGATCTCCATTAACATTAACCTGGATGGATTTTTTTTTCTGATTAGCTCCTGGAAACAATCCAGGCCACTTAAATCTGTACCGCTAAATCCAAAAGAAGAAAATCTGTTTATATAGCCTCGTAAAAATGTTCTCAATTGTATTTTATACTCTAAAAAAGGACTAAAATGAGTGGTCTTTTCCAACTCTTTCCCTTTGGTTGTATTGCCCTACAACTCTTATTTATTCTTTGCCAGCATTGATGGCAAAATTAGTTACAGTTGTCGTCATAGTAGTAGTAGTACTGTAGTATACGAGTAGTAATAATTCAACTATTATATTTGAATATATACTGGTCTACTGGCATAGAAGTGGTAGAGTAGTAGTAACTCAGTCTTATTTCTATTTATTGCTTTCTACTGTATTGTTTTAATTGCATACTGTACTTTCTTCTACTGTAGAGTTTCCTTTCATCCCCAATGCCTGAGTGAAGTGTTGGCAATTCCATTTAGTGCTTTCATTCCCTGATATTTTTCATTACTCGTCCTTTAATGTCCTATTATGGCTGTGTGGAGTCAATTAAATCAAATCTAACACTCTTGTCTACCGCATGCCAGTGACTGTGATTTATTTATTCATTACACTTAAAGCTCACTCTCGGAGCAGCTTTCAAATGGCTATCTGGTAGGACAGCCCTTCTGTACCTTCATAGGTTTTCAGTCTGTGATAGTTTTGAAATGTCCTATCTAGAGAGGAAAAAGTAGACAGACAGAAGGAACTCAATTAATCTCTCTCTCTCTCTCTTTCTTTTTTTTTTTTTGAATGTGCAAATTATACATACATCGGGTACTTTTCACTTATGTATCTCTCCTACATGTCATTATTAAGTCAATGATACAGCATTAGTGAGTGGATCTGGGAAAGATATTTATATTCATTTCCCTACCCATTAGAGCGGGGAGGCAAGGAATGATATGGGTCCCGTTCCCTAAGGAGGTACATATAATGGAGCCCAGAAAAAGGGCCTTCTCTGTGGTGGCTCCCTTCCTCTGGAATATCATCCCTCCAGAAACTAGATTGATTCCCACTGACCCTCTCTCGGAAGGCCCTGAAGACGTGGTTTCCGCAGCGGGCCTGGGGAACCCATAGTGGGATGGATCCCATTAAATAACTGATATGAGCATATGTTGTCGCTGAGGGTGGATGGTTATTTTGTTATATTTTATTATTATTATTATTATTATTTTTATTCCTTCTATATTGTGTTTTTATTTTCTGTAAGCCACCTAGAGTCGCTGTGAGTGACTAGGCAGCTATATAAATTTTCCAAAATCAATCAATCAATCTATTTCCAAAAATATGCTTTGGAACGCAGGGGGGAGGAGGCACAAACAAACAGGGGGAAAAACCCTCTCTAAAATGCTTTAAAGCATGGATCACACAGGACAGCTGAAGGGTTTGGGGGAAAGGCATAGGTGCTGTACTCTGTATCTTCCACAGCACTTTTTGGAGAACTCAGTTTCAAATGCTGCCAGCCTTAATTATTACTGTCATGCCAACATTCAGCCTGAGGTTTAATGTTTTCTATTTGTGTCTATTCCTCCACAGGAATTTATTAGGTTGGGTAGTCTCAGCAAACTGTCTGGAAAAGGCTTACAGCAGCGGATGTTCTTCTTGGTAAGTGACAGGAACTGCTTAGAATGAATGCAATTAAATACAATTGTGCGACAAATGCCAAGGGAAAAGGAAGGGGGAGGAAATTCACAGAAGCAGTAAGATGCAAAGTGTGGAATAATCTAAGATGAGACCTGCAGGTTTCTGTTCTCCAGGGTGAAAGGAAGCTCGGACAAATGTTAAATAAATGAGCAATAGATGGCATAAATACAGAGTGATTCATAAGAAATCAAAATCTACATTCACACTTTGTGCATTTTTTTTCTGATCTTCCTGTGAATTATGAAATATATGCAGGCCAATACATAGATTTCAGAAAATGCTGCATCTAGGATTAATCGAATACAGAAACTGTCAGCCATCCCAACTTGATCAATCAGAAAGAAAGACTCTCACGGCCACAGCAGTAAAAGTATACTTTACTGATGCCCAATGGTTACAGAGTACTAACCCCAAATGTAGCTTTTCGAGCCCAAACAAAGCAAGTAACTTTTCCCCTGGGATTCTTTCCCCTCCCCTCTTATCAATGAGTAACCAATCACTTTCAGATAGTAAATTCATTTGGTAACGGTTCCCAGCTCCCTGGGCTTGAAAGCGTTGCATTCCATTGGGTGACCTTGGAACAGGCCTCAGTTTCCATGGGAACGGTGCCCAGGGTTTCACTTTCTTTTTCTCATTTCTTCCTCCCTTCCCCCATTCTCCCCCCGCACTGCTCTCTCCTCTCCCCCGCCCACTTTCCTTAGGACATCCTGGCATCTAGCTAAGCAAGGCCTATGTTGTGAGATGGCAGGCCTGACAGAATTGTTGACTTGGACTTCAAAGTGTAGGATGTGATAAAGTTTGTTTTGGCAATTTAGGCTCTACCATGACTTCTGATCAGAGGTCAGCTAGTTGGAATATAACATGAAAGTATTTGTTCTACATAGAGAAGAAATCTAAATATAGTGTAGAAAGTAGGAGAATGACTTGACTCCTCCCAAGAGTCAAACCGGGCTCTGTCTGAATTTGGCCACTAAATCCTGACTTTATTAAAAGCTTACAATATGAGGTAGTTCTTTGTCATTCAACTTAAATCTCCCATACAAAAGAAGGATCTGCATGTTTTATCTCAAGGAAACATAGCTAGCTTCTAAAATACCAGCATATATTATACTTTTTTGAGGAAAAGCTCCTACGTCTCTAGTGAACAGTGGTGAAGTATTTATACGGGCTTTAAACAGTTTTGAAGAAAATGGGAAACTATTGTATTATTGTAGGTACTGGATGAAAAAATTCTCAAAATAGTGATTAGATGGTTTTCTCCCATGTTCTTAAGGGCTAGTTTAGTTGATTGATCCTCTGGGTTAAAGTAAACATACTGGGATAGCAGTCTCAAATTCTTGCATGTTATTCTACAAAAAACATAACTTGTTTATTAGATCTAAATGACAACAGAGCTGTAAATGCCAATAATGCCAAGTTCATTAAATCATATATAGAATATTAGAAGTATTTAGAGTTCTCTGTTCTGACTAAATTCATGCCTGGTATGTTTTCAGTTCAATGATGTCTTGCTGTACACAAGTCGGGGCCTAACAGCATCAAATCAGTTCAAAGTTCACGGGCGGCTTCCACTGTATGGCATGATGGTAAGTAAATGCTGAGTTGAGACTGGATTGGTTACTATTGAATCCCTTAAAATGTAAAAGGCTGTGGATCATATCCACTGTTTAGAAACGTAAGCCTTCTCAATTACTGTACTCTGAATAGAATAGTTATAGTTAGAAATTTGAAGGAATAAATGCAGCTGGGAGGAAACCGAAAATTTGAAAACTTTTAATAGATTTAACTTCAATCATAGCCATCTTTTCAGATTGCGGGAATTGATGGGGGGGGCATCTTGCTCCATAGCGCAGCTTTGGTTAATCTTTTCAGATCTGAAGATCCATTAGGTTCTAAATCAGTCCTTTGGAGGCTTGCATAGGAGAGTTTATGTGAATATTTGCTTGTGAATATTTACACCTGAACATCACCTCCTACCAATATAAATTTATTCAGAAGTTAACACACAAGCGATGCACAGGGTTTGTGCACAGATGGAGATGTGGAGGGAAATGAAATTCCAATTTGTCACAGTGATTTGTGACCCCTTTGTTGACAGAAGACAAGCCAGAAAATTCATGTCTCTCTTCCAAGAGAGGGGGAGGAAACTCACTGTGACCTCACTTCAAGTCCCCGGAGATTTTTGAGCTCTCTTGTTGAAGGGGATAATCAGCAAGGCTGGTCCCTTCCACACAATGGAGAAGAGCAGTAAAAGGATAGAGATCAGTGCCCTGTTGCTTCTACTGGCAGCAACAATGTGAAGCCACATTTTCTTTGCTAGAAAGAATGAACTTGACAGGATGCTGCATACATAAGAATGGCAGCAGGCATAGATGACCCACGGTTTCTACTATGCCACCTGCCAAGCTCCAGCATTTTTGAGAAATACACCCTTGGAAAATATTCAGAACATTTGCCCTTAATTTGACGTCTACCATAGAAAATAAAACAGCTGCCTGTATTTCAACCCTGAGGTTGGCCTGTCCTATGCTAAGGAGGTGGTGTATATGATTCTGATGCCCATATTCTCTCTTTGATTGATTTATTTTTTGTTGTGGCTTTTAATGCATGTGGACACGCTTCAGATCTAACTAGAGTATTGTCTGCAGCTACGTGTTTTCCCACCCCTGAATAGTTTTGCATTTTATCTCATCCACTAACTCTGCATGTTACCAGGAATGGCTAGTAACCTTGGAGCAGCAGGCTTTAAATAGCTATGATTGCGGAATCCTTTGTGCTCTGTGAGCTTAGTTATTTACTTCCCCAACTAGGTAGCCTCATCAGTGCTAGTGATTGTGGGGTAGGATCCCTGTTTCTATACAATAGCTTGCCCTGCCCAGTGTTGGGGATGTCGTTTTCTCCTTGGTAGTTCCATGATGAGGGTATTGTTTTCTGCTGGATTGTTTGCCTGGGCCCTACATATCTGGATTTCGGCTGCTTAAAGGGATGTGTTCTGCATTTTTTGCTTCCTTCTTAACTTTTTAATTGTCTCTTTTAAATGGTGTATTAAGCGTGGTATATCTCTATGAGTCTATTGATGGCTGATTTGTCTGAAAGTCAAGCCTCCGGTCTAGGATGCTCACAGTTTCCCAGTTGAAACTATGGTTGGGTCTCTTCATGAGTTATGAAAGTAAGGCTTTTTCGTTCACTCTTCTGATTGCAGCTAAGGGTTCATAGATATGCTCTGCTAGCTTTTTGTTTGTCAGTACTAAATAGTAGCTGTTACTATGTAACAGCTATAATTATTTCTTTTCAGAATTTCCATATTGGTAAAAAGAAAGCCATCGTTGCATTCTTAGTGAAAAACAATCAGACTGTGGTAGCTTGATTTTTTTTAAATTACAGTCTACATGTGTTTGAAAATTTCTTTTCCCTTTGTAGAATGATGCCTATATTTTTATTTTCTCAGATAGAAGAGAGTGAAGAAGAATGGGGGGTTCCTCACTGCTTTACACTTAGAAGTCAACACCAATCCATTGTTGTTGCTGCGAGGTAATTGCCTTGAACCACATGCTTCTATAATGTCTATGTAGAGTTTTGAGACAGTGATGCCTGTCCTACAGAATATGTGCTTTGGATTCTTGTGGGTATGTTGAATACCCTTTTGCAGTAAACAAGCGGTAGCTAATATAAAGTAAAGTAAGCTTGCAGAGCAGGAGACGATAGTATGCTCTCTATAACTTGATCTGGACTTTTTACAAAGATGTTTATCCCTTTAACCCCTGTCCCGCCTGCCCAAAAATAGTATGAAAGCAGGATTTGGCTTAATTTTGCCCAACTTCTGAAGCTCTGGAAAAAAAAAGCAAGAACTGCCCTTTTACAAGTCACAGGAAGCTGGGTGGGATTCAAATAATTTAACAACTGGTTCTCTGCCCTAATGATTTCTTTCAACAACCAGTTCACAAAACTGCTCAGAAACTTAACAACCGGTTCTCCCGACGTGGAGCGAACTGGCTGAACCCCATCACTGCTGTGAAGACCTCTTCCCCAAAGTATTGGGCTAGGATGGGGATAGAGCAGGGAAGCTGTGTGGCCCGGCATCATGAGGAAAGGGTACTTCTGTTTTTATCTTTGCTTTTATGTATTGTGTGAGCTGCCTAGAATCGTTATATGTCAATAAACAATAATCCTCTATTGTTTTCCTAGTAATCGCATTGAAATGGACAAGTGGACTGAGGACATACAGATGGCCATTGACTTGGCAGAGAACTGTAATGATCCTGCTTCTGAATTCCATGGAAATAGCCCTTCTGACACAAGTAAGTCCGGAACCATGAAAGGTGGGGTCAATTCTAGAGTTCCAAAGTATCATTATACGTACAGTACATTTTGCAGGTACCCTGCTTTAAAAACAAGGAACCATATCAGTATGGTCTTTTCTTATCTAATTTCAGTTCAGATAGATCATGAGTATCAAACTCAATCAATGACGATTTTTGCCTTTGCGTAGTTGGGGTGGGCGTGGCCTGTGTGTGATGCATGCAACCCATGGGCCGCCAGTTTGACAGGCCTGAGATTATATGGCAATTGGTTTGTGGGTATCAAATCCTATTTTTTTATTCCCTTTTAAGAATTTGAGAAATGTATTTAATAACAGTAAATGGAATAGTATGCAAAGTGCTAAATGAAATAATACTGAAATTAAAGAATGCCTTCTGTGTCCCAAAACAATAATTCATGTTTCACTGAAGTGTGTACGAAGTCATTCTATTTACAGCAGAGAATTATTAAGGGCCCAAATTATAAATCAGTGTTTCTGAACCTTGGCAAATTTAAGACTTCAGCTCCCAAAATTCCCCAGCCAACATGGTCCGTGCGGACTGGAGAATTCTGGGAGTTAAAGTCCATACATCTTAAACTTGCTACAATTGAAAAACACTGTTATAAATAATAATAATGTTCCTGTGCACAATCCCATATTGGATTATCAATTATTCAGTTGGCAATTAATTTCTTATTGGGATGCTTTCCTCAGGGAAAAATATATTTCTCTCCGTTTTCATGTTTTCCCTATACAACCAACTCAAAACAGGCAATGACTTCTTTACCATTTTGGAGATTTCCCTGTATCAGAGACAATCTTTTGCTTATGATTTCATGCTCCGTATACAAGGGGGGAAAAAAGAGGCTTTTTCCCTGCATTTCATAGAGTCCCCTGAAGAGCCCATTGTAGACCAGGAATCGGAAGACGATCTCAATGCATCCCGCACCTCGCTTGAACGTCAAGCTCCTCACCGTGGCAACACTACGGTGCACGTCTGCTGGCACAGAAATACCAGTGTCTCCATGGTCGACTTTAGTATTGCGGTGGAGGTATCTGGCTCAAAATGGCTTGGACTGTAGCTCGAAAGAGCCATCTTCCTCAGGCGCCATTTCCTTTCCAGTTGTTGCCCTCTTGGTTAATTGGAAACTATTGAGTCCACTCAAAAGAGATGATGATTTTACAGGGAATTTATGAATAATTTGAATTTCCATATGACACCTTTCATGCTTCTAAATTAATTTCCACATATTGATATCAAGAGGGGTGCTTCTGAGTATTTTTGTTAAAAAATCCTCAGGGTATTTGGAAAGGGCAATAAGTCTGTCTATCCGCTGCAGTCTGAAGTGTGCATTTCTTTGCAACTTGTTTTATTTTCTGCTGTCTTATTATTCTCTGGAGCCTTACAGTATTCTCCTCTCAGCCTCATCTGCCTCTCTCCTTGTTTTCTTTATCAGAGAAAATCTCTCTGTGTATTTTTAAAGATGCATTCTGACTATAGCTAAACCAATTTGACACAGATTGACGAGATATGGAATCCAGATTCTCATCTCAGATCAGTGAAATTTGCATGGAAAGTATTGCATTTTCATATCAACTCATGTGATCTCTTACGTGGAACTTCAGTGTTTGATTTTGTCAAAGGTAAAGGGGATATTTGTAGAGATCATAATTATTGCTCTACTTTCAGTTCTTCTTCATAAAGTAAGACTCGGTCCAGTTCTGTTGAAAAGTAGAAGGAAACAGTTCTTCTGAAGCACATACATTTTCTATAAAATTGAGTTCAAGTGGGGAAAAAAACATAGAATTTCATTTCAATTAGAAATTGGTTTAGCTTCTTTAAGGTACCTGCAGACACCCATTTCCAAAGGAATGCCTCTAGGTTGTTTTGGCTACGGGGAACTCATTGAATATACATCCCTTAGTTTTATAGAATAAAAGGATCTATAGCTTTAAAAATAAAAATTTTAAAGAACTAAGTGTTTCCCTTGGATTCAGACATACCTAGTTGTAAATACATGTTATTCTTACTTCCGGGAGTGTGTGTTGCATGTTCTATCAGAATCATCCTAGTTCTTCACCTCTGGAGATCAAATGTCACAGCCAGACCATCCTCACATACTTGGAGTTTATCACATCAAGCAACCTAGAAGCAGATCCATGTACACTCACACACCTGTCTTCAGTTCCACAGCTTTTCCCATGACCAGCAAGTTACAGTCATACTTTCCTAATTCTGTGTTTAATGTCACATCAGCATTATAGTTTATGCTTTCTCTCTGTGTCTTTCCTTCTTTCCCTCCTTCTTTCTCTTTTTCTTGTGGTAGAAGACCCTCTCACTGTCAGTGACTGTCCTTCCCCACCTGTTGGACTGATCAGTGATCAGCGGCCTGTTTCCATTTCATATGTCTGCTGGTACCGAATGCAAAGCCTGTCCTTTTATGATACCCTTCAGAAAATGAGGTAACCAAAATCAAAAAGTAGAGAATTAGGACTACATGTGTGTTATTGTAGCTCAGTACACACACACCCTGTCTGGTTTTTTTTTTTTTGAAACTGGAATGGGTCAAAATGAAAGCTTTCAAAATACAGTAAAATGCTTGTGAGCCCTGTTGGCAATTTGGAAGGCAATCGTGTTTCCTTTTAACTGTTTTGATAAGAGCGTAGTTCATTATGCTGCTAAAACCTCAAGCAGAATGATCATAAAACTTCCACAAAGAGAGCAAAAAATCAGCAAGACTGATTATTTTTAAATTAAAGTGTGGGTTTATCTCCTCTTGTCGTAATCATTGGATGTGTTTGATATTTGGCATCTAGCTTCTTTCAAATATATGATAGGCAAACATTTAATCCAAAGCACCTTAATTTAACTATTTCACACACACAAAAAGTTTTCAAAAATTTAATTCCAAGCAAAATCTCTCATTTATGCAAGTTTACAATTTACCTACATTTTACCTATTAAAATCAGTGGGGCTTAAGTTATTGTGATTAAGCTACCTTTGTAAATATGATTTAAGAGAAACACATTCATTTTCTGGATCCTTTTAAATAGTGGTGTTGGGCAAAATATTCTTTATAAAAATCCCCACCAGCACAAAGAATTGTAATTTAGAATCAATGTAAAATTGTCTTCTAGCCACACGCCCTTAAAATCAATACATCAAATCTGCTTCAGCAAGTAGCTGGATTTAGCTAGTCTTGGCTGATCTCAGGAGCAAAGCAGCCCTGGTAACTAGCAAACTAGCCTAGGTTTGCCAGGAATTTCAGGCCTAGAACAAAAGCTGAGAAGTCAAGAGAAAAAAGGCAAGGGCAAAACACTTATGTAACTTTGTCAAGAAAATTGCATGTCTGCCAATACCACCTCAGTTTGAGTGGGGCTTCTAATAAGGTAACAGCAGATAATTTATTTCTTGCTAGAATTAACTTACAAGCCGACCTCACTGACTGAAACAGTTCAGAAACTTGAAGTGCAATCTATTACCATTTTCAACAGACAAAAATAAACCGTTCCAATTTAAGCTGGGAGGGAAAAATGCCCTTCTACATGAACCTTGCCTGCTTTCCATCATCTTGTTTTACCATCTCCGTGCATTTTTATTTCGTTTGTTGTACGATTTCCCTCCTTCTTTCAGAACCAACTTTCTGGAAACCTCCTGCGGAAATTCAAAAACAGCAATGGGTGGCAGAAGCTTTGGGTAGTGTTCACCAACTTCTGCATGTTTTTCTACAAATCTCACCAGGTAATTTAATTCTTCTGAAAGCAGAAAATAATCTTTATGTTAAGTTGTTCGCATTAGAGGATTGAAATGCAGCTTGATTAGCCTCAGGAGAGCTAGTATAGATAGTCCTTGACTTGCAACAGCAATTCGGATAAGAATTTCCATTGCTAAGTAATGTAGTTGTAAAGCACGACTGGATCACTGAACAATGGCAATCCGTGTAGTCCTGGTTATTGCACTCATTAGATGAGTCAAATTCTTGCCAGCTTCCCACATCCAATAATCTTGGGAAAGTGGGCAGAAAATTGTAAGTCACTCATGGGCAGCTGAGTGGCTGTTGCCAGGTGAGGGAAGGAACAAGGGTGTATGGGGAAGGGTCGGAGAGAGAGTGTGTGTGATAGTGCAAGGGATTGTGCAAGAGGTGGCACATGGGTTGTGAAGAGCGAGAAGGGCTGTGTGGATCGAAAAAGATGATAGGGGATGTGAGAAGATGAGTGAGAAGTATGGTGTGGGTCGGGGAGAGTGGAAGGGAGTGTGTTGGAGTATTTCTTGGGTCAGGCAGAGTGTGAGGGGATGCCCGAGGGGCTTTGTATGGCTTGGGGAGGATATGAGAGGGTCCATGAGAGCTTTTTGTATAGGTCAGGAAGAATAAGGGACTGTGTAAGAGGGTGCACAAGAGGTGTAATGAGAATCAGAAGGAGTGCAAGGGGTGTGCAAGAGGTGCCACCCAAATCAGAGACCGTGCGTGTGGGTTGGGGATGATATGCAGAATACACGAGTGGCTGACGCAGTGCAGTTGCAGAGGATCTGGGGGGGGCGTGGGTGTACCAGTGGGAAGACTTACCTCAAGTGCTGGCGACCTTCCTGCTGGCTTCTCCATAGACGTTCTTAGGAAGCCAGCAGGGAAGGTTGCAAAATGACAAGTGCATAATTGCTCTGCGATTGGCAACCGGTCATAAGTGCAAGTGGGGTTTACAAAGACTCAGATTGTGATCACATGACCATGGCGTTGTTAGGACTGCTGGAACCCCCAAGGACTGGCTGTAACCACCATTTGTTCAGTGCCACTGTAACTTGGTTGCTGATTTATTTACTACATTTTAATCCTGCTTTCATTATTGTTTATAAGTAACTCAAGGTGGCAAACATACCTAATAGTCCTTCTTTCCCAATGCGGTGGGGTGGGGTGGGGTGGAAGAGAGTGACTGCCCCAAAGTCACTCATCCAACTTCCATGACTAAGGCCAGACTAGAACTCATAGCCTCCTGGTTTCTCACCTAGTGTCTTACCTACTAGACCAGACTGGCTCTTAGCTGAATGAATGGTTGATTGGTTTGATCAGGTGGTTTCAATAGTCATAAGTCAAGGACAGCCTGTATTAAAAATTTCTGCAATGAAATTGTGCATTTTCATGAGTGCTGTTTGAAAGCTGCTATTCCATTAATAGTGGCTTTGGTTCATACATTTCATTTCTCTAGGGAAGGGTACACCTAAGGATATTTGAGATTAATTAATATGAAGCACTTTAAAGAAAATGAATTAGCTGCAGGGACAATTAATTATGAATAAACAACGGAGAGAAAAATCAGCATTGAATTCTACAGTTTATTCCAAAGGCACTTGGTGGATTTCTGAGAATTCTAAATGTTTCAGGATTTCAGAGGCGTAATTAAGTGGAAGTGCATGATTAATAACTCTGCAGATAAAACTAATCTAATTTTTATCTGCAGAAGTCTGCACCACTACAGAAATCTGCTGTCCAAACTTCTACGTAACTTGCAGACTTATTAATATATATTTTTAAGGTACATTCCTGCCTGCCCTCAAAAGAGAAGGTTATTCTTGATGGGGTATTTTGCTACTAGAAAAGGTTAAGTTTATAGTAAGAAAGTAGCAGTTGAAATGTGATGTCCAGATTTACATTGGCACAAATAAGGCTGTGTGTAGAAAACAGAGGAACTGAGCAGATTGGAAGCAGATGGAGCACAGAAAATCACTGAGGGAACGAAATAAGCAATGCAGCCTTGTTCTTTCTGCTTCTTGCCTTCTTGTTCCATCCAGTGGTTTCTTTATGGACTCTGTGCATCACACATAAGAGTGTAAGCTACAAACCCCCTCATGTTAGACATTTTAGTCCTCTTTCATCTATTGCACTGTCCAATGGCAATGTAAGTCTTTGCTAGCATCGTTATCTTGAAGATCAGGGCAATCACCTGAACTGTGGGCTTTTTCTTGAGAAAATCCTTATTCATCTACCTTCAAATATACTTTTGATGTCAGCTACGGAGGAGGTTCAAGAAGAAGATGGCACTCTCCCTATTTCTCATTGCCATGGTTTTGATGCGCTTCCTGTCTTATGGTCTTTAAGATACGGTGCCACAAGGGTTTAAAATAATGTAGTTAGTTACTTCCCTTGGACAGTGATTTCTTGTGGAAACTATATGTGTAGTAGGCTTTTCTTAATAGTCCAAATTTCATGAAGCAAGCCCACCAAAGCTAGTACAACTAGTCCAGAATCCCCATCCTTAAGCAACATGGTCATAAAGTTCAACATTGCATATCTGTGCCATTTAGCAATGGCAGTTCCTGCAGTCCTGTTTGTCATTAAGGGAGGACATCATGTGACTGAGACTTCCAACTTCCTTCTAGCTTCCTCATTGACTTTGCTTTTTGGGAAGCCAGTAGGGAACATCAGAAATTGCAGTTACATGACTATTTTCCTTTTAACTTGCACATCACATTATTTTTCATGTATAGAAGAGCTAACAGTTTTCTCTCAATCTCTTCCTCTTTGATCTCTCTGCTCTGCTGTCCTTTGCAGAGCAAAGAGATTGGATAGAAAGAGATTTCATGAAAATAGTGCAAGCAATAGTTTGCAATAGTGCATTTGTGGGTCCTAGCTCCAGGCTGCCAGTAAAGTTGCATTGTTTTTGATGTGTAGAACAGCAAACAGCTTATTCTCTTGCAATCCCTTCCTCTTCAATATCTCTGCTCTGCAAGTAGATGAGAGGGGGAAAAGAAAAGGTTAGAATACTACATATGACTGTAATGACCATGAACTGAGGGATACTGCAAAGGTAACAAATAGTCATCAATTGGTCATATCATTGTTTCTTCAGAACTTTGTAACTTTGAATGGTTTCTGAGTGATTATTGATAAGCAAGGACCACCCATATGTACTGTGGAAATTTTGCTTGCATCAGCTCAAGAAAATGAAATAAGGAAGAGAGTTGCCAGTGATCATGCACTATGGATGAAGGTCCAAGTCTACCATGAACCATAGAATATTCTGACCACCCTTTCCATGTCAGAGTCCATATCACTCACAAATAACCACTTGAATGCCACAGAATGATGAGCAACCACTCCTTTCCCCTTGCACATCTGGTCAAAAATAAATATAGTAGACAAGAGGAACAGGAACATCTGTGTTTCAGCCACATTATAGGGAGTGTAGCAATTGTCTTAGTAGTGATTCACATTAAGGTGCAATTTGTGTGGGGTCCCTTTCACAGAAACTCTTCTCAGTTCCAGTAAGATACAGGGAAGAGACTGCCTTCTGCACAGAGAATCCAGTTTTTGTAAAGCATTAAAGACTCTGTGGTTTCCCTGGGCATTTGATTTAGGTGGTTAGGTAAACTCTGCTGTTGTTGATTTTTATGAGCAGAGCTTTTGTTTTATCCTTGGGTGCTGATCAGAGTCACAGATGAGCAGTCATATAAATCATGTAAATTCCTTTGTTCACTCACTGGGCTCTGAGTGTAGTGGTGACGGTGCTGGCCAAGAAACCAGGAGACAGTGAGTTCTAGTCCCGCCTTGTGCATGAAAAAACACATGGGTAGCTTTGGTCCAGCCACTCATTCTTAACTCACCAAACAGGGTTGGTTTTCTGCAGAAAATAGGAAGGGGAATTGGCATGTTAGCTGTCTTGAGTTGCATATAAAAGATGTGATAAAAAATTCTAAGGAAAGAGAATCTTGAGCAAATTCCATCCCATAAGCACGTGTACAATGGCAAGATAAGAAGCCAATGTCTTTTGAGGAGGACCTTCCTGGGTTTTGTCTTTTGCCTTTGAAACATACTGGGATTTGATGGTAGGAAGATAGTTTTGAAGCTCTTTGCATGCAGTTTTGTCAATTTGTGAAGCGAGACCTTTGCTTTTGCCACAACCTCTATTGCCTTTTATTTTTAGGACAATCATCCCTTAGCTAGCCTTCCTCTGCTGGGCTATTCTCTTACCATTCCTTCTGAATCTGAGAACATTAATAAAGACTATGTCTTCAAGCTACACTTCAAATCCCATGTGTACTATTTTAGGGCGGAGAGTGAATATACATTTGAAAGGTATGTTTGTTTATTGTGATTTTACTAGATATGATGCTGTTAAATTGTATCATTAAAATGGATGGGTAATAAGTATTTTTATGATCCAGCCAATTTAAGTAAAGCAACATGAGTTCTATCAAGCAGCTAAAATGTCAGATTGTTTGTTTCCTACAAAATGTGTTGGGTGCAGACTTTTCCAGTCCAGAACCAAGAATCTCTCAAGATCATTAAATCACATTATATTTAGCTTATCTCCTGCATCATTTCCAAAATCTTGTATCCGTCTTGACACAAGATGTCATAAGCATTTTACAAAGCACTAAAATCTGGCAATATCTTGTAAAAGAATATCAAAATGTTGTGAAACTGAAATTTGAGGTATCTAAAGTTTTGAAAGGGAGAGTAGGGATTGTAATTTTTTTTAAAAAATCACCAAATATTTTGATACTTCTTTATGAGAATACTAATTCTTTGATATAAAGAATTTATCATGTTTACAATGTGTGCAGAATTATTCACCCAGGAGAGAAGATTGTATAAGGCCTCTCATACCTCACAAGGTATTCATTTTTGTTGAGAAATAAAAGTTATAGGTATAGTTCATACTAGAGGTGAACAAAATATTCTGTGCATGACTTAGATCTAATAGCTTAGATCTAATTGTTTACTTACATGTACAGACTGAAATGTAATTGTGCTGGACAGAAATTATTTGGGATGAGATTGGTAGGTAAGAGTAAGAAACAACCAAGAACATTAGCAATCTGAATAATCATTTCCATCTAAAAAGAAAGTGAAAAATGTGGTACTGGTCTTGTAAATTTTCAAACTTTCTACTGTGAAACCTAAATATTCTGTAGCAAAGTACATTTAAATAAATGTGTCTTCCTCCATAATGTAGGTAAAGTTTAGTTTACAAATGGTGGTTGAATGCAGGATTTCTCAAATTCCAACAACTTTAGAATATGTGGACTTAATGCTGGCTGGGGAATTCTGGGAGTTGAAGCACATCTTAAACCTGCTGGGGTTGAAAAATCTCTTGCACGGAACCACTACTACTGTTTTCCCTCTGCCATCACACTGCTCACAGTGGAGGTTTTGAGCTCTTTCCATACAAGGTCCCATCAGAATTCCCATGCCTGGTTGATTGTCCCAGAGAATTGAACTTGAAATGGGTGAAACAAAGACTGGCATTCCAGTTCACTTTTTTTTACTGTATCCCCCACGGTCCTCTTAATGTTTTCTAGCAAAGCTATTAGGATGGAAAAGGCAACCTATGTCTTTAGGACAGCCTGTGGGAAGAGTTCTCTCCATTGTTCTTCCCCAAGTCCATCCCACTCTGGCCAACCAGATCAGCTGTTGAAAGAACAGGCTGGAATAGAATTGGGAAAGAACATGTCCTGCAGACAGAAGCAGAGCCGTCTTCTCCGTCCCTTTTGCCATCCTACTGACCTCTCCCAAACTCACCTAATATGTTTACCTATGTGAAGCCACATCCACAACAGAAAAGCTTCCCACCTGTGCAGCGTAGCAAGTCCTGATGGTTGTCTTTCTTCTTGCTTAGGTGGATGGAGGTAATCCGAAGTGCCACAGGCCCAGCCTCACGTGTCCGTGTATTAAGTCATGAAGAATCCCATGTTTATTGATGGCTGAACTCCAAATGGTTCATTCCAGCAACTGCTGCTTTTTTAGAGGATATTTGAATTAATTTCCCGCCTTTTAAGATTTAGTAAAACACACATCTATTAAAAATGTTTTGAATCAGCTTTTGAAATAATGCCTCAGCAGGTTTGTTTACTATTATCAGCCACATGAGGGTTTCATGTCTTGTATTTGTTCTTTGGTGTGGTTTTTTAGCTTGTGCCAGTATTAAAATATTGTCCCTTGGAGTGCCAAATGCCGAAAGATATTTCTTTGCCTGAAAAAATTTGCACCAGAAATATATAGACCAATTTTGTAGCAAGTTCATTTTTTTTATATTTCCTTGAAAACAAGATGCCTCTTCTTTAGTATACAGACCCTCAAAATGAGTTTTGGACTGATTTTTGGTTTGGTTTCTTATCTTCTATTCACTTTACCACCTCAACATAAATCTTCAAGGTATAAAGTTTTTATTTTTGATGTTTCTACACAGTTTGCTTGTAAGAATTAAAACTGGCAGCCCAATATGTAGTTTGTTCAATTCATCTCACTTCTTGAAGTTGGAAATATTTCCTTCCTATGCTGTCAGATGGGTTTGCCTGCTTTTTTTTTTAATGAAAATTCATATTGAGATAGAAAATCATGCCTGAGAAACAGTTTACATATTTTACCCCATGAAATACTCGTAACGATGTGTTAGGAAGCTTAAGATGGTATAATATTTTGTGTAACAAAATGTCAATATCTGTGTTCTACAAGGATTGTGGCATTAACTTTTTGTCAGAAAATTAGTGTTTCAATAAGAACAGAGGCGGGTGCATCTTTTCAAAGGAAACATTTGTTTCTGTAATGTTTTGTCCCAATATATCCTGTGCTTCTGCACCTTTATAAGTGGTACTATAAATCAATTCATATTTTGTCTGTACAAATTGGGAAGCAATTAGAAATTAAATATGTTCATTTAATCGATGTCCAGCCCACTCAAGAGTCCAAAACAGCCTTTCTCAACCATTTTTCCCCTGGAGGAAGCCTTGAAATAATTTTCAGGGCTCAGAAAACCGTTGCATAAAAATTGTTCTATCTAAAGCTCACGGTACATTACTATGATCAGCAAGCTGGGTTGCAGTAAAAATTCCCACCTTTGGGAGTGTTGGCATTGCATGGCACACAAGGTTAAAAAAATAGTATTTTTTAAAACATAATAATGACCTCTCATGGAACACAAGTTGAGAAAGGCTGTTCTAAAGATTGACTGAGAATATACGCTTTCCAGCCATTGAAATAGATTTATTCTGTATTATTAGATGTAATATGAATCCCACATCATTTGTCACGCATTTTAAGAGAAATGGTTACCACCGTATCAATCAATCTCTTGCTTTAAGAGCAGGTTTGCCAAATATAGAGGCTCTGTTGTATAAACATGTTTTAAGATTTGCTTACTGAAAAGGGAATAAAATACCTCAACAGCTTTAAACACTGTATAGCTTTGAGGGTTTCCTTTGATGATGTTTGTTTCTTGCCATTTACAAATCAAATGTTATTTTGAATGTGCATAATTGATATCACATAATTTATGTGTGCACAACTGATTTAGGCAACAAAGTTCATCAAAATGAGTGCATGAAAAGTTGTCCAGTCACACTTCCTTTGGTCTACATATCCCGACGTGCATTTTGCAATCCAGGGTTGGTTCAAAAGTTTTTCTCTCCCATACCTCCCCACCCTCCCCCGGGTTGTGGCTTGATTTTTCCAGCTAAACCATGAGATTGAAGCAGAATCCTAGAAGGTTGTTAGACTCTTGTTGCTGTAAAAAAGAGCCACTCCTTTTTAATTGTTTTGTTTTTAAGTGGCGGAAAGAAGATGAACCATGTCAACTAGGCTGCTGTTGACCTCATTATGTCTCTTTGAAACCTCCCCAGCTTCTTTTGTTTGAGAAGTAAACAGCTACAAATAGATTGGGAGAAGAAAATAAAAACAAAACAGCTGGAACTATATTTAGAGACATTTTTGCATATAATTTTGAGGGTCATATAAAATCATCATGCAAACTTATGCCCATGTTCCTTATTTACTACTGCAGCTTTTAGCTTATGCCTTTTCTGTTCGGCAAGGTTTGCAACGGTTTGGTCTTAGCAGCTGGATTTGCTTCCTGGGAAGTCACAGTATTGTAATGCTAAATGTGGCCCAAATTTTCAGCTTTTGCCACTGTCTGTTCCTCAGGATATAAATATCATGAGCTCAAATCACTTATTCAGTGTTTTCTATTACCTATCAGAGACCTCTTGCAGGAACATTGCTTTATAACAGTTTATTTTTGCTTTCAGCTGTTGCTATTTAGATTTACATACAAAATTTAATAATCACGCTGCCTTTTTTTTTTTTGAACGATGTTCCTAAATAAAACAGCAACAAAAGTGGATATAAAAGTTTTCCCCATTTTATTCCAAAGCTACACCTTTCAGATTACGATATGGTTTATGTACTTCTATGTTTGGTTTCAAATAATTAAAACTAATTAAGTAATTAACTGAAACAAAGAGTTTATGCCAACTGCATTGACATTTCCATGATTAGATAGATGTAGGTGATAGATGTGTGAGAGAGAGGTGGGGGGGGGGGAGATGTGGGGGGGGAGAGTTTGGAATAATTAAAGGAACTAAACAACCCTTTACTGACACGGCTTATACTCATCAGTTTGGCAAGATACCGTCTGAAAATTTTACTGACTGACTGCAAAATGGATAAGCCCATATGTGGTGTGAGTTTAGTCATATATGCATGACACTTCTTACATTGAAACTGATTTCAAAAAGTACACACCTCTCTTGCAATTCTGTTTTAGTCTAACCATGACTGAGGGGGAAAAACACTCAAAATTCTTAGGCAATATTTCCACCTGTACACAACCTAACAGTTTGATAAGCATATTTACATCCGTTTTTCCAAAACATTGCAGCCATAATAGTATTTGGACTTTCAGTAACACAATAGCTTATAATTCTGTTTTTCCCTTTGAGTGTCACTAAATTCTGAAGTGTACTCCCTTGTAAAGTATGTGATATAAATACGCTGCTCAATAACATATCAAAATGGTTGTATTTCTTTATTTCTGTGTCATGAAACATACAAGGTTTTGAAAATAGGTTGATATCTGACATAGGCAAATATACTGTATACAGGTTATAAACAGCAGAATTACAGAAGTAAACAGAGCCTGATCAAAGAATAGGTCTTCACTGCATATGTCACACGATGGCTAAAAATAGGACCTCCATATGGATAGAGATAAAAGAGGCATTCCCAGATCCTTATGAAAAAAAATAAGCCAAATATTAGGCCACTATGTTGTGCATTTCCAAAAAGCAACTGTTGGCCAGAGTTAGACCTTTGCCATAATTCAGCAAGGAAATCATAATTTTATGCTTCTCTTAAAAAAAGCATCCAGTTCATACTTAGAATATTTTATCCAGCTACTGTGAATTACTCAAGCATGTAGATGTTTTGAATATGCAGACTCTACTAAAAGTTGTTAGATGACAGAAATATACAATTACTGCTCTCTTTCTGGTATCAATAATTTTAAATCTGAAGACCTTTAGATTTATGGCTCTTAACAATTAAACATCTCTAATTAAAAACATTTCTAGTTCACCATAATGTACAACAATTACTATGCTAACCTAAAAAAGCAAAAATAAAGTCTCGTGATATCTTAACCAATTTATTATGCCATGAATTGGATTAGAGATCAGTGAGATTGATTTACTACAGTGTTTAAATTGGAAAATTTCCAGGAAATATTCTGGGATACTTAGTGTAAATTTTCTGAAATATTACAAGTATTCTAGTGTACAGTGTTATATATACTCTTTGTGTTGTGTATATAATGGAAAGGAGGATTTTATGTGCTAATTTAAGCACTTTCAATGTTCTATGCATCATATATGCACATATCTTTGCTAGAATAGCTTCTACCTCCCACCCCATGTGAAATTACTTGTTTGGACATGGTGAAAGAGCCATAAGCTACATTACTAATTCATTTTATAAATTTGGAAATGAAAACTAAAGGAACATATCTTTTCCACTAACCTTCTACTTTGTCAGGTGCACAAGTGGACTAACCTTCTACTTTGGACTAACCTTCTACTTTGTCAGGTGCACAAGTGTTACTAAGATTTTGTGTATGTCCATGTACATTATGAGTGCCAAAGGGGGAAAAATCAATAGATGGAAAAACCACAAAATTCTACATGTAACTGCAAATTTCAGTAGTTTGCATTCTACAGGTATATTTCACAGCATTCCAAACCCACAATAAATAATTGCTGACTAGTAAAATTTTATTCGTGTGATAAAATGGACTCCTGCCCATTAACATTTATCTAATAGTATTTCAGTTAGTCTTTAAAATGCCAAAATAACTTGCTTTGCCATTTTATGTATTTACGACTTCAATTCAGTAGAAGATTGACAAGGATACAATGAAGTCTAGTTTTATGTTTGTGCTACGGCTCACTGCCTATATATATGAGGGTGGAAATTGATTTCAGCACTTTGTATCCCAATATACCTGTTATCTTGCAACTTCAAAATTAAATTCTTCCATCCATTGATACATGACACATATATAAGCCAATATAAGATACACTCCCATTTGCACGAATGGCTGCAAAATTCCACTATTCAAAAGCAACTTCAATAGGTTCTAAACTATTACAAAAATATCAATACTGAAAATTATGTAACATACAAAATGCTTCCTATAAGGGTGATGAACTAATCAAAATATAGTGCAATGAACTCTGAGGCCGGGGGGGGGGGGTGAGGGGGGGCAGGTGGAGGGTGGCACCTAAATGATTGTGAGTAAACAGGAACAATTTCTCACAATTTCACAAGAAAAACCAGTGGTCTCAAAAGTTGATTTACAAGTGTGTGGCTATAATGGAAATATATATTCTAATTAATAGTTAAAAAGTGGCCCAACAGACCCAGATAGAAAACCTTTGCAGTTTGAAAGACTTGGCTTACTTTTAGATTGCTTAGCAATTTCATTATGAAAAATGGGAAATTCCTCCACTCTACACCAACATATTTTGGTGCCCTTTAGTAAAACGACAGAAATATTACCTTATTTAATACGCAGGAAACTGCTATCAACCTCCAAAGAATAATCCTGAATACATATAACACTGCAATGCTGGGTTTGTTTAGGGAAGTTCTAAAACAATATTTAAAGGATCAATAAACAATACTGTAAAGTTAAACAGTCAGAGTAAAAATGGACTTGAAACACCAAAGGGTGTTTTAGAGTTTAAATTTGATTACAATATAACGCAAAGACAATTCGCTTTCACCAAGTTGTTTCATGTATATCAAACAAGATGTCATTTTGAAAATCTGTGCATATTTACAATTTGTATGGGATTAAGTCAATTAAACTGATATTTAAATAAACTGCACTGGCTCAAACAGCAAACTGCAAAATAGTAATCTTTTAACTGGTTTAAAATAAACAATATTGGAAAAACCATATCTGTGAAAGAACTTAGCTCTGACAAAATATTAATTTATTAATTTTAAAGAGCAAATCACTGAGGTTTTTTTGGCTTCCGTTTAACAAAATCTTGCAATCAACATTCTTGCAATCAAAAGTCTTAAAAGGTTACCAGATTTGGGACTGCATACAAGCTTAGCTGAAAACTCGAGATATCTCTCACCTACCTTATCCTAATTCAATGTGTAGCTTACATCATGCTACATTTCACAGACTGTAAACACTGGGGTAGAGACTACTACAAAATCCATCCAATTAACATCACGCCCACTCTACTGGGATGGCAGCATGGCTGACTCAAAACACAAGGCAGTAAAATATTATTTCCACTCAATTTAGTAAAGTGTTCAATCTTTACATTGATAAGAGGAATATTACAAGTTCTAAACATGCAGTGAGTTTATTTCCATTGACACAATGTGCCCATCCTTTATTCCATTATTTTGCTTTTCTCAAAACAAATTAGAACGGAGATTTTCACCCAAGGCTTGGTCATAGGGTTAAATCTTCTACAGCAAGTTGTCTTTTAGAGTTACTGTGTTTATTTTTTTTTAAGATTACAATACAGATTTCATGTTGAAACCGAAACAGTGTAATAATATTGAAAGCATTATTTTATTGTAAATCAGCAAAGAGCAAGCCCCTTCCAAAATTATTGACTAATCACACCTTTTAAACTACATTTTTATTTCACTTTTCTCCAAATACCTCAAAATAAAAATTCAGATGGGATTTTGATCATGTATTTATTTTAACAATAGACAAGTTATACTGTACTAGTTCTTACCTATCAAAGTGAATTGCAGTTTCTATTTTAGATCTTAATGAAATTTCATATATCATCCTCTACCACACAATGAATTTCAGATACAAAACTAAAACCCAATTTTGATTTCAATGATTGTAACTAAAGTTGCTCACATTTTTTAAATTCTGTTTATAACCAGCATTTTGCAAAACTGCCATTATTTATCCAGGATAAATCTAGGAAGCATATAAAAAGTGCCTTCTTCAATTATATGTTAAGATTAATTCCAAAAGAAAATTATTAAAAACAAATTTAAACTTTGGATTGGCACAATTTTAAACAAGATATAAAACCATGAAGATAAGCAAAACTAGAGAACTCCAAAAAATATGATATCCTAAATTAAAACAATTTCGTACCATGATTAGAAACAAAAAAAAATGTTACTGTGTAACAAAAAAAAAATCTGCATCTGAGGTATAAACCGGATTTTTATAGCACGGCTTTATTTCTGACCTATAAACAAAGGTCAAGCAAAACCTGCCATAATACAATTTAAAATTTTCATAGAAACAAAGACAACAAGCCTATAATAAGTTGATATTTACCTCACTAATATCATCTACAGAAGCACTTGGCAATTTGTACAGAGGAATCCATATGCATGTCAAGCAGATTTCAGTAAAAAAAGTGACTATATACAAATTTGTACACAGAGCCAATAATACATCCAATTCACAGATTATTTTTTTACTTAAAGCGGTTGCCTTCAACTCTTTCAAATCCCAAATCCATGTTAAATGTGAACATGAAACATTGGATTGAACTCCTGACTTCCATTTCTTTCTTAAAACAAAACCTTAAAACAAAGAAAATGGCGGCAGTGCCACTAGTGCACACATTTCAGATTGAAACGCCACCCACCTATGGATCCTTGAGCTGAAGGCCAATGACTTAACACAAGATACCTGAGATTTCACAATAGCTTTAGTTCCTAACTGAAATCCTAAATTTACATCTCAGAAATGTATAAAGATACCTCCTTTGAATATGTGCATTATTTAAAAAAAAAAACCTATACAGAGTTGAAAAACAGTGCTCTTGCTAAAACACCTTCTTCTGTTGATGCACTTTCAAAATGTCCATGTGATTGCCTGCCAATTGTGGAAGACCAACCTGAGAACAGGTGCCTGCAGGAGCCCCAGTGAAGTAGCAAAGGTGGTCATGGGGTCAGACTTCAGTGGGATGAGCTGCTCCCTCCAGCTACTGAGTACCTGGGAAGGGAAAAAGCAAGTTGTTAAAACAAAAGAAGTAAACAAAATGTTTTACACAGTAAATAAAAATAAATGTATCTCAGATGCACTCTTTTAGAAAAATATACTCCTGCACTTAAAAGCAGAGTCTTGAGTCAGAAGTTGAGAACCAGCTTTCCAAAGTTACCTTTCTTATAGAAAGTTGTTGTTTTTTTTTAGAAAACTACTGATTTTCTAAATAGTACAAATGACCAAGACATGAATACACAGAATATAAAACAATTTCACTATCAAAGAACATTATGAGCTTAGCACATTTTTTTCTGATTTTATATTATCTGAAATGGAGATGGCCAAAACGTATTTGCTATTCTGGAAGGATCTATGACTTTCAGCAGAGATGCTTGCTTAATTTCACCAACATCAAAACAAAAAGGCAAATATTTCCATCAGGAAAATACATGTGGACCCTATTCTGATAGAAGCTAATATTTGCTATAGGAACAATCCAACAAAAGCTAATATTTGCTATAGGAACAGTCCAATAAAAAATTAAAACTGCTTTTAAGTTGATATTGCGGGTTTTGATACGCTAATAAGAGTTCTAAAAGTTCTAAACTTTCTAAGAATTTCATTATCATCTTTTTTATAAAGAACTAAAAAAAAAGCTCCAATGATTTTAATATGAATAACAAAAATAGGAAATGTGTGTAGTAACTCTGTCCAAATGGAATAGCAACAGCAATAGCACTTAGACTTATATACCGCTTTATAGTGCTTTACAGCCCTCTCTAAGCGGTTTAGAGTCAGCCTATTGCCCCCAACAATCTGGGTCCTCATTTTACCCACCTCGGAAGGATGGAAGGCTGAGTCAACCTTGAGCCTTGGTGGGATTTGAACTGCCAAATTGCAGGCAGCTGGATGCAGAAGTAGCTTGCAATACTGCATTCTAACCACTGCACCACAGAGGCTCCTGTAATGTTATTGTTATCTTTACTGTAATTAATTATTACCTCTGAAGCCGCTGTACTAGTTCAGACACCATGGTATCTGAAATTCCCGGGCAAGCTTCTTCAGCTAAATAAATAGCCTCTCTCAGTTCTTCTATGGAGCCCATGTTTCCCCCACAAGCTTGGCTTCTCTCTTTCAACTACAAATCAGAAGAGGATTAGTTATAAGCACCTGAAATGTTTGCAAAATAAATGTGTATGGATAAAAAAATAACAACAACAGAGCTCAGTGCTTTGTCTAGAGACTGTGTGGAATCATACAGGGTGCATATAAATCATTTCATAGAGTCTGAATAAGCCTTAAATCAATGCAAATTAGAAAATACACATTTTCTATGAAACTCTAGGAAG
The DNA here is from genome assembly GCF_049901715.1 of Pseudonaja textilis. Lineage (NCBI taxonomy): Eukaryota > Metazoa > Chordata > Lepidosauria > Squamata > Elapidae > Pseudonaja > Pseudonaja textilis. The sequence goes on from NC_141997.1 coordinate 28,867,654, forward strand.
GAAACAAGCTTTAAATTAGCAACTGTTTGTCAATTTACATAAGGGCCGTAATCCAGATGGTCACCACAAACATAAAATAGGACCATTTCTGGTATTTTGATCACAACTACTACTCTTGCTCTTTACCACTCCTCTTTCCCTACATTAGAAATCCTTTTTATAAGTAGAAGAGAAAGTAACACAAATGAGGCTGAGGTATTTTAAAAATAATGATTTATTACACCTCATCATTTACACATCATTTCAAATCCTACTATCATTCGAAACTGTCTTTATTCTAGGGAAGTGAATTTCTTCTGGTACGAAAAAGTAAAATTTTATTGCCTTTTTTAAAAAGAAGATCTTACTGATGTGCAAGACTCAGCATGAATAACAGTTTAAGAAACAGCAAATTAGGAACTGCATCACTAAATGCCTATGTGGAACAACTTCACATAGGACAACCCACGTCCTATGGGACGTGTCTATGGGTGGGCATCACAAAGGCGCCAGGTTCTCCCACTGCTGCTGTTCCCAGACTGGTGGTTTCTCCACCCACCCTGCTCTCTGTTGACTTTAAAGCCATGGAAAAGAAGGTGGTTCTTCTTTCTTAAGAACCAATTCCAGTTAGAAGTCAGAAATCCTGTCCCTGCATGTCAGATGTCTCAGAGTTTGACAACCTCCTCTCTGCTACTTAACATTCGCATGAAGCTGATGAGGGAGGTTATCTGGTAACACAGATTACTTGGCTCCTGTTTCACCCAAGTCTTGTCTTCAAGGCTCCATCTCCATTTTGAGTGCTGTGAGGGGTATGGATGGAGAAATGGCTCAGGTCACCTCTAGCAACATCAAATGCTGTGCAATTTAGGACGACAAGATCGTGGAGATCTTCTATCTTTTCCTGTGGAGGGGACCTGGCTGCCCCAGACACAAATGCTTTGCAATCTGGAGATACTCCTGGCCTTGCAACTTATGCTTCCAGGGCAGATGGAAGTCTTGGCTAGAAGGGCTTTTGCCTAAATCCATCTTGCATGTCTATGACTACCATGCCTACACTGGGAGGCCCGGCTATTGGACAGTCATGCCTTAGTGACTTCTTTAATGGAGTATTATGAGGCATTCTAGATGGGACTCCCTTTGAAGAGTCCACAGTTCAGCAGTGAAGGTAATTATGGGCACGCATAAGGCCCAGAAGGCTTTTGGCTATAAAACAAGGTACTGGTTATCTATCATGCATAAACTCCTCCATGGTACAACCAGAGGATATTTAAGGGACTGACTGTCTATCTCCAAGTGTTGCTCACTCAAGAAGTTTGGATCCCATTTATTAAAAAGTGCAGCTGGTTGGGTTTTGGAAAGTCTATCATTGCCCCAAGATCTGGAGGAGGCTTCCAACCATGCTGGTTTTTAGAATGACATGGCTCTTCCTTTGGATTCAGGGCCAGGAGCCTGCATGAACCATTAAAGTGTTGATATTAATGCAAAATTAACTTTGACCTCAGCACTATAAGTTTATGTGTATGTCTATACGCTCTTTAATATTATATATTTTCCTGGATTCTTACTTATTTTTATTTCTTTACTGTTTTAATGTTGTAGACTGCCCAGAATTATTTTGAGTGGACAGCTATATACATTGAAATAAATATAATTAAACTGAAACAAATACACGATGTCACTCCAACACGTGGCATTTGCCACGATTTTGCTATGACAACCATCACATCAAAATCGGTGTACATTCCCCCCTCACCTTACACCTTGAAGCAATCATGGAGTCAATAATGTGGATGGCCCTGTAATGGATCCTATCCAGGATTCCCAGCTGTTCTAAAAAAATGTAAGTTATATCCTTTCCGAAGACATCAAAATCCTTTTTATTTATATGTCTATTTAAAACTTTTATACAGTTGTCAATTTGATATCAAAATCTGGATGGCTTCTAATCAAAAATTAAAATAATGGGAAAAAACAACCTAAAAACTATACCAAAATCTTTTAAAATCATAAGCATTAAAAACTTGGCACTAAGTTAAGCTTCCAACATGCAATCATTTGTTGAATGCTCTCCCTATGCATCACAAGAGTTGAGCAGCTTCTCTTTCAACATACTTGAAAGATACGCTTATCAGAACAATTCTGGCTGCATTAATTTTCCCTTATTTTCTCTAATTTTTTCATACAATCTCTAAAATTTTCATACAATCTCTAAAAATCTCTAAATGGGAGAAGAAATGATTAATCCAGTGATATTACCTCTGTGAATAATGGCGATATAATTGTAGATAAGCTTCGAGATGCAGGGCGCCTTTGAATGGTATTTTCCTTTCAGAAAAAAAAATACATTGCAAATTAGTTAAAATAGAATATAAAGACTTGTAAGAAGCCAGATTGCCTGCACAATTGCTTATTAAGTTCTTACACTGCAAAAAAGATAATAGATACACATCAAATTATGTGCATGGCAAGGAGCCTGTTGGAATGGAACAATGCATTCAAACCCTAAATGAAAAATTATATGTAGCAAAAAGCATATATCTGATGGAACTTTGGAATGAGCTGATTTCCTGTCAGAAAGAGAAACAAAATAAGAGAAGGGAATATACAAGAACATGGGTTCATACCCTGATTGAACAACTGTTTTTTTTTTCCCCTCTCCAACAATAGCTCTTCAAATGCTTCATCGAGGATTCTTTTGAACTGCATCTCAAGCTTTTCATTGGAATGGGTGGTCAACTGTTCTCAGATCAGATCTGAGAGTTTCAGACGAGTCAGCAGGGCCAGCATTTCTATTTTTTGGGAGTAGGGGACGTTGGGTGGAATTTGAGGATGATAAATGTGCAACCCTTATTTTGGCCCTCAAAAAGAGAAGAACACTGCTGCTGAAAACTTTTGCTAGCTTTTCAACATACTCTTAGGGAGGGAAAGACTTGGCTGCTAAATTGCAGTGGCAGCAATCTAAGGATGCTTTGTTGCAGTGTTTTGCAAATTTGGCAAGTTTAAGATGTGCGATTCAACTTCAAGGCAAACTACAAGTTTAAGTTGTGTAGACGTCAACTCCCAGAATCGAAGTCCACACACCTTAAACTTGCCAAATTTGAAAACCACTGCTTTAGGGACTGCAAAAACAAAGATATGGAGACAATTGGGCTCATGGTGTTTTGGAGAACAAAAGCAGACTCCCAGTTCTTTGGATTTGAGCCGCTGCTGCCCTTTCAACTGACTCTAAATAAAATGATAACTGTCCAACTTGCAGGACAGAGAACACGTAAGAGCTTACAGATAATCAAACAGTAATTCATACTGTATTTCATGCTGCTTTGCAGCCGCCACAGTGGTGGTATGCTACTGGTTCGGCCCGGTTAGGCAGAACCAGTAGCAAACATTTCTACTGGTTCTGCTGAACGGGTAGTAAAAAAAAGTCTCCCATGATTAGCTGAGAGGAGGGAAAAAGGCCTCCCCGTCAGCTGAGAGGAGAAAGAAGAGAAAAACGCAGGATTGGTGTTCCCACCCGCCCTTACGCTTTTCTCTTCTTTATCCTCTCAGCTGATTGGCACTGCAAGCCTCCGCTGGTGTGTGGAAATCTGCGCGCACACATTAGGTCCGTGCACGTTAGGTGTGCGCGCACATGCACTATCATTGAACCAGTAGTGGAACAGGTAGGATCCCACTGCTGAGCCGCCAACCACTGTTGAGAAACCATTTGTCTCAAAGAAACAAGAGCGTTGGTAAACAGTACAAGGTACATTTGAGTTTTCAATCTACATAGATCCTCACAATTTAGAAGAGACCTCAAGATAAGGCAGCCACCAAACAGGCATTACTGTTTAAAATGCTACATTAATGTCCCACAACATTAATTATAGCAAAATACCTTGTTTCTTTCCCACTCGTGGAGTTGGGTCGCTCCGTTCTCCAGATTCTTGGGATCTTTTTCTCGGATCGTGAATATCCAGTCACCCGAGTCACTGCCACCTGATGCCTGCTCATCTGTTTCACTTTAACACAAATACATTTCTGACATTTACAAGTTGTCTTGTTATTTATGATGACCTGATGACAGTACAAAACTGGCAGATTCAATCATATTTCAAGGCAACAACAAAAATCTAAATTATATTAGTAATAAAAATGATGCGAGAGATGCTTTTACTAATTTAGCTCAGATGAGAATTTTTATATCTCTTGGAAACTTGGAGGAAGCAAATCGAAGCAAGCAAGCAATGCATTCGTTTATCCCACCATTATTTGTCTTGCTTAAAATGTTAATGCTTGTTCAATTTAAAATAAGTCATTTGTGGAAGTCTGTGAGCAGAAGGAAAAGTATTTTAATGGCAAGTCAAAATCCTACAAAATGGATTTGTATTTACTTTGTCAAATTTTGTATTTGACAACATTTGACAAAGGCAGATCACAGCCTACTTCTTGGTAAGCTAGAAAAATGTGGGATAGACAGCATCACCACCCAGTGGATTTATAAACCATACTTAACATGTAGATACACATGGAGGGAAGTGGGGGTACCCCAAGGTTAAGTTTAGGCCCAGTACTCTTCAGTATCTTTATAAATGATTTAGATAAGGGAATAAAAGGGGCACTGATCAAATTTGCAGATACACTAAGTTGGCAGGAATAGTCAACACCCTAAAAGATAGAATCAAGATCCAGATGAATCTCGGCAGACTAGAATACTGGGCTCTGTACAACAAAATGAAATTCAATGTAGAGAAAAGCAAAATTTTACACTTAGACAAGAAAAACCAACTGCATAGGTCAAACTTGGCTCAATGCCAGCAACTATGACCGGGATCTTGTCCAAGTGGACAATCACTTCAATATGATCCAACAGTGCAGCGGCAGCCAAAAACACCAATGCAATCCTAGGTAGCATGAATAGAGGGATAGAATCAAGCTCATGTGAAGTATTAGTAGCACTTTATAAAGCCTTAGTATGGTCACATTTGGAATACTGCATTCAATTTTGGTCACTGCAATAGACAATAAGATGTTGAGACTCTGGAAAGAGTGCAGAACAGAGCAACAAAGATAATTAAGAGGACTGGAGGCTAAGACATATGAAGAACGGTTGCAGAAGTTGTCTAATTTAGTAAAAAAAAAAAAAGGACTAGGGGAAATACGATAGTAGCATTTGAGGGGCTTTCACAAAGGTGAGGGGTCAAATTATTTTCCAAAGCACCAGAAGGCAAGACAAGAACCAATGGATGGAAACTAATCAAGGAGAGAAGCAATGTAGAACTAAGGAGAAATTTCCTTATGGTAAGAACAATCAATCAGCGGAATGTATTGCCTTAAGAAGTTGTGCCTCATCACTGGAGGCTTTCAACAAGAAACTGGACAGCCACTTATCTGAAATGGTATAAACACTCCTGCTTGTGCAGGGAGTTGGACTAGATCACCTCCAAGGTCCCTTCCAACTCTGTTATTCTATATTCTATATATCGTATTTGTGAATAGATGTTCGGTACCCAAATATATAACAATCAATACGTTCATTTAAATAGATTCAATATGCAATACAGAATAACCTAACATTTATCCTGTTTTTTCCTTCCCATTATAGAAGATTTATTTATTCCCTATATTTAATTCTCAAATTTATAAGACCCATTTGCTTGATTCATAGTAAGAATCAGTAAGAAAGGGAATTGGATACAGCCAGTAGAAAGACAAGGTTATAAAGAAAGCCTCTAAGAGAAATTCAGGCAAACTTTCAAGATCTTGAAGACACCCTTCAAAATCAAGGATGATGGGTAATAATTCAGTTTTTAATTCCTGTACATAAGAGTGGCAATAGAATTGAGTTTTACATGAATGCCACTAAATGTTTCAGGGGATTAATTTCCCCCCAAAGCGTCAAACAACCCTTACAATGGCTTAATTAGTATGTTCAGATAAAGCAGTATTTCTCAGCCTTCACAACTCTTAAGATGTGTGGATGTCAATTCCCAGATTCCCCAGGCAGTCATAAGGCATGAGATGTTCTAGATTTCTCCAAAACTTCCATTCTTAGAATGCATACATTTACTTGACCATAATTTTCAAGAACACACAAATCTTTTGCTACTTTTTAAGAGACTGATTCAGAACACATCTAAGAATACACTTCTGAACCTCACTGTGAATCTTGTCCATCATATCTGAAGTATTCCTTCATCCTCAAACACCAAATTGATAACTTTTGGGCTCACACTCACCCATCTGAATCTTCAGAACTGGAATTATCATGATTCTGCTCGGCCTTCCATCTTTTATGTCTGTCAATGAGATCTGTCAAGTAGGAAGTTTTCTTTGCATTTCGTATTATAAATTTGTGCTTCAGGAGTTCTTTGGCCGTTGGTCTCTTAAAAATAGAAGGTAAGTTTCTTTACTAAACTGAGGTCGGTTGCAATATGGCTAAATTTGTTTGCTTATAAAATGTATTGGTCGCTACCCTTGGTAAGTGTGGTAAGAGTTTCCACAAATTTTGAAGCAATGGGGGGTAAAAATCAATGAAAATAAAAGAGATATTATTTGTGGAGCTGTTCTTACCAATCCTATTGATCTCACCCCCATCCATTTATCCATGCCTCAGAACCTCATATATTTGTAAAATAAAAATTGTTCTGCAATTGCTCTTTATATGATAAATTATGTATAATATTACTAAAAGTACATTTTTCATGTAATGGAAAAGTACCATTTATTCAAACAGTAATTATATATTATAATGTTTTCATTCTTGTGACAAATTAAGCAGATAAACCCAGGAGTTTCTCTCTTTGTTTAATATGTGGAATAAAAAACTATCAATGCTGTAAATTAAGACAGGATATTTCTGGATTTTTTTTTCTTTACAATTGATTAGACATACAGAAAGCTCTGTAGAAAATGTAGAAAAGAATACATATTTTCCAAGTGAAACAGTCCAATTTGTCTCATGTAATGAATCTGAAATGTTTGCTTTACCAGCACTTACTATTTCTCATTCTTTATTATTATTATTTTACTTTCATGAATTTCTATAAATGTCATTTTTGCTTAAACTGTATCTATGCAAATATATTTGAACAGATTTCTCCATCTTTCCCCAATCAGTTTATTTCTTGAGTTGGTATATTTATTTCACGTCTTAATTTCCTTATGTATCATTAAAAACAAAATACTAATATTTCATAATCCTTATTTTAACTTCCAGGTTTTGGGGAAGTAGGATATCTGAAACTAGAAAAAATAAAAATGTTTTTATTTCAGACTTACACTGTTTCAAACTTTCCACAAGTTTTCAATTACAGAACAATTCCAAATATCCTCACTATTTTATACAGAACCTGACAGTTGGGACAGAAGTAAAACTTGCAGCAAGCTGCAAATGCCATTGATAGAATGGGTCTGCCAAGCTCAGAAACACTGGACTAAAGTATGAAATGTATACTTCTTCAAATGAAGAGAAGGTAGTACTCCATTCTTGGTTTTGAGTAAGGAACATAAAACATGTTCAGAGTTAACTTGTAGATAGTATACTTTTTATTTTTAAAAATAAATATTAAATAGAATGAACCTTCATGTAGGTACATTCCTAGCACTCTGAAAAACAAACAAGGAATTTGGGCTCTTCTGCTGCTACAACATGCAGAGACAGTTAACAAAATCTAGTAACTTACAAAGCTGGGATCTTTGTTCAAGCAGGCCTCAACGAACTCCTTTAAAGGTTTACTGTAGTTTCCTTCTAACGTTGGTGGATTGTTCTTTGGGATCAGAAATAAAACTTTCATTGGATGTAGTTCGGAATGTGGGGGTTCTCCTTTCGCAAGCTCTATGGCCGTTATGCCCAGGGACCATATGTCTGCCTGTGAAAAGAGGGAGGAGTTTATAATTTGACGAAAGTGAAAAAAATGAAATCATTTACATGTTTCCTATCTTTTTACCAACTATTCATTTCCAAATGTACCTATTTTCCTCTCTGCTTCTTAACTTTAGCTACAAAAGCAAAAAGAAATGACCCGGGTTGCAAGCTTGAGCAAAGTGATCTTGCCTTTTACATTAGACTCAGTCAAGGAACATCCTATGAGTGAAAAAGATGAAAAAGAGTTTTAAGACAAGGGTAGAAATGGATTAATATATACATTTCACTGAGGCCAAATCTACTTCTCTTCATAGACCTGGCCCTCACATCTTGTAGTACCTTCTAGAAATGGATCAACTGTTCTCCAGGACTTTTTTTTTTAATAATGAGCAACCTACATAAATGGCAGCCACAAAAGAATTTTTGTGGACAGTCGCCTATCAGGTGATGTAAAAGCTGCATTATTTTAGCTGGTGCAAAAAGTAGCAGTTAACAAGAAAGGAGAATACCGTGTTTCTCATATAATAAGGCCGGGTCTTTTTTTTTTTTTTGAGCCCCGAAAAAATGGCTAGGCTGTCTTTTCTGGGGTGACTTAATTCCCCCCCTTGCATCTTCGGGTGATGGCTTGGATGTTGACCTCGGCGTTGGAGGGGCACTTCATATCGGGGTCAACGCAGGCAGCACCATATCCGGGTGTGCAACAAAAGTACTTCCTAATGGCAAGCCCCCCCATTCGCCCCCCATTTCGCATGTTTTAATAATGGCCTTAATTTGGGGGGAGGGGCTTAATTTCATTTCATGCCTGTAAAACATGCTGGGACTTCCTATTGGGGGAGGCCGTATTGTTGGAGAAACAGGGTATTTGTAACTCAAGGGTTGAAATGAGGGGTCCTTGGTGCTCTCTGAGCTTGTTTTCTTGCAGATGTTTCATTATCCTAACTAGGTAACATCGTTGGTGCTCTGATGATATTATCTAATTAGGATAATGAAATGTCTGCAAGAAAACTAGCAAGCTCCAAGAACACTAAGGACTCCTCAGTAGCAGTTAACAATAACCAAAGAAATCGGTTGATTTTCATTTCAAATTTTAAACCATCATCAAGCCTTTATGCATGTCATCCATCCTTCTGAAGAGCCTGCCTACAGCTTCCACTGTTATTATTCACAAGAGCACCTAGCAACCTATTCAAAATGAAGAATTTTAAGATATTAGGGATGGTTCTCATGAGACACCAAGTAAAATCAATGGAGATGCTAGGAAAGAAGGGAGCCCTGCAGCAATGTTTTACACACTTCCTCCATTTTTAATCACGGTCTTTATTCCAAATAAAAATGTATTGGAATCTACAGGCTTCTTCTGTAAAGATCATCTACTGTTCCCTTACATGGACCAGCTCTCAAACTCCTATAATTTTCTGCCACTCGGGTTAAGTTTCTAAACTATTCCGGAATGTGACTGTAATTAGAATGCAAACACATGGAAAATACACATCTTTTCCAGCATTCCCATATCATTCCACCTGTGGAAATTACAATTAGAAACCAGGGAATGGCCAGAAAAATTCCCACAGATGAGTTACCAAATGTACACTTGCACATCTCACAGTGCAAAATACGTTTCTCTCTGAGCGATGCCTGAAAATATTAAGTAGCACATGAATCTTACCTTTGAATCATAAGCGGATTGCTTTATTACTTCTGGTGCCATCCAAAATGGCGTGCCCACAAATGTATTTCTCTTTATTTGTGTATCAGTTAATTGTCCAGCTACACCAAAGTCTGCTAGCTTGACTTCCCCTTGTTCTGAGAGGAGCACATTAGCAGCTAGAAAATAGTTTAGAAGAAATTTGTTATTGGAAAAATTAAGCTTACATTGTCAAAATGCTAGCAGAGCCCCGATAGTTTTGTTTTGTTTTTACCTTTAATATCTCTATGAATTTTCTTTTCTGAATGCAAATAATCCAGTCCTTTCAGAATCTCTCTTAATATTGTAGCAATCTGGATTTCATCAAGCGAACCTGGTTCTAACTAGAAAAAAATACATTGTTTTCAGGACAAAAGGCCAAAAAATTAACGACCAATAATCAATAATAATAATAACACTGAACTCCAATAAAGTACATTTTTATTTACTCGAATTTTATTTATACTTGTTATATAATGCTCAACAATTCTGTCAGGTCCAGAAATATCAAACGACACAAAGTCACCCAGAAGCATTCTTGGCTGAGAATGTACTTGGAATTTAGGTCCTTCAGATGTAACATGTTAATCCCTCAAATATTTATTTTTGGGGATAGCAAACACACAAGTTTCCATGAGATCCATCCATGAAGGTATGGTTTGGAGATGAAAGACCTATCCATCTGCACTTTTGATTAGAAATATAAAAGCTGTAACTGGACACCCATAAGCTTTAAATGCACTTTCAAATACGTTTCCAATATTATTCAACCAAGATTTTTTTCAGCAATGCATATATAATTCTTCCTTGCTAACATGAATAATTAAAAATTGTGACATTTACAGTTCAGTGGCCATAGATGTATTTTTATGATGTATGTAAGACATAAAAGCTGCAAGACAATATTTAAAAATTCAGATGAATTATAGAAATCGTAATAAAAACTGGTTACTTACAAGGTCAAGGGCAGATCCACCACCAAGGTATTCCATTATTATCCATAATTTTGTGTCCTGTTAATGTATACAAAATGACATTCAAATAATGAAAAAACTAATGTCATCATAATTTTAAGTATTTAGTACATTATGCCTGCTTCTTATTGTGTCTGTACTTAACAAGTTAAAGAAAGCACATAGCGAATGACAAAATAAGTATGATTTGCCACCATAAATAATGGCTTATTTGTCATTGTAAAATAAATACATGGATATACCAGTTACAGGTAGTCTTCAACATATGACCACAGCTGCGATTGGCGCTTCCATTGTTAACCAAAATGAATGTTAATTGAGTTGTGCCTGATTTCACAATCATTTTTGTCATGGTTCAGCATAGGGGTGTCAAAAACAAGGTCCGTGATATGGTCAGATCCGGCCCGCGGGCCGTCTGGCCCTTTCTACCCAATGAGAAGAGGAAATATCAGGCCAGCATGGCTTCAGTCCAGTCTACCCAGTGCAAAGAGGAAGCATGCCAGTAGTCTGGGGAGTGGCATCAAGCTGGCCACGCCCAGCCAGTCAGCTACACCCACCCAGTTGGCCACACCCACCCAATCTCGATGCGGCCCTCAATGAAATTGAGTTTCACACCCCTTCTTCAGCGTGATTGTTTAGCGAAGCACGTGGTCAATCATATCCAGCTTCTACCATTGATTTTCCTTTTTTGGAAGCGAACTGGGAAGACTGCAAGTGACAACCAATGACCTTGGGATCCTGCAACCATCATAAAATCCATGCCACATAACAAAGGCCTGAATTTTGATCATAAGGCTGTGAAGGTCAGTCAGTAAGTGCAAGGAGCAGTCAAAAGTAACAATTTTCACTGCCGCAATAATTTTGTATAAGCCTAGCAGGTCTCAAAGAATTAAAGGTAAAATTTGGAACTTATAATAAGCACTTAAAAATAATTTTGAGTTATTAAAAGGAGTTTTACTATATAACAGAAGCAACTAAAAGAAAACTGGATTTCAAAAGCACAGAAATTTTTACCTTCTGCCCAATAGTTTTAGTTGCAAGTCCTAATTTAAGAGATGGGATGCAACCACGCTTTGGTGTGAAAAAGCAAGCTGCCCTGTCATCTCGTTCTTTGGCCTTGGCCCTTCACTTGCCAGAATGCCTTTGGTCTCAGATCAGGACAGACCAAGGAGGAAAGGAACCAGGCAGGGGGGAGAAAGGGCAAGACAGTTCAGGGAAGGGATAAGCTGACTGAGTCACCTTAAGGCGGAGGAACCTATGGATGGGCACGAACATGGTTCATTTCTGCAAATCTGTATTTTTGAGAAGATGAAAGAGTTTAGGTTGAGCCATAGCCTACCAGTAAGCATGCACCAGGGCAGTGGTGGCTAACCTTTTGGGGCTCCTGTGCCAAAAATTGTGCACACACCAATGCACACACTCTCACGGGCCAGCACCTAGAATGCAATGTGCACCCCCCTCCCCAAGCCCCCTGTGCATGCGCACACAATCCCCTTCCCTTATCTGCACTGTGCCTCACAGCTGATTTTTCGGCTGGTTTGAGGCCTTTTTCAGCCTCCCAGAGGCTTGGAAAAAGCCTCTGCAAGGCTTTTTAGGCCAAATTATAGGCCCATTTCGTCACTTCCGGTATTACAGGGCCTATAATTTGGCCTGAAAAAACTTGCCAAGAAAGGCCTCAAGCCAACTGAAAAAAATCAGCTGTGAGGCACGCACAAACGCAGTGAGGTAAGTTTGCCGGCGGCTCACGTGCCAGCACAAATGCCTCTGCGTGACACTTGTGGCATGTGTGCCATAGGTTCGCCATCACGGCACTAGGGCAAGGGTGTCAAATTCAATTTCATTGAGGGCTGCATCAGGTTTGTGTTTGATCTCCGGGGAGGTTTCCATGGCCAGGATGGGCATGGCCAGCTTGACGACACTTGTGCTGGGGTGCCTGTGCCGGCCCAAGAGCTCTGCCAGTGAAAACTAGCTCCTGGGCTCTATTTTTGGCTGTGATGGTCTCCTGAAACCCTCTGCCAGCCAAAAAGGAGCTTGGGAGGGCCGCATGAAACCCTCGCAAGCTTCGGTTTTGGCTGCAACAACCTCCTGCAACCCTCTGCCAGAGAAAACGGAGCTGCATGTGACCCTGCATGTGACCCTCCCAAGCTCCGTTTCCGCTGGCAGATGCCCTGCAGGCCGGTCCTTCATTGTTTCCAGGGCAGCCCCGTGGGCCAAATCTAAGTATCCCACAGGCCTCATCCAGCCTGCAGGCCTTGAGTTGACATCCCTGCGCTAGGGGAACACAAACTGTGTGGAGTCTCTTACATTATTTGAGAAAAATCATTTATCGTTTTTTAACAGCAGTATAGAAAAAGGATGCAACCTACTCAGCAACTGCATTGCTTTATTTATCTACAAAACAGCCATTCATTGGACTACTTGTTACAATAAAAAAATGGTATTACTTAGAAATGACTCTATGGTTGGGTTTCAAAGTTGAAAAATTCAATGAAATGCCACTTATTCTGCAAATGGTAAAGTGGAATTATGCCATTAAAATATGTGCAGGCTAATATAAAGCAAATAAGAAACTGGAAGGGATCCAAATCAATACAAAGCTGTAATAAACTATCATTCCAATGCCAAGAGATCAAGTAATTCTTGCTTTTTTTCTTACAGAGCATTATATGAGTGAAGACTGTTCAGAGTTCTTGCGTTGCTAGAGGTTTAGTATAATTTAAAGGAAAAAAGCAAATTATCTTTAGAGCCTGTTGACTATGGCTTCAGAAAAACAGGAGGGAAGACCTAGAAGACTTATTCTGACTATTTCCTTCCCCTTCATCTATATGTACTATAACATCTGTCTCACAGGATTTTACTCTATCCATCTAATGAAGAGGACATGAACCACAAAATAAGATGCCCCAAGACTCCTCGTTTTGTTTTTATTGAAAGGATCTAAACCCATACAAGAAATGAGTCCAGTTTTTCAGAGAGAAAATTATTCGAGAAAAACTACTGAACATAAGAACTGAGACCATGGCAATACACTGCCTAAACCCACTTGAATTTTTAAGATCAAGTGTTTGTTTTTTTTTTTGCTATTGTATTGTTTTACAAAAATCTCTAGATCTTTAGTAATTTGACAATACAAAAACTCATTGGCTAAGGTCATGGTTAATTCTGAAAGCCTTACATAGATTTAGTTGTCCCCCTACTCTCACTTCAGCTTTCTTGATTTTTACAATCTGAATCAGGAAGGTAATGTTTTTTTTCTATTCTTCTGCATAGCTAAATCACTGATCTGGAAATTCTCGCCAATCTACAGCAATTGGCCAAAAATATACCAGTACATTCAAATTTATTTTAGCCTGTTCTGCACTAAAGAACATGTCCAACAAACTTTAATTGAATTCTTTCAAATTGACTTAGTCCATTAAGCTATAGCTAAAAGCAGCCTAAGGACACTTACACATCTCAGTTCAAGGGCATTCAGTACCAAAATTAAAAGTAGCCACAGTGCTGGACAGAATTCTTTTTCTTCAAGGTGACATTTGTGATGACTTAAAATGTTTGCATACTCAATTCACTAAATAAAGGGGGAAAGTCGTGATACGTCATGTGATGACGTGCCACTGCAAGTTTGACATCCCTGCCCTAGAGATTCAGAGACTCATGATCCTATTAGCCTTTCACAAGGCATGAAAGACCTGGAAATTTTCCTCATTTTTTGGATCAGGAATTCTGTTGTAACTGATGTAGTTTTTTTATGAACAGGGACACTGTTCATCCTTGGGCACTGGGCTTATGGTTTTCCAGTTTTTAAATCTTGTATTTGAGGCATCTGTGTGAGATGGGCAGTCGTATAAATAAATAATAATCTGCACGCAATCCTGAAATCTTTTCTTCAGTCTCCAAAACACAGCTTCCTAGAGCATACTCCACATTTTAAAGTTAGGAGGGGGTTCACCCATTTTTTTTTAAAAAAAGAGGACCTGCACTGCAGTTCTTAGAAACAGTGCAATTAACACATTTGGCTGTGTGGTTGTGTGCTTCCACAACAAAGGATGTGTGGCAAAACTTTTTTGAGTAACACAGCTACCAAAGTAAAGATTTCATAGGAATTTAATATTTGGCTTCCCCTAGAACAACTTTAGTATTAGTATTAGATATATGCATATATGTGTGTGTGAGTATCACATACATACACTTTTACCTTAATCTCTATTCTCAATTTATGAATTTTTTTGACTGAGGGCAATACTGGAACCTTTCATGTAACATTTTTACAAAAACAAAATGCAGGTTTCATTAAGAAATATTCTGGATTACAAAAAGTGGATTTGTGTTTCGAAAGCAGGAACTGTTTCTCGTAATAATAAACTCAAAATAGAATCTTAAAAATCCACAGAAATGTAAGCATCTGCAGAGAAGAGCCTGTTTTGCCAGAAGAACAAGTAAAACCTGTGCTTGCTCAGTTGCTGTTGAAGCTGCAATGAGGTCAAACAGAGCAGGAAAAAAGGGAACAGCAAAAGCATTTATAAGATCTTCTCAGTTCTGATAAGGTGATTCAGCAGGACATCAAGAATAATGCCAAATGCGAACGCTGTTTTCCTTCAAATCCAAGTGCCAGTGTTGTTGTCCTTTAATAACTTGATATGAAAAACCTCTTTTTCTGTATAACTGAATTAAGTTTGCCAATAATTGTGCAGTAACTTTAAACTTTAAAAAGGTTTGGAAACTGAAAAAGCTTATATATGTTTGATTATTTTACCTAACAATACCCTTGAGAAAGCTTTAATCTTTATTATTATTTAAACCCCGAGTAACATGATAATCAGTTGCTCTCAGATTATTGGTATCTCTTTGAAGGGTAATATAGATCAACTTCCAATTTATCTTCTAAATGCTAATCCTTAGTGCTAGCTATATAAAATATCCTTGCAAGAAAAGTCTGTCATATTTAGTTTTCCACTCAGCCACAAGGTCAACCACAAGGGAAAATGCACATCTTAACAAACAATGGAGAATATATTTGGCAGAACAAGTTCTAACATAACTTACAGTTGGGAGACTAAAAAGGAAGCTGTAACACAAATAGCTTCAATGTGATAGGAAAGTAATATCCATGTGAATGTTTATTAGAAAAACCAGTCAATTTGTTAAACTGGATTCTTAGTCAAACTTTGAATTTCATCTACATTATTACTGCATACAAACCACTACAAAAGACCTGATCTGTCTAAACAACGTATTTTTACATTTCTGTATTTTTCTACATTATAGTAAAATCTAATATACAGATAGGGAGCTGTAGACTTAAAAATTATAGTCTTTATGCATGAATCATATCATACAATTTTTGCTTCTTTTTTTTAAGGATTTCATGACTTGTGATTTTACTGCTGGCTTCTCCATTGACTTGTTAGAGGCTGGTTGTGAAGTGCACAAATAGCAATCAAACTACTCCAAGACCCTGAAGCAGTCATAAATGTGAGGCAGGGTGGGATTCAAACCGCTTTGCCACCGGTTTGGTGGGCATGGCTTGGTGGGTGCGCTTTGCGCGCATGCACACATTTGCACAGATGCAGAGGAGTTTGCGCAGGTGCAGAGGCGTTCTACCTCACCGTTTGCAAGCCTGCACTCTCCCAGTCGCTTCAGCAGCTGCCGGGCAGCACTCTACTGTGCTGTGCAAAGCAGCTGCATTTCAAAAACAGAGGATAAAGGTGAGTATGGGAGCCCGGGCATGCGGGCGGGTGGGTCAAACACCAGACCGAACTCTCATTGCAGCGAACCAGTTCGGTGGCAGCTGCCCTTCGGAGCTACCAGTTCTATAGAACCGGGCCGAACCAGTGGCATCCCACCCCTGATATGAGGACTGATTGCAAAAAGTACTTTTTCAGTACTATCATAACTTCCAACCATCACTAAACAGAGTAGTCATTAACTGAGGTATACCTATAATAGAATCCCACTAAATCTAATAAATTTGGAAAGTATCTACTGTACTTCCAACTGGAATATAATCAGCCATATATCCACAGAAAATAAAAAAAATAAAAAAGGAAAATAAGCAGAAACAAACTATGTCATAATCAAGAAATTTTGTCACAGTTCAACGATTTCAGGGGTGTCAAACTCAAGGTCCACGGGGCAAATCCGGCCTGCAGGATGCTTAGGTCTGGCCCATGGGGACGCCCTGGAAAGTGTGAAGGATTGGTACACGGTGCCTCTGCCAGCAAAAACGACCACACCTACCCTGGCTATGTGACCCCAGCTCGCCCAAGGTCAAACACAACCTTGATGCAGCCCACAATGAAATCAAGTTTGACACCCCTGAACACGTGTGTGTGTGTGTGTTTGTTTTCTGAGGTTTTCGCGTTTGTATGTGGATCTTTGGTTATTCGGCTTTTCTCCCACGTAAAATTGGAAGTATCTAGGCAACGTTTCAATGAAGTCTCATTCATCATCTTCAGGCTTGTGTCTTCAGCTTTGTGCTTCTCGGAGTAATGTGAGGTTGCAGCTGCTTCTTCCTTTTAGCTGCTAGTGGGGATGTGACTTGGTTGGGTGGGGGCTTGACTGTGTTCTGATTGGGTGGGGGTGTGTTCTCATTGGTTGGGGGTTTGGCTGTGTTCTGATAGCACAAAGCCAAAGACACGAGCCTGAAGATAATGAATGAGACTTCATCGAAATGTCGCCTAGATACTTCCAATTTTACACAGGAGAAAACCCGAATAACCAAAGATCCATATTATTTATATATATTTATATTTATATTATTTATATTTATATTTATTATTTATATTTAATTTATATTTATATGTATGTATGTAGGTCTAGGTGTGTTCAGGTCTTTTCCCGTGTAAGATTAAGAGTATCTTGGCAATGTTTCGGCGAGTCCCACTCACCATCCTCAGGCTGGTGCTTTCGTCTGGTGCTTGCACTGGCACAAAGGCGAAAGCACCAGCCTGAGGATGGCGAGTGGGACCTCGCCGAAACGGGTACTTACATGTATGGTATTCAGCTTTGTTCGGGTATTTTCCCACGTCATTATAGTTGTGCCAAAACTTTGCTACAACTTTAAAAGCACAACTTTAAAAGCACAGACGAACACAATACAGAAGCCTGATGATGGCAGATGAGATTCTGCCGAAAAGTTGCTACAAGTTGAAAAGCACAACTATAATGACGTGAGAAAATACCCGAACAAAGCTGAATAACTAACATACATACATACATACATGAGACTCTCTTTAAGAAATGACTCTTTATGGAAGACTTATAATAAAGGATATAAGAAGAGGTTATCGCCACAGACCCTAGATTCTACATCTGTAGTGACAGCATAAGCCATTCACTTCACTCTGAACTATCTGTCGTTATGCATCACCCCCACAATTGTCCTTCCAAAGCAACCAAGGGTTTCAAATACTTTTATTCTGCAAGCTATCTTACATTCCCAATATAGTTCTTTCTATAAGCTTTCAGATATATGATCCATTTGACTTTGGTAAGCCACAGTTTTGTGCCAACTGGATTCTGAGAATATTTTATTTAGCATATTATCTTCTGTAAATTATATTTCTAAAAGGTTTGTGGATATTTTGAAGATTGCTTATTCTGCCTATTTTTTCCCCCAAGTCTCTCAGTGCACATTTAACAGCACAAGGCAGTTTGACATTTTAGCACCACCTTCTGGGGAAACAGAAGAATGAAACAGAAATAATGATCCATTTCTAAAGTCTCATTTGAAGGACAACTATACTGCTGACATATGTTTGATACTGTTTGAGGAAAGCCATGAAATCCCATTGTACCTTGTTGGATTAGTGCAAAAGAAAAACTGTCTGAACCCAGGAATTCCTAGTCACTATGGTGGTAGGGAAAGCAACAATGATTCAGCACCTAGCCCTTCCATGCTATTATCATGCTGATCCACTTCCTAGACTTAGTTTAAATACAGATTCTTAAACTACACAGTATTAGTATACTACAGGTGCAAAACAAAAATCAAATAGCAACTGAAATATCCTTGTGCACTGACATGATTCTCCAAAACAGACCTAGTGACCTTCAAGAACTTTTATCTAATTCTACAAGCTGAGAACATTTCGTTCTCCAAACTACAAAACTAACTCATGCACTGTTTCTTTTAATACCAAACTTGGCATCTCTGCAGAATTTCTACGGGAAAATGCAGCGGCTTTTCCAAATTATACCACGTTCTATTTCTACTCTCATAGGCCCCCAAAGGTTCATGGCAAGATCTTAAAGATCGAAGTACAAAACCTGGATACACACAATATGCACACTTTTAGCAACTGAGAATTACCTATGGTAACTCTGCCTCAGCTACTATCTCTCTAGACATACACAAAAAGAACCACACAAAGATCATGGCACTGGTACCTGATGTCACATGAGCCCTACAGGAATTTCCAGGATCTAGAAACCAACTCTTAGACTTCTGACCACGTATCTGAAAAGCCCACCATGGTCCATTCCTATTCATTCCGTAAGTGTTAGACTAGGTATCATCTAAAATTTATTGGAACAAGAATTACACCGAGTTTCTGCTTTACTCCTTCATTAACCACATCAAACTTATTATTTATTTAATTTATATCCAGCTTAACTATCTTAGTCAGGAAAGACAATTTAAAAATATCGACCTAAGTAAAATCGAATAAAAGCAGTTACAATCAACTATTCCCTTACTTCGATGAACAAGAGCTAAGCTGGCTAGGAAGACTTTTATTAAGCACAGTGATATTTGGTACTGAGAACATCTCCTAAGAGAAGCACATCCCATAGTAAGAAGCAAGATAAGGGGAAAACCTCTTGGGTACCCATGAAACAAGCTAGCAAAACTTTTAAGAGAGTCTTTTTGGCTGATCTTAATGTCAAGAAAACTTCAGCAGTGAGGGAGATAGCTTCTGAAATTGTCATGTCATAAGCTTTTAAAACACAAAACCAAATCTTCTGAGGCTTCCCAAGCTAAGGAAACCTTCCGTGTTGGTGAAGGGTATTGCAAATGAAAAGAGACAAGAAATGAGAATCGTGCAAAAGGACAGCTGCGGATATGATGAAGGAACAACCTGAAAAATGAGTCAGGACTATCTTGCGTTCTGGATGCTTTCCAAATGACAACTCCCAAGTTTCTTCATAAGAAAACTAGTAATTAAAAGGTTAAATTATCACTGACATTGTATTTATTCATGAAAAAGTTATGTGTGGGGATATACTACTCCCCATAATATACATATGTATATGTTTATATACATATGCATGTACATAAACGTATATACACCTTCTCTAAATATTCTGACTTTATAAGAACATATGTATTTCAATATTATGTTGATCAGTTTTCAGCATGTATTGGTATCTCTACATAAATAAACAGAAAGGTCTTACAGAATGAATGAACATTTCATTTTCTCTAGGCTTCAAAATGTCAGGTGCCTTCATTTCATCACAGAAGTTTTACAAATACTCCAATTCATAAAAAAATAGGCACATTGCGAAGAGCAGACTCACCTTTAAATAAGACCCATAATATTTGGTGACATACGGACTGTCACACTGACTGAGAACTGTTATTTCTTGCTGTATATCTTCTATTTCATCTTCAGCTTCTTCAAGATCAATAATTTTTATAGCCACAACTTTTTGTGTTCGATTGTCAATGCCTTTAAAAACTTCACCAAATGAACCTTTGCCAATCTTCTCCAGTTTTGTGAAGAGTTCTTCTGGATCTGCCTTCAAATTCTGGAAGAAATATTTCAATGAACACAATAAATAAAGCTGAGATTACTGAATTCTTGATCCTTCCACTTAATATGGAAGAAATTCCAGAGACAAGAAATAGAAAGGATTCAAAACAATAGATGAAAAATAAAGCAGAAATTTAAAAAATTAGATTTGCTTTTTAAAAATTATAGGATCATTATATTTGGGAGTTTGCAAAACTGAAGGACTTGAGCAAACAACCAGGATGTTGGTTAAAAACAAAACAAAACTGGAAAGGGAAGTCGGGGTAAAGGTAAAGAGAAGGCAAGGGTATATGATCTTCTCTTTTGGCCATTATCTCTGCAATTACTTTGAAGATTAATCTTTACACACTATTTATTAAACATTTGCCATCTATGTCATCAATTTAAAATTCAACCTACAAACATGATAGTATAATTTAACTTCCTTTTTTCAATAAGCACTAAAATTACAACAAAAATGCAGTTTCAGACTGTGGAGTCTAATATTAAATATACTAGTGCTGTAATCAGTCTTTTTATTATAAACAAAAGGGAGCAGATTGATCACAGCCAAGTATAACTTAAACATTACACAAAATTAACACCATTATTGAAGTTCCATTATTACTTAAGATTAAAACACCACATATATTTGGATGGGTTACAAATCTTCATAGATAACAGCCATAAATTGAAATAGTGGGAACGGATGAGGAAGGCAGCTCAAGGAAAAATAACAAGCAAACGTCACACTGGAATAGTCTGCTATTGTGATTTCCACATAAGTGATCCACATCATAAACTGCTGGAAGATGTATTTTAATTAGTCTGTTTTTGTTTTCAATATTTTTGCATAGGCATAGAATGAATATATTTGATTTTTAATAATAATAAAAAGTACCGAAGCAGTTCAACTCTAACTTAGTTTAGCTGATGTCAAGAAAATCTAAGCAGGATTGAGACACCATGAAGTCCCTATGGTTTCGAGGGTGAAGCTATATTAAAAAAGCATTTCCTGGAAGTAGTAATGGTAAACCAGTATTGTCAAAATAACAACTTGATCATACTCATGAAATCAGCAACAGTCAGTTCACACACCAGAAAGTCTTTTCCTTCTGTGCCATGAACCTTTTGGGGAAAAGTCTGGAGAAACCTATCAATTTCTTCTCAAGAAAATGTATTTAAATGCATAGATCTAGGCAGCATTACAAATGAAACTTATTATGACACTCATGGAAAATATGTTATATAGTAATAGTATATGTATTTCATTATAGTAATAAAGCAACACCATAATGATTCTAGACAGTTTTTAGTTAGATGTATTGATGTTAATTTTTGGAGGTCAGAGGTCATAAATTCCTTTTTCTTACATACATTATTGAAGGGAAAGTTATGTTTCAGTTAGTTTAGTCAAATGGTTTAATCCATCTTTTTTTCTACTCACATACAGAGAACACTGAAACTTAAGAAAGCCATGTTTGCATCACATACTCTGAAATTACAGGTAGTCTCTGACTTACAACTGTTCGTTTAATGAGCAAAGTTACAACGGCACTGAAAAAAGTGACTTACAATTAATTATGCACAGCGCAAACCATGGTTGGCCAATTAGTACCTGCTTAGGGAAGCGGGCAATTTTATTTTCTGCATAAAGGTAGTCCCCAACTTACAACCACAAATGGGACTGGAATTTGCATCCCTAAGCCATGTGGTCATAAAGCAAGATGTCATGTGACTTAGAAACCACAATCCCAGCACTCCTTATTAACCAAGAATTGTAGATCATTAGGCAAATACCCATCCTTATCCAACATACTTTGGGCAGGATTTCTCCCAGTCCCAAATCTCAGTCATGTGTTGCTTCTAATTTCCTCCACCTGCCTACCTCCCTGCTTCCTACAGGTGCCCCCCCTAACCCTGGTCAAGCAACCTGGCAAAAATAAGAATCCAGCCAATGGGGAAAGCTGGAAGTAATTTCACCCAGTGGAAAAGAACAGAAGGCTGGCTCCAGGTAAGAAGTGTGAGCCCAACCCTATGCCAACCCCCAGCATTTTCCCATTGAGTGAAACCACTTCAGGCCTTACCCCACAGATCTGGCACGCTTATTTGCACCATGCTGCTGGGCCAGGCTGGGGAGACACATGTAGGAAATGTTTGCCAGAGATGCTGGAGCACCAGGGTTAGCACGGTGGTCCCAGGTCCAAAAAAAAAAAGAGATAGCAAAGGCAATGAGGCAAGGTCAAAAGTAGGTGTGGGGAACCGGGGAAGGAGGCATCTGGGTGAATGAATGCTTGATGGTGCTTCCTGGGTACCAAAGCTTGGTGCTAATTGGGGCAGGCTGGGCTGGTCATGACTTGCAGGGGCTGCTGTGGCTTTGCACTATGCTGTGACTCAACATCTTCTCGCAGCCCTAAAGCTACAGGGTTCTGTGACTGCTTGAAGGTAGGGTGTAGGGTGCAGGGTAGCCGAAAGGGCAAAAATGGGGAGGGGATGGGGGAGAGCTGAAGTGCCCCTGTAGATACAAGTGCAAGCGGGCTGCCAAGCACCCAAGTTTTGATCACATGACTGAAGACACTGCAACAGCCGTAACTTCAGAAACTGATCACAAGTCTATTTTTTTTTCCAGCACCATCGTAACTTTGAACAGTGACTAAACAAACAGTTGTAAGTCAAGGATCACCAGTATTGCTAAAGGTCTACAACCCAGGCTGGAGGCATCATGCATAGGATGAGAGAAAGAGTAAGTCATCTCTCAGCCCCTAAACCCTCTTAAACACCATCATTAGTACATCAACTCAGTACAGGTAGTCCTTGAGTTACAACAGTCCATTTAGTGACCGTTTAAAGTTACAACAGAAATTTAAAAAGTGACTTATTATTTTTCACACTTAAGACTGTTGCAGCATCCCCATGGTCACATGATCAAAATTTGGATGCCTGGCAACTGGTTCATATTTATGATGGTTGTAGCATCTTGGGATCGTGTGATCAGCTTTTGCAACCTTCTGACAAGCAAAGTGATGGGGAATCCAGATTCACTTAACAACCACTAACTTAAACTCAATGGTTCACTTAACAATGATGGCAAGAAAAGTTGTAAAATGGGACAAAACTCACGTAACAAATGTTTTGCTTCGCAACATAAATGTTGGGGCCAATTACGGTCGTAACTCGAGGTCTATCTGTACAGTCAGACGCACGGCTCCACTTTGTGGTTATTTCTAACCTCATTTCTTTGGAGAATAAAGGTCTGCTTAAACATAAGCATCAATTCAGGTTTAGACAACAATTTGTCTCACAGAATGTGGAGAAGAATGTTGGGAATTCATCCTGAGAGCCAAATATTTTTCCAATTTGTCTTAATCTGTGTTAGATTAAACACTGAAGCAGGCGATAAGGAAGCAAAGTGCAACTGAGAATGGAAAACTGATAAAGCATGAAGATGATATTGAAATTGTGACTCTGAACAGTAATTTATAACCATACTGCATGAAAGACTATTAACAGGATATAAAATTCCATGTTCAGTAGGTTTTTTGGTGCTAATCCTAATATAATCCTGTATATATAGAAAAATCCAACATGCCAAATATAAATATAATGCTTTGATTGAGTTGACCATCTATACGTGTGTATGTGTGTGTGTGTGTGTAGGTAGGACATGATGATGATGATGATGATGATGATGATGATGATGATGATGATGGTAATGATGTTGGGTATATCTAAATCCCAACTTTCCTCTGTCATAGATTTCAAGGTTAATATGTAGGCAGAACCAGGCCCACATAGTTTCAGCAAAGTTCCTGTATTTTTAACTTGCTCTTTCATTAATCCTATTTAAAAGCAAATCCTATTTAAAAATATTAAGAGCCCAAATTAATTAAGCAGCAACCATGCACTGGAAAGTCCTGAGCAAGTGAACAGTTTGTTTCCTTTCCTCAAGACAACTGGAACACAAAATGATTCACCTCAATCCGACCAAATGATGTTGAAAGTAACTCACAGAAAATCAGTTAGGTATACCCTATATTCCCTTTCATTTTGAACATGACGTGATGATTCTAGGCACAAGAGCTACACAGAGCATTCCCAAAATACTTTAAAATAAAGCAAGGATCCCTCTCTTTGGAGCATTAAATTAGCTACATCTTTTGCAAAGCTCACCTATCCTTAACCATTTCAATGTCTGTGTGCACAAGCAACACTTCTTGGTAGTTCTCAGTGAAACCGTTGCCCACAGAGGCAACTGGGGACAAATAACAATACATTTAAAGATTAGTGCTGTAATAAAATAACCAGATGCATTTTCTTTGGACAGGCAAGTCTTTTTACGAGTAGTAGTGGCTTTTTACATTTCAGCTTTACCTAGAAGTGCACATAATCCTAGGGATATGTGGCTGAAATAGCAATAAAAATGTGTGTGTGTGTGTGTGTGTGTATATACATACATACACACACACAAAACACACACAGATACATGATCATCCCAGAGAGGAGGTAAATGAGTAAAAAAGATGCAGATTCGCCTATCACACTGATTTCGCCCCTTCTGTGCTTCCCAAATTGTAAGAAATTATGCTGTGAAAAATCACTTATGTGCCACTAAAATGAAGCTGGAAAGTTAATCACAGTCTATCTCCATTGTGTGCTTTATTGTACTGACTGTGGACTTGTTTTAACTATATGGGTTGGCTTCACTGCAAGCCTCTAAAGTATGTAATTTTGATAAATAAGGAAACAGTGCTGCCTTAACCAGTTTGATGTCCCTTCCAGGTATGCTCAGCTAAAGTTTCTATCATCCTCAGGCAACATGGCTAATACTAGTAATTAGGACAGGAACTGCATTACAACACACCTGGAAAACATTTGGGAATGACTACATAGCAAATTATTTCAGATGAACAATAGGGAATCTTTTCCAAAGGTTTTAAATGTAAGAATTTTCCCCCTTTAATTTAACTAACACAAAAAGACATGTAGGCTAGGAAGTTTTGAAGAACTGATAGTTTCAATTTAAGATATTCAAAAAGCCTTGTTAAAAATAAAATGCAGGTAGTCCTCAACTTACAATCATTTGTTTAGTGACTGTCTGAAGTTGCAACGGCACCAAAACAAGAGACTTACAACCATTTTTTAAAATTATGGCCACTGCAGCATCCTACATGTGGTCATGTGATCAAAATTCAGACACTTGGCAACTAAGTCACATTGTTAATGGCTGCAGGGGCGGTGGGGGTGTAATGTGACCTTTTGCAACCTTCTGGCAAAGTTAATGGGGAAGCCAGATTCACTTAACAACTATGTTACTAAGTTAATAACTGCAGTGATTCATTTCACAACTGTGGCAAGAAATATCATAAAACAGGGCAAAACTCACTTTACACTTCTCTTGCTTAGCAACCAAACTTTTGGGCTCAATTGTGGTCATAAGTCGAGAATTACCTGCATATAATTTATTTGCAAAAACTAGGACAATAAATTAAAAATCTAAAATAAAAAGACTAGTATATGAAGATATTATGGAATAATATCAAAAACTCTTTTTGAAGAACGATTCAGAAGAACGGAGATATAAAGTGCTATTTACACAATTAGGCTGTGCAGGGTTGAAGGCTAACAAGTAACCTATATGTGATTTTCTGTTACAACTTGATCAATTGGATACTTGATTGATCCAATGGGAACAAGGTGGTTAAGTAATCTTCTCCCCATTTAAAAAAGCTTATTTAAATATAGTTGTTCTTGGATAATATCATACTGTATTTGTCAATGTTTTAAATCTCTTTTGATGGTTTGCTGGGATAAACTATGAATTACATTTTTATAAAGTAAAAATGTTCTATTTTTGCCATTTATAATTGAACACCGGGAAGTCCAACCAGGATAAATCTCACTTTCACCAACAATTATACTTATATTTCAAATCACGTAAACTACAGTGAATTCACACACAAATCCGACACTGCCCAAGAGGCTCCTGGAGACTTTTGTACTATGATCCTGGACCCATCACCGTAGTGGACTTTTACCTGCCAAAAGACAGCTTACCTGCCAGGTAAGTGCAAAGTAAGTAGGCTTAGTGTATTTTGGACTAATTTAATTAGTACTTCTCAGATTCCTTCTCCACTTTAAAACAAAATTCCTTTGTTTTGCTCCCACTTTTGTGCTTAGCTTGATTTGCATTGTTCACAATGCTGCAAGAGGTATAACTGATATGTATATATCAGATATACACAACCCTTGTTGATCAGAGCCCTCCTGTACAGGAGGCAGCACAGAATGAGAAATAACCAGAAGATGGGAGAAAACAGAAAACATGGAATCTTTATAACTTCTACTTCTTAGTCAAACACTAATAGGATGTAACTTCAGCGTCCAATTAATGTCTTTTAAAAAGATGAAGAAGGTGACCTTTGAAAGGAACTATGAAAAAAAATCAATGATCTGAGCAGATCTGAACATACAGCAATCTTGAGGCAAGAGAAATTGGGTAATATTCTGGGCGCTATACAGAGTCTGTTAATTGAGGAAAAACTCAGTATCTTTGGTTCAAAATTCTCCTCCCACTTCTATTTTTTGATCTACGGGGTACAAGGTGAGGATTGTCTTCCTATACAACCACATTTCAGAGTTCTGGAATTCACAGGACCTCCTAAAGTACACAAGCCATTGAGGATCTGAGTTATCAGGCCCAGCAAGTCCTAGAATTCAAAATAAAAAGATACAATACCCTGGAAGTCCATTACATAGGTTTTTTTCCCTAGCTACAGCTTCCCTATTGCCATTCAACCTCTCAAATATATATGCACAGTCCAAATACCACTTGTAAAACATAAGCCATCAAAGTAGAAGAGCCTGAAAGGATCCTTTTCGTTAGTAATTTTCCTTAACATGTAAATTTTAAACTCTCTACCCACCCCCAAGGATTACCTCAGGAATGCCATCCCAATGCTGCCTCCCCACATCTTGATTTTGTTGACCAACATTAATCAAAAGAGCAAGTGAAGATATAAAGCATTTAAAAGAGGGAGAGAGTGTGTCTGTGGGGAAGGGGGGAATAGGAGGAGAGAAAGAAAGAGTGAGTGGGGAGGGAAGGAGAGAGAGGGAGAGAGAGGGAGAGCGAAGGAGAGGGTGGGAAGGATGGGGGAAGGGAGGGAGAGAATAAGGGGAGAGAAAGAAAGAGAGTGGGGAAGGAAGGGAGAGAGAGGGAGAGAAAAGGAGAGGGTGGGAAACGGGGGAAGGGAGAGGGAGGGAGAATAGGGGAGAGAGAAAGAGTGGGGAAGGAAGGAGAGAAAGAGAGAGAGAAAGGAGAGGATGGAGAAAGAAAAGAGGGTGGGAAGGGAGAGGGAGGGAGAATAGGGAGAGAGAAAGAGAGTGGGGGAAGGAAGGAGAGAAAGAAGGAGAGAGGGGATGGAGAAAGAAAAGGAGAAGGTGGGAAGGGAGAGGGAGGGAGAATAGGGAGAGAGAAAGAGAGTGGGGAAGGAAGGAGAGAAAGAAGGAGAGAGGGGATGGAGAAAGAAAAGGAGAGGGTGGGAAGGGAGAGGGAGGGAGAATAGGGGAGAGAGAAAGAGAGTGGGGGAAGGAAGGAGAGAAAGAAGGAGAGAGGGGAGAGAGAAAGAAAAGGAGAAGGTGGGAAGGATGGGGAGAAGAGAGGGGGAAAGGGAGGGAAAGGGGGGAAAGGGGGGGAGAGAACAAGTGTGTGGGGGAGGGAGAGAAAAGAGAGAGGGAGGGAGGGAAGGAGAGAGGGATCCCCAAATAACATCTGCGGTGTCCTCCACAAGTCAGCTCCAAATGAGAAGCTGGGCACGTACACCAGGGAGCACCGCAGGACGCCCTGAAGGTCAACACCCTCCCTTCTTCCAGCAGATCCAGAGGGGTCCGCAAAGGTGGTCTGGGGTTGGTTGCTTGGTTTTTGCCGGCCCCACTTACCCCGGGCAACTTAGTGGGCAAGAGAGGCGGCGAGCGGGGCGCTCTCCTCGCCCTCCCTCGTTGCCAGGGGCGCAGATGGAAGAGTGGCTGCACCAGCAGCCCCCGCCTGCCCCCTCCCGTCGCCCCCCGCCCCGCACGTGCCTCTCCCCGCCCGCCTGAGGCCGGCGCCCCGGCAGGGACTGACACCCGCCGGGCGAGGAACCTCGTGCCAGCCCCCGACCAGATAGCCGCAGCGGACTCCCCCCCCCCCACACACACAACCCCTCCCTCCCTCCCTCCCGCCAGGATCCCAGAGCAGCTTCAAGCCCAAGCAGGGAAAGCGAGGGAGGAGGGAAGAGAAGGCCGGTGGGGTGGGGGGAAGCGGGCTGCTTGCTCACCTGCATCCCCGGCAGGCCAGGCTGCTGGACAGGGGAATGAGCCATGATGACGGAAGCGGCAGAAGCAGCGCTGCTCTTCCTCCTCCTCCTCCTCCTCCTCCCCTCGAGGCCCCCTCCCACTTCCACCAGCTCCGGGCAGGACCCGAAGGATTCACATCAGCCTCCGCTCCGTACAGCGATCCTCCGCTCCACTCCGACCCCCAACCCACCCTCGCCCCCCCCACACACACCCCAAAAAGAACCAGGGACCGAAGACGGAAGGAACGTGAGAGAGGAGGCTGCCTGGTTGGTTGGTTGGTTGGCTGCCTGGCTGCGTGCGCGCGCGCACAACAGCCGGGTTGGGGGAAGGAGGCGGGGCCAGCGAGGCTCCGCCTCCTGGCGGACGGGGTGGGTGGGATGGTGGCACGCCGTGCGCGCGGGGGGGGGGGGAGGAGGGAAGAGGAGGAGGAGGGCAGCGCGAGGGGTTTTCCGGGTCTTCCTGCCCCCCCCCCGCACACCCCCACATCTGCGGCCTGGGAGGACTTTCTTCTTCTTCTTCTTCTTCTTCTTCTTCTTCTTCTTATTATTATTATTATTATTATTATTATTATTATTATTATTATCATTATTATTATCATTATTATTATTATTATTATTATTATTATTATTATTATTATTACTGTTGTTGTTGTTATTATCATCATCATCATCATTATTTTTCGAACATGGTGGAAGCGTCGGAGGGGGAGGCCCTAATGCAGCCGTGTCAAAGGAGGCAGCAGTGCGGGGGCATCATTAACGCTCTTGATTCCCAGCCACGTGTGGAAAAAAGAGCCAAGGGCCCTTTGCGGAAAGGAGCCGCTTTGCCCTGTCTCGTCCCAGGGAGCTTCCTTGTACGCCCGCTAGTCCTTTCCCGGGAGGGTCTCCCGAGCCCCTAACGGGCATCCTTGGCCAAGGTCAGCTCCGGGGCTTTCGCTCCCGCCGCGGAGGAGATTGCAAAAGGGAAGCCCCTCCCCGCCCCCCGCGACCTCTGCGAGAGCCGCCCGGGCAGGCTTTGCCCTCTTAATGCGGGCAATGGCTCCGTCCTCCTCCCGAGTCCTGCCTGCCCCTTTGCTGCTGACCCCCGGCCGGAGGAAGGCGGAGCGAGCGCCCTTGAACGGCCGCGAGCTGGAAGGAAGGAGGAGGAGGAGGAGGGCTGGGCCGCTTCCTGCTCTCTTCCTGCCGCCTTTGCCGCAGTGGGCGACCTTGGCCGACTCCCGCCTCAGCTGCAGATCCAGCCCGAACGGGCACCTGCGCCTGGCCCGGGACGCCCAACTCGGGGCAGGTGCAGGCGAGGTGGAAAAAATAAATAAAAAACCAGATTACTTCTTTTGCCTGAAATCCCTGAAGTGATGTATTAGGCAGCTTTTTCTCCCCAAGGGCTGTGGCCTTTCCTGTTCGACCTGTTGACAAAAATAAGCTGCCTCAGTGCCGAATATATTCTTTTTTTTTTCCTTTTTAATTGACCACCCACTAATTGGGATGCAAGGGTCAGATTAATCTGGCTTTCTAAAGTGTGAGGTACAGGTAGCCCTTGGCTTAGGACCACAATTGAGCCCGAGATTTCTGTCATAAAGTGAAACATTAAGTGGATTTTGCTGTTTTACAACCTTTCTTGCTCCAGTTGTTAAGTGAATTGCTGCAGTTGCCTTCCGTGTTGGCTTTGCTTGTCATAAGGTCACAAAAGGAGATCATGTCACCCCAGGACGCTGCAACCATCACAAATATGAATCAGTTGCTAAGTGTCTGCATTTTCATCACATGAACGTCTCAGGGACGTTGCAATGGTTGTATGAAAAGTCATAACTTTTTCAATGCCATTTTTCAATGCCATTATAACTTTGAACCGTCATTAAATGAATTATTGTGAGTTGAGATGTACTTATATGTTACTGCAGTCCCTTTTTCAAATAACCTGTGATAGTTAACTTCTGACGTATTTGTATTTTTTTGTTCTTTAAATACAAACAAAAATTACCAGTTTGCTCTCTTTTTTACTTCATAGCAGAATTAGATAGATAGAGAAGTCCAATTTCCAGGTTGCTTTGGGATAAAGGGAAGATCCTGAAATAAGCTTAATTCACTGTTAGGCACCTCTGTTTTGTTTGGATCTGTCTTCATTATTAAGTACGTGATTTTATCCTGTTTGAGAAAGTTGTTATTGTAAAAAAATGAAAGAAATCTAGGGTGCTGGAAAATCAAGGATGAAGCCCCTCAAAGCAATTAATCCAGGCTGCATGGGAACACAAGGCTGCGCTGCCCACATGGCCTGCGGGAACCCACCCCGCCCACTCCTTACCTGGCAAACTTGCCTGCTAAATTGCTATTTTTTCTTTTTTTTTTTCCCCTGACCTTCAGCTATTCTGCTTTGCGGGGAGGTTTAGATTAGCTAGAAAGCAGGAAATTTCTTGCTTTCTACCTAATCTTTAGATATTCAGCTCTGCTTTTAAGCAGAGCCGAACCTCCCTTAGGACAGAAGGCTCTATTCTATTATTCAGTGCAGACTCAGATAGCCGATGGCGGAAACACAGATCTCTAAGTGAATCTGACTGTGAGCAACTCAATCTGCCTGCCTGCTTTGCCTAATTTTGGGTAGAAATTGCTCTTTTTTTAATAAAAAATTCAATATTTACATACAAGGTGTTTTGTGAGTTGATTTTGTGAGTGTGCTAGCAAATTTTATGTGACAAACTCAGGTAGCTGATGGCAGAAAGATTGCTGAATCTGTGATTCTGTGAGCAACTCAATCTGCCTGCCTGCTTTGCCTAATTTTGGGTATTTTTTTTATAAAAAATTCAACTATATAAATATTTATATTTATATACATGCCATGCCATGCCAGTTACATGACCACCAAGCCACACCCACAAATTAGACCACACCCACCGGTTGTTAAAAAATTTGAATCCCACCCCTGCCTCTGTGTGTTTGTGTGTATGTGTATGAGAGAGAGAAAAAAAAAAGGTTAGATCATCCCTCCCTCTCTCTCTCTCCCACCAACGTCAGCAAGCCACCGTCAGTCAAAATTCATATCAGTGGTCCCCGGGATTTAAAATTATGAGTTTGGTGGTCCCTGAGGTCCAAAAGGTTGGCCACCTCTGATCTATTGAATCGTTGTTTCAGAGATATTCCTTTACCAAAGTTCCCCAACTTTGTAGCCCAGGGAGGTAGAGAGGATGGTTCCACATGAATGGTGAACAAGCACATTGTGCAGCTCCATTTGCATGAGTGGCGGGCACATGCGCCCACATGCGCCCGCAAATAGAGCACGGGCACACAGACACTCTGCTCATGCTAGTGTGGATTCATCCACTAATTCCATGGCCCAGTTCCAAACAGCTCAAGGCCTGGTAGTGGACTGTGGCCCAGAGGTTGGAGACCCCTGCCTTACCAGAGTCCTCAATTCCTTCAACAATGACAAAGTTAATGTACTGGAGAACACTCAAATCTCAAAAATTCAGGGGCATACTCAGAGATGAATCTGCCTTGAAAGTAGCCCACAGCGAACAGTATAGCTTAGTCAAACCTCATGAGTTGGCCACAGAAAATGTTTTATAAGATTTGCCAAAGTTCAATTCCAGGGAGAGTCGTGGGTTGTGGATTTTGGATCCTTTCTATAAGTTTAGCCCATTTGAGACCTTGGTTGAAAAGGTTTCAACCTGTGATGCATCGGTTTGCCCAGTTAAAGATTACAGATAAGAGTTTTAGCAGTAAATACCATGTTTCCCCAAAAATAAGACCCTGTTTTATTTTTTTATTTATAAAAAGGCACCAGGTCTTATTTTGGGAGGGATGTCAGCCACTAACTAACCTCACTTGTGTGCGTTGCCCCCAGCCTCTTTTTTTGCTGTCAGAGGCTTTCAGGAATTACTACTGCGGCCGGCAAGGCTTTCCTGAAGGCCTCTGCAGCCGATAACAGAGCTCTGGATCGATCTGGAGCTTTGTTATCAGCTATAGAGGCCTTCAGGAAAGCCTTGCCAGCCTTGCTGGCTGCAGAACAAATGGGCCGGCAAGGCAGGTGTCGGGGTATGCAAGGCCTGGCTATAACTGTCCAAAGGTAAACAGTAGGGCAACTCCATCCCCCCACATCCCCACCCTAGCTTAATTTTTACCTGTGCACTCTGGAGTGGGTAAGATCTTAAATTAGGGCTTATTTTGGGAGGTGGGGCTTATATTGGGCGCATATGTAAAAATCAAGCTAGCACTTACTTTCAGGGTAGGTTGTATTTTTGGTGAAACAAGGTAGATGATGTGCCATCAAGTCATCACTTCTTAGCAACCACATATATAGACTTCCTCCATGGCAATCTGATCCTAACATGGTCTTTCGGGCTTTTTAATGGGGCACCCATCACTCTTGTAAACGGAGTCCATCTACCTACCCTATTGCTCATTGTCCTCTTCTACTTTTTCCAGCTTTCCCAGCATTACAGCCTTTTCAAGAGATCTAGATCTTCTCCTAAATTGTCCAAGTGCAATCATTTGAGCTTGAATATAGAATAGACTTGGAGAAATATAAGAACAGAGTATAAGATTTAAAATAAACAGAAAAAGACACCTGAGGTTCCAAGGATTAGAACCTACATAATCCAACAATTCGATAAAGTAGTGGAATCAATTAAAATCAGGGTACTTCTTGATTTCTTCTGAACTACTCATTCATTGCCTGTTGAGGACTATATAGAAACTTTTTGGACATATCTCCAGCCATTTGAAAATACTACTAACCATGCTGGGCACTAGCCACGATACATACCTACTGCAAAATCACTAATCCTCTGCTTCTCTGGCAGAAGAAAATATTTTTCTTTCACCTTATTCCATAACTGGATTACAGAAGGTCATCCTAGGTTGTGTAGATGCCCTGGATGCCTGTCCTATAGTCCAACTTGAGAAAAGACTGCTTTGTGTGTTAATTAAAAGACAAAATCGAAGATTGACAGTGTATCAGCTGACTGATCCACCCACCAAGAATGAAGCAAAGCCTTTCTTCCATCTGCAGCATTGTGTAATGGTGCTCCCTGATTGCTCAGGATAATTCTAAACATGTTTGAGGTCCCTGAGTGGTGAGGACAAAGTGGAGAAAGGCATGCATTGAGTTTAAAGGGCCTTTGAGATACTTCGCAAATGAGCAGATAATGATGTGGTGGAGCTGGGTATATATATTTAATTAGACAGAAAAGGGTGAAGGAGGGATGAGTAGACCTGGAAAAAGAGAATATCCACTAGCTGGGACATACATTTATAAAGCCATCCCCAAGCTGTTTAGAACAGTGGGAATACTTGAAATTTTAAGAGGTATGTCATGCATGCATTTGCCAAATGGTTGCCACTGGAGAAGATTGCTTGTCAATCCACACAAAACAGTTGTCATAGTGAAAATCATGTCATGAGACACTTAACTTACTGCAAAACAAGAACGTAAGTTGTTGATAGCAAGGAATGTCCTTTTTATGGGCAGCCATTATTCTGATGGGCTATGAACATGCACTAGCTGATCTCAAACAGCGGGCTTTCCAATTCTACCATTCTGCATATCTTCTCCAACCAGCTAGACATCTTAGCCATATAACAAGCCATATAAAAATTCAGGAGGGTTTATCTTTGGCCAGATTCAATGCCCTCTGAACAACTGTTACTGAAGGAAAATATGAGAAGATCCCCTTTGAACAGAGACTGTGTCCACATGGTAGAGGAATAATTGAAATGAGGGAACCCATTCTGTATTGCCTCTACTGCGCAGATACAGTATTCACCAGGAACTGTTATTTTCATTCTTTACTAAATAACCTGGTCATTCTGATGTGTTCTATCTGGTTATTATTGGATCATTTCTTTGGCCACAGTGAAATATTGTTCTATAGTAGCAGTATTTATTTTAATCAATATATATATATATATAATTATATTTTTTATCCTAATTAATTGCAATGGATTATCTGCTGATCGACGACTGAATACAGATTGATTGAGGGAACATCCTTTTCTACCTGGGAAGTGATGGACACCCTTCCCAGGACTTTGGTGGAAAATGCAGAGGTGTTCAGAGAGATGATTCTGAGCACCATTTTGGAAATTCCAGTACTAGAAATATTTACATGAATCGATTTACGGGATGTGATGGAATTGCAAAAGAATAAGATAAAAGTAATTTAAAAGATTTTTTAAAAATGAGCAGGCAGGATAATGATGCGAGAATGCTCACATTTAAGCTACAAAGGATGATGCAGCGTCTGGATGACCTCTAAAAGATGATAGCAGGAGATAAGAAAAGTTAACTCTACTTCCATCTAGTAGTCATCTGAATTTTTGCAGTCCAGATTTGGTAGCTAATGAAAAAAAGTATTAATATCTTGGACTTAACACCACGCCATTACTAATGTATAAAATATATAAAGCTTATAATTGTATCTGCACCAAGATCTGGGAAGATGAGAGATGTATAGCATCCACGTTTTGTGATGCCCAGAATCTGAAAATTCTAACTTGAATTTTGGCCTGGGGCCTTTTCAGCCAGTCCCCAGAGACAAGAGGAAGTCCTCTTTGCAGATAGCTGTTGATCTTCCATGCCAGCTTCCTCCGTTCACTTTCTGGGGAAGATTGTAAATGGCATTTACATGATTGTTAGGCACTGGCAACCTATTGTAAGAATGGGTTGCCAAATGCCCAGATCTTAATCATGTGACCACAGGGGGAGCTGCAATTTATGTAATTTTGGTTATAAGGACTACCTATACAGATATATACTTATTAAACAGACTTTTATGGCGGTCCAACTCACATCTGATGACTTTGGGAAGCTTTATGTATTTATCACAAGTTCTTGCTAAGGCAGCCACACTCAACATTCACATTTGAATTGTATAAAGGAAAAAGTTCTGGAGATTCCCCGTTCAGAATTATAAAACTAAAGCCTGGAAATATGGCAGTATTTCTATGATCAGCACCCCCCCCCTCCTTCCTGTTTGGTTGTTCCATTTTAATAATGTTAAGCCATTCTAAATTACTGTGTGGTGTGATCTGGTGTGATAAATCTTTCTTCAAGGATGGAGTAACATTGGTTTCTTTTTCTTCTGAAAAAGAAAGCTTGGACTGTAATGGTAAGAACCAAGTTTTATTTCACTTGCCTTGATTGTCTCACAATGCAATTTCCTTCTCCCCCCATCACAACCACAGCAACCGTATAAAGTTAGGCTTGGCAGAATCCCTTGGCAGAAAATTAAGGTGTCTAGTGCAATACCTGACTGTAAACATTTAGCTGGCTCAGATCGGTCTCCAGGAAAAAGTGTATATATAACATAAACATTATAGGTACGGCAGAATAAAAACCCTTGCAAATCATTGGCCCAATGTATAGCAGGAGACATAAATGTCTATTTGCTATGAGTATTTACCTTCTTCCATATAAAATTAAAGTAGTTCTGTATAAAAATAATACTCTGAATGTCTTTTCACAATGGCCAAGCGCAACTAGATTCAGATTTTATCTAGTGCAGCCTTCTGCTGACTAAGAAAATGAAAACCTCTGTTCTTCACAGGAGAACTGATTTCTTAATCTTCAGCCACAGGCATGGGTGTTCATTTTGTGATACTCTTTACTCTTTCCTGTTCAATAAGACAGCTTATCCAGCTTGTCCCTTATGAATCTGAAGCTTCAGGTGCAATGTTCTGCGTGTTAATTTACATTCTTATTCTGATTTCAAACATATTTTCACATCTTAGTTTGTAGCTCAGATCCAGCTTCATTTTCATATATGTGTTTTTTCTTTTCCAGTTGATCTTTTTCTTTCTTCTTCTTGTCTTCTTCTGCAAACTGCGCTTCAACCTCAGCTGGATCCACGTAGGTGTAAAAATAGGCCATAACAGCAAAAACTATAGTAACTGCAAACAACAATGCTGCAAAGAGAATATATTCTGCCCACTGTGAAAAAAAGAGAAAAAACAAAAAGAGGATATAAACAGGATTTTTGTACATTATAGTCTTGCTAATGAATAAGCATGTCTACATTGGCTTAGAGAACGGTCTTATCTTCTGAGGTGAAAATTACTATTTTTTAGGCTTCAGAATATAACCTCAATTGAATCCAAGGTACTTGCAGGAACTAGTACTAATATGGAAAATTAAAGTCATATTTGGATCACCTCGGAAATCCTTTCCATTTTCTACACTTTAGTAGAAACTTTCCATACTTTTCTTCTGTTGTTATATCTAAAGCACTACAAGTTGTATGCCTATACAATGTATCTTACAATCACATATCTGGGGGATGATATCACATTGCACGACTCATTTTACACCATTCTCATGTCACTAGACTTGTGAAGTTCACCTACAACATGTTAATCATTTCTAGATATTAAGAGGTCTTCAATTTCTCAGTCCTCAGCAGCAACAGCACTGATCTTCAGTCCATGATATTTATACTACAACCTCCAGGCTACCTGGTATGAGTCAGATTTGGGGAAATTCTGACAATTCTTAGCTTCTGACCATTCAATGACATCTCTCAACACTTCCATTCTGCCTTTGGCTTCAAGTAATGCTAGAGGTGGCCTAGAGGTGGAGCTCTCACCTCACAATTAGGAGGCTGGGAGTTCAATCCTAAGTAGAGGCTAATATTTTGAATAAACTCTCCTGCTTGAGCAGGGGGTTGCACTAGATGACCTCCAAGGTCCCTTCCAACTCTGTTATTCTATGAGCATTAACATCAGGAGAGCCTGATTCCCCTAAACCGAGGATGTCAAACTCAAGGTCCACCGCCTGAATCTGGAGACTGGCCTGTGGGGCTGACCTGGAAACCGCGAAGGACCAGCCCACAGTGCCTCTGCCAGCGAAAATGAAGCTCCGTTTTCATTGGCAGAGGCTTGTAGGAGGCCGTTGCAGCCGAAAATGGAGCTCGGAAGCTTGTTTGTGCTGGCAGAGTGTTCGGGCCACTACAGGCACCCCCAACATGAGTTATGTCAAGCTAGCCACACCCACCCTGACAACTCCCATCCTGGTCCCCCCTCAATGTCAAACACAATACTGCCCTCAATGAAATTGAGTTTGACACCCCTGCCCTAAACCATGATCATCCTAGGAAGAAAGGCTCAACTAGAACATACAGTTAAGGCAAACAGTGCATATATACTTCTGGGTAACTTTGTCACACACGTGACAATGTTTTTAAAGGGGTTAAAATTTACTGGGCAACGGGGGGGGAAAGTATCATTTGGAAAAAGGTTCAACTTTAGTTCTTTGGGGACAGAAATTCCTTGATGAAATTTTCAGCAACCATACCTAGGATTGTACCATTGGTCCTTTGATTTGAGATAGGGAATCGCTTGCCTAGAGATATGTCCTAGTCTACAGCTTTCCCCAGTAGTAGAGCAATTAGGCTTAGCTTTTTTAAAAAAATGTTCATTTTTGCAAATAGAGTATTTTAATATAAAAAAATCACTTGCCAGCTTCATTTAATGACACTATCTAGAAGGAGACTGTCTACCTGCAGTGGTCCATGCTGTTATAATTTCCCATTTTAATTACTGGAGTTTTTAATTATATATGAAATTTGCTTTAAAACAGTCTAGAAATCTATTGCAAAACAGGTCTATTTTCTAGACTTTTTTTAAAAAAAACTCGGACAGGAAGTTATATTCATAATATGTTAGTCTACTATGATTTCTTATTTGTTTTCAGAGCCAATTCAGTTCCATGGGTTTAAGCAATAAAGTTTCGCATAGGAGAGATCTTCATATACTAAGAGAAGAACTCCTATACCTTATTCATAGCTTATCTTTTTTTTTTTTAAAGGCTCTTCATTCTGGCTCTCACGTGTAGCAACATCGAGAAAGTCTTTTTTGATAAGTATTTTGAGATACCCATCCCAAGTAAGTCCAACCACCCTCAACATGATTGTCTTTTTAGTTCTAGATGAAAACAATTTTTTCTAGGATTTAACATCTGATTTTTTTTGTTCTTAATGCTATTTGTGGTTTTGTTTTATTGATACTATGCAATATATGTTCTTTCACTGTATTTTATTAATAAGTAAATAAGTAGTTTATTGAATAAGTTTCCAGACTAATTCAAGGTACAATACATGCATATCTTAATACAAGACACTAAAACTAATAAAGCTCAGGGATTAATTCTGCATTCCTTGTTGATTAGTAAAGTTTATTGAAGTTTTGTTTTGGTTAATAATCATTTACCTGTTCTTCAAGTTTTGAAGCACCAGCTATAATAAGAACAATGATATTGCCAAAGGCCACAGTCAATAGCCAGCCAGCCTGCAGCACAGACTTCATGTTGGTAGGTGCCTACAGAAATAAGATACACAATTCAATAGTTTCAAACCTTGTTTCAAAATCTAATAAGGGATATTTAGTTTGCAAAATTTGCATCAACATGGTCCTGTGATCTTCATTGTAAACAAAACTCAACCATCTCAAGATGACAGGTTCTGAGGAAATCATGTTGAAATGGGTTGTTGTGATTGAGCTGAGGTTTTTCTCATGACAAATGAAATCCTATATTCATTTTTTTCTGAAAAAAAAAGTCTTATGTTGTCAACAGTGTTCCACAGTCTAACAGCAGGACTATTATAAAGCCAAATGAGTTACCTGTGAATATGAAAATTCGAGTCCAGTCACTGAAAAGACAACTTCAGCACAAGTCATAATGAAATACTGGGGGATTTGCCATGCCATACTGATTGTGTTGGCTTGAATATCTTCAATGTATGTAATGTTTAGATGATTGCCAGTACACTGCAAGAAAGCAAAATATATTCATATAGTACCTTTTCCTAAAATAAGGAAAAAGATACCAAAATGTAATTTCTTTTATTGTTGTATCATATATATCTGAAAGTCTTAACCTGAACCTAGCCTCCTTTCCTTCCATACAAGAAAAAGATAGAAAAACCTCAGTTATTTCCAGTTATTGTCACTCAAACTAAGCAGACCTTCCCGTTTTAAAGGTGCAGCATGGAGGGAAAATCTGTTGCCCTCTCAAGATCATACAAAAATCTCATATTCCCTATGTCGTCTCATATAGAACCCAGAAAATCATAAAAAACAGTTTGTTTTCCATATTTTTAAAATTCTTCAAATTAATTAATTAATTTTGAATATCATACAATTTCTTTGGGCAGATCACAAATTATAACATAGAAAAACAATACAACCCCAAAACAAGATAGTACTTGAGCAACATGTTCTCATACAAACCTATGGAGAGATTTCCGACTGTTATCAGGGAGTGAGTTAAAAACATCAAGATAGTGGCCATAATCAATATTTAAAAATAGTTTTGATCACACTGTTAGGAACACCATCTTCATGTGACTACCAAAAGTTTATGTATTATAAAAACCCATTCCTTATTTACATTGTATTTTCCATTATTAACCACAACATTGAAAACACATCTGCCTATAAACAAAAATACAACTTTAGTCCTTTCCTTGACTCTTTTATTTGACACCTATGTTAGTGCAACAATCATTAAAATAAGGTGAGAATGCTAAAAATTCAACTAAGACTTTATTATAGGAGATTAAATCTTTGATTGGCTATGTAGTAGGTATTTAGTTAATTTTGGCACAAAGTTTAGAACTTACCTCTGTGACTATAATAGTATAAGCACTGCCATAACCAAATGACATGGATGGAACTGTACACTCTTTATTACCAATTTTAGCAACAATAGTGTTTCTGGAAAAAGCAATAAGAAAAATTAGGTACTGATAACATAATTTCCAAACATAACTTTTTTTAAATCATACCCAAATTTTGGAAAGAATATCAAAAATAAATGTAAAGAAAGCCTATTTATATTATGAGCATCACCCCAAAGTAGGTTTGCAAACTCTAATTCCTGATTGTAAAATGGGTGTAGCAGGCTTTTTAGATAGTTTGTGACAATTCCCAACAGATCATTAACATGTTCCTGCTACCTGTAATCAACCAGCATAACATTCTTCCAAGTGCCTCATTAGAAATAGAAATTTGCCCAGCTCTTTTACATAATCACAGAAAGAGCATGCAATTTACAAAGCAGGCTGGTTGAACAGGTAGAAAACAAGCAGTCTGCTGCCAAAAGATGAGAAACCCGAAGCAGGCAACACAGGGATTGTATTCAATTTTTTTGAACAACCGGTTCTGTGGGCATGGCTTAATTGGTGGGTGTGGCTTGGTGGTCATGTGACTGGGTGGGTGTGGTTTGGTGGTCATGTTATTGGCTGGGCGTGGCCAACTCAATATCACTCACATTGAGGCACACATCTCCTCGCCTGGCTTCTCATGACTCTGGGGATGGTGCAACAGTCGTAAGTGTGAAAAACGGTCATAAGTCACTTTTTTCAGTGCCATTGTAACTTTGAATGGTCACTCCACACAAGGAAAGTACTAGCAAAGGAGGGGAAAAAAACTCCAGAGAAGTTCCTGAGACAGGAAGTCTAGTCCTGCCAAGAATGTTATAAGAGTTAATGGAGAGGCAGTTTCTGTAAGCAACACCAGAATATTTCCTTCCTGCCACCCTTACAGGATTAGGCCAGTAATTTCTTCTAACATACGGTTCTCTGAACTGCTTAGAATGTTAACAACCAGTTCTAGCGAATAGGTGTGAACTGGTAGAATCCCATCCCTGAGGCAATAATAGTCTACAAACAATGAACACCTAAGAACTTTTCCTAACTCTCTTTGTAATTCAGCTGCTGCTTTCAGTATTTTACCAAAGTGGAGATGTTGGTAAGCCTATATCTAGGATTCTTTTCAAATCTTCCATTAATGAAATAACAGACATCATTTGTTTCGCTCTTTCTATGAAACGTTTTTCTCTCAAAATCAACCCAAATAACTCCTTTTTATTTCAACTCAAATGTTATCTTGCTCATGTAAAACTACATCACTGATGTAAATTATTGTACTATTTTAATGTGTTTTGCAAGCTTTTAAAATTAAAAAAAAATACTTGTCTGGTATTCAGGATTCACCACTTCACCTCTTTTCACCAGTGACGAAAAGAGGTAACGGGCATAGGTATGAAAATTAAAAAGGAGTTCTTGTCTCTCTCCATTCCTACTTTTTTTCCCTTTTCTTTTCCCACTTTTGACTGTCCTGGAACTTGTTTCTCAAAGGTCCATTAGTTTCATTATTCATTATTTTCATATTTGCTTTCTCCTGTTTTTTAAACCATTTTTCTTTCACCTGTGACACTCATAGGAACTTTACCTACTCATATCCGATGCACACTGAAACATTGCAGCCCAAGATCGGAAAAATGGCAGCCACCATGTCTTGGGGGAATTGCCACTGTGCCAACCCAGAATGCCTAGACCTTGATGATTATCTAAATCAAAGATTCCTTAAGATGTCATTTTCTCGCCCAGGCTAAGAATAATTTTAGAATCCAGTGTAGATTAGAAAAATGTGACATGAACTCTTCAGCACAGTTGTCAATCAACCAGTAGATCATAACTTAAGTTATAAACTTTATTACAGATAAACTTACTAGTCTATTATGTGAGATGTACACATTAATTGTACCTATTTTTTATGGACCAATGTTCATTTCCTATCAACTTCATCTTACCAGCTTACTTTCCCATACTAATACCCTCCAGAAATATTGTAGTTGCAACTGTTAGTTTTGAGAACTGAAGTCCCAACGCATCTAATAGCACTAGTTGGAGGAAAGCTCTTCTATCGTAAAACTTAAAGAATACTTACGATCCACTTGGAAAAGCAGTGTAGTTGGTGACTGAAAAATTCCTCAACTCTCCAAAGTCTACATCACCCATAGTGACATTAATGTCTGAATCCAAACTGTTTATAAATCTTTAAAAAGTTAAAAAGTTGCATTAAAAAAAATTGAAAGGCACGTTAGCCATTTATTATCATGCACCTCGTACTTCCTTAGTACAGGTAGTCTTCAGGTAACTTACAACCACAAATAAGCCCAACATTTCTGTTGTTAAGTGAGACATTTGTTAAGTGAATTTTGCCCCATTTTACAACCTTTCGTGCCTCAGTTG
Source organism: Pseudonaja textilis (assembly GCF_049901715.1). Taxonomy (NCBI): domain Eukaryota; kingdom Metazoa; phylum Chordata; class Lepidosauria; order Squamata; family Elapidae; genus Pseudonaja; species Pseudonaja textilis. Next base: position 28,910,219 of record NC_141997.1, read on the forward strand.
TTAAGTGAATCACTGCAGTTGATGTTAGTAACACGGATGTTAAGTGAATCTGGCTTTCCTATTGACTTTGTTTGTCAGAAGGTCACAAAAGGGGATCATATAACCCGAGGACAACGATCATAAATATGAACCAATTGCCAAGCATCTGAATTTTGGTCACATGATAATGGGGATGGTGCAAAGGTCATAAATGTGAAAAACGGTAAGTTGAATTTTTATGTGCTGCTGCAACTTTGAACGGTCACTAAATGAACTGTTGCAAGTCAAGGACTACCTGTACTGGCATTTCATTCTTAAATATTATTAACAGAGATTTGCAATTGTTTAGTAATACTATAGTCAAAGCTTTCTTACTCCAAAAATTCTGTGACAAGATACAAAATTTAATTGAACAGCTAAAGGTGTTGTAATTTAGACTTAAATCTTAAAATCTAAAGTGCTGTTGCCTTAAAATAGTACAGTGCTCCATCCACTCTCCCACATACAATCTAGAGGTGCTCTACATACAGTACATGATATAGCAATAGGACTTAGACTCCACTTTATCTCCCTAAGCGGTTTACAGAATCAGCATATGGCCCCCAACAATCTAGGTCCTCATTTTACCCACCTCAGAAGGATGGAAGGCTGAGTCAACCTTGAGCCTGGTGGGATTCAATCTGCCCACTTGCAGGCAGCATAAGTAGTTTGCAGTACTGAACTCTAACCACTGCACCACCGAGGCTCTATATCAACTTCTTTTGTCTTGTTCTTGCAGGTGGCAAAAACTTCTTTTATCTTGTTTTTGCAAATAGCAAGTTATTACAAGGGAGTCTGGTGTGGGTTTTTAAGTAAGAGAGTGTGGCCTGGAGACAAACTTGTGGTTTGAGGTATATCATCACATAATGACAATACTGCCCTCTCTACGGTCACTAAATGAACTGTTGTAGTTTAGCGATAGTAGAACCTTCCAGGACTGTCTTCAATGTCAAAGCAACTAATCCCTACCACAATATTTAGTTCCAGACTCTTATCTTATAGCTTAATAAAATTAAACATTAACCACAATAAATCTACACAATTAATTTTTATTACCTGATCATATTATTGCCTTGTTCTGGTTTTTCTGTGATGTCATCTATAAACTAAGAGGAGAAATAACTTGAATATGGTAATAAAATCCACATGGAACAGTTATATTTCTTTACACCATGGGCACTTTCATGATTTTTATTCACAAACATGCTTATATCTCAACACCATTAATATTTAATTAAATATTGTATACAGATAATTATACTATCCCTATGCCCAAATTTTGTGTATACTCAACAGCAACAGTCCTATTATAGCCTCTATCATATTTATACATTTTATAACTCATACATCCAGTACTAATTTTTAATAGATAATAAATGATCTAAAGAGAACAAATAATCTTTAAATAAATTTACCAGTTTTGCTTCAATTTTAGGATTATTTTTTATTACAAGAGTGTGTCGTTGTTTCTCCATATTAGTCATTTTTTCTGTTAGAGATCCATTTAGATATGATATGTCAATATTGTTTGACATCTTCATTTCATATGTGATATATTTCGTCTGTAAATAAAAATAAAAAATAATAAAACTGGCATTCCTTTCATGTAACTGAATAGTTTTCATGTGTGTCAATTAGTAATAATATTAATTATATTTCCTATTTTATGGTTTTGATACCTAGTCAAAAAAATCCTGCATCTGATCAATTAAAATTGTTGAAATATGATCAGATTTTATTCCTATTAATTTCCTTCTAACATTGTATCTCCCCAACCATTTCAGCTGTACACATGAAATTCAACCTCTGAATAACTGGTTTCATTTCCCTTCTGTGATGTGTGATGCTGACAAGATGTTTGCTTTCCTAGGATGTATACCATAGGGCTCATCCAACTATGGATGAATGATCAAAGACAAAGAAAACATAGAAAATTCTGCCTTGAGGTGCCTTACATTAAGGCATGAGAGAACTTTATAACTTTGTAAGAAACTGAAAGTGGAGCTACTTTGTAAAGCACCATGCAAGACTAATTACTGAAAGAGGATAATATGAATGGGGACACAGAGTGGTGTTCTTCTAAAAATTACTAATTCTAAATTTTGTTCTATATAAGAAGGAAATGAAAGATGTGCAAAGCAGTACAATAGTTATAAATAGTGATTTCAATATTGATGAGATACTGTTTATAGACTCCAAAAGATATTAATTTTCATTCCAAGTTCCAATTTAAAAACAGGCAAGTTTAGGCACGGTAAACACATCTCAATAGGGATGATGTCCCAAAGGTGCTTTTTCAAGAGGCAACTGAACTTTCTGTTTTTTTCTTTGAAGACATTTTACTTCTCATCCAAGAAGCTTCTTCAATTTAAATCTTCTTCAGCTTCTTGGATGAGAAGTGAAACGTCTTCAAAGAAAAAACAGAAAGTTCAGTTGCCTCTTGAAAAAGCACCTTTGGGACAACCATGGCCTGGATGACTGAGAATCTCCATAGACAATAGGGATGATGGTATAATTTCAAAAATGTAGAAATTGTTGGTATTAAAACAGAGACTGTTCTTTTTTATTTATGAGATGGTATGCAATGTAGGAACGCATGGTCTATCCATGCGGAGATGTATATTCGCAAATTTTATTTTGACTAATAGTATATTCGCTAATTTTTAATTAATGCTGAGAAATTTTATCCCATTAAAATGCATTTGTTTTAAAACTGGAATAAAACTTAAATGAAATCTTAAAACATACCGCATTAAATGGATTCAAGGGAATGTTCTCTCCAGCAGTCTTAATTGTTGCTTTAGTGTCTCCCAGATTTATTATTTTGACTTGAAACTGGTTTTCTGCAGGAAAAACTGGAAGAGTTTTCTGTGGTAGACAGTAATAAATAGGAAGTGCTATTATGCCAAACTTCACTTTGAAAGCATATTGTGAGCTAGTAACATATATACACATACACAAAATGTGGTTTTGCATTACTAATGGCAGTTTACATTGTTATTACACTATTCCCCCATCCAATTCTGAAGGAAACTTCCTATGAAATTCATGGTCTAACACAGGGGTAGCAACCTGCAGCTGTGGGCAGTCCCAGCATCTTGCTCTATACTCACATTGGGACCATTCATCTCCAGAGAAGACTAAAAACCGAGTAAGTCTTCTGGATGTAATTTTGCTAGACAAGGGAGAAGACGCACCAACCAATATTATGTTACTCATCTGCAAGGCTGAATTTTTAAAAAGCCATCAATAAAACAAATCGTTCCTTACTTCTGTCTTAAATATAACTAGAGTGCAAATGACAGGAAAGAACTAAACTCCTCCTGTTTCTTAATAATCAGACCAATTATTTGTCTCTGCAGTCTCTCTCCACTTTTCAAACTCCATTGCTAAGCAACATGGTCATTAAGCGAAACATCATATGACCATGACCTTCCATTTTAATGCCAACATCTTCACTGACTTTGCTTGTCAGAAACTGATTGTGACATTGCAAAGGAGACTATGCGACCACAGGATACAGTGATAGTGGTCAATGTGCACCAATTGCAAAGTGCCTGAATTGTGATTGCGTGACTGTGAGGATGCTCTTGTAACTTTGAACAGTTGCTAAACAGGGCAGTTAATCAAAAACTATTCTATGTAGCACTTCCAAAATCATGATTCGAAATCACTTAAGAGATTCATGAATAGACAGTGCCCACCACTTCAAAATTTTAAGTCTTATAATTTAAAACACCCCTGGACAGAATTTGTCTCTATTTTTACTTACATCAATTTCAATTTGTACCACAGCAGCAACAACAAAAGCCAAAGCTGCCAGTAACATGCCAACCGTCATCTTTCTCAGAGGCCTGGAATAGAACGAAGCACAAGAAGCTATTCAGGAACACTTTAAAATAAATACTACAAGCACTAAAACAGTATTGAAATAAAAATGATAGGCTTTGAATTATTATATTAAAAAGAATATACCATAATACATAACTAATTTATATCTTCTTTAAATTCTCCCTTTCATTCAACCTACTTCACTATTGAGAAAAAAAATCCCCTAATTGATTCTATGAGCTTTCAGCAAATCAAAGCAAACTTTTCTAAATTAGTTTTAAAAACAAAATGTCATATATTTAGATTGCATTTGGCATTTTTGTCCACCTATCAAATCTTTCCCAAGCGCTTGAAATAGGCAAATCATGTGTAGGTAGTCCATAGTTATTTTTACAGCTCAAGACTGGTGGAAACTTAATTCAAGTCTTAATCAAAGACCTAAGAATTACTATTATTCTTGTCAGCTCCTTAGCTGACGTTGGTCTTCATATACATCAAATTCTTTCCAACATTGTAGATACGTGCAACAAGCAGTGAACAGATGGAAATTGGATCAATCTGCAGATTTTCTAATGATTTTTTGGTATTGCACCCAATGTGTTAGTAACCATTTCAGGACTACCATAGCTGGTTTATGCCACAATAGTTCCATTTTGATTTTCAGATCTTAATTTTTGTAGTCTCCTCCAATTCTTTGTCTTTTATTCTATTATCCTCTAGATAGTATCCCCACCTCAATTATTCACACGGTTATCTTTTCAACCACAGTGATATTTTATGTGTTACGATATTTTATGTTTTATGAGCCTAGATTTTATCAGTCTGTATTCAAAAAATCCCATAATATTTTAACCTACTGAATTTCAACTATGTATTCTCAACAATTTTTCATTACTGATACATGTTAATTTTTTAAGATATTCAGGTGGATTTAGTGAGTGTTTTATGTCATTATTTATAATTAATTTGTACAATCTTCTTGTCTGAATTGAGAATATGATCAATAATATATAAATGATTTCTTCTGCTTCTTAGCACTGTCTGCATTTTGAATCATTTTATTTTTTCAATTGTACCCTTGGTTGCATTGGTGCTAACAGCTTGCTTTTTTGCAGCCAAAATTTTTTTCTGTGTGTTTTTTTTTTAGTTTCTTTTTTTAATGTTCCAGTTATAAACTATTGCCAGTTTTTATCATTGTTAACTTCCCTTTTTGTAGAAATTGACCATGTAATGCTTTTTCTTGCCAGCATTCTGTTCATGTTTTTATTACATTATTTTTATATTCAAATTTTCTTTTTTGTACATTTACTAAGCTCCAATTTTTAACTTGCATTAAGTGCATTACCATTCTCCATAGCCACAAAAAATTCTGTGAGAATAGGGGTTCTTTGGGGAATAGCTGTTGGGTGTTGGTGAATGCTGGCGTGTCACCCAAAACATTGTGGCATCCATCACTGCCCTAATATGTCTACTGTCACAATAAGTAGTGATGTATACCCCTAAAAACATTTCCACTGTTGTTGGGTCTTTGTGCAATCCCTCAAATCCTTCATCGCAGCACAGTATGTTGCAATGTTGAGGATGTACATATGTAATCTAAAATGTCATTTTGCAATACCGAAAGACTTAGAACAGGTTTCCAAAACTGGTGCCTTTCAAGCAAGTTAGAATACAATTGTAATAACTTCTGAGATCAAAGCCAAATTAGAGGAATTACAGCCAAATCATTTTGAATCGATACATGCTTTTTCTTTATCCACTATTAGAACAATACAGACTTAACAACTGAATATTGAAAGAAATTTAGCAAGATGCCTAACCTAATTGTCAATTTCGGGCTTCATTGTATGATTGTGTTTAACCTAATTTCAATCTTTGTGTATTTTATGTCATTGCAGGGGTTTCTTTTCAAATGAGGGAGGACAGCCTGTCAAGCCCAAAATTGACATATGTTTAGCCATTTTAGTTAGGCTCAGTATATATTCTTTGTCTTACTTTCTGTGGCAGTCATGAGGGGAAGGGCTTCAGGCTTGCCATATTCCTAAGGGGGGAGGAGTGGAGATATAGAGAGTGTTTTGGCTAGATGATTCTTCTTCCCGTGGGAAACGAGCTGTCTGTGCTTGGGCTTCTTGAGGTAGAGATTTATGACATCAAGTAACGTTGAATTACTTCTATTGGAGAATGTGACCTTTGGGGGTTGTTCCTAACTTTTAATATTGTGGGGTAATTCCAGATTGTGTCAGATCCAGAATTACCATGGACTTTGCCAATTTGATGCTTTCCTAAATAAAAGAAATTGTTTTGGAAGATGGACTTTGTTCTTTTAAATGAATTTCATCATTTGGAAACCTGACACTAATATTATCATTTGACACAAGACAAATAATTTTGAGATGTAATATTGACTTATTTTTAATGATTCTAGCACGATCAATTTGTTATATGTAAAAGTTGATTCAAATATTGATAATAACAGGAATAGGTTTTCTCATATGGGTACATTGAGCACATCTTACATCCTTCTCACCTGACAAATACTAAATTAAGATTGTTTCTTTATAAAATTACAGTGCTTTAATTATTAGTGAAAATTATGTTGAATGATGCTTGTTTTCTATCTACTGCTTAGTTATGTTTGTGCCTACCATTAGAAGAAAGGTAGTTATTTTTCATATAAAAGTATTTTTAATAGTTGTGTCTTCTTTATAGTTTGATTTGTAAAGTAACCCAAGTTGTTCATGTTGCCATCACTTAAGGATACAATTAAATTTCATGCATTAGAATTTGATACAATTTTCTACTTACGATTTTTAAAAATCCATATTTACTTACGTGAAATTTATGTGACACTTTTTAATTAAAGGATAAATAATCACATCTACAACGGGGACCATGACTACAATGAGAATTGGGTTTACAGTCTATTAATAGGAGAAAAAAAAAAGAAAATCAATAATGTTCAGAAAAAATTAAAATGACATTTGACAATAGCTCAATCCCCCCAAAAAAGTAAATCCATCTTACTGTACCTGCATCTGGTCTGGCTGAATCTGAATCGAACCCTAAAAGGAAAGAAAAAAGAAATGGATGCATTTCACTTATAAAAACTCATAAAAAATTAATTTAATAATTTGATTTAATTTAATTTAAATATCAGTGCCTTTATATATCAAGGAAAATATACACAGATATCTATCAATCGAATGCTTATCACTTGCTGGGTGAGAAGCTATGGATAACTTTTTAGGTAAAAATACATAATAAAGACTCAGAATTTGATTGAGGGTACATGAGTAAGAAATAACTTACAATATTTCCATCCATAGTTGTGGCTTGCAATGTCCATCGAGATCCCTTCAGAACAAAAAGTACAAGTTTTTAAGCAAAAATCCTAATTAAATATTAAATAGTAGAATATATATAGTACATTAAGAATCTGCACTATTTTAACAACATTTACATTGCTGTTACGCAAGTCAGTAGTAGAAGTAAAACAGATTAAGAGCCCACATTGTCATTTGGAAGTGATAGGTGAGTATGTCATGAAAATATAAAAGTAAATTGAATGCCACATAAGCAGCTTTGATAAAACCCCAAAATATAGGATCCGGAATGAAAAGGGAATGAATGAAATATGATCTGAATACTAAAGTGAATGACCAAAATGAAATAAATACTTTGAGATGGTTTGATCCTATGGAGACAATGGATGAGGACTGAATTATAAAGCAAATATATATGAAGGAAGAGTGATGGCTCAAGAGGATGAGAAAGTCATGATTGGGTAGAGCTGATGGTATCCTCAAAAAGAGAAAGGCAAGAATTTTAAAGATCAAAAGGTACTGTGTGAAACAGTAAGGCATGGTCCCAGTGGAAGTGACAATGGTTTGCAAAGGGGGAGGGGAATAGTCTTTTATTAGATTTTGTCGTCTATCTTGTTCCTAATTTTGTTTTTGCTTACTACTTTATACCCATTTTTTGCAAATTTATAAAGTACTTTTCTCAAAAGGGAATAATGTAGGATGATGGGGAGTATGGAAAGATGGATGCAATTTTTATTAACACCATAAAAAGACTTAATTGAGGTATACCATCTCTAATATACAATCACATTGGTGGTCCATTGGATTATCTTTTATGTATTTTATTCCACTGTAATAAAAATATTCACATAGAGTTTTTTAAGTCTACATCCAATGCTAAATCCTAATGTATAATTCTACCCTGTTTCTCCAACAATACGGCCTCCCCCAATAGGAAGTCCAAGCATGTTTTATAGGCATGAAATGAAATCAAGCCCCTCCCCCCAAATTAAGGTCTATATTAAAACATGCAAAATGGGGGGAATGGTGGTGGTGGGGGTTGCCATTAGGAAGTACTTTTGTTGCACACCCGGATATGGTGCTGCCTGCGTTGACCCCGATACAAAGTGCCCCACCAACATCGAGGTCAACATCCAAACCGTCACCGCCCACCCGAAGATGCAAGTGGGGGGGAATTAAGTCACCCCCGAAAAGACAGCCTAGCCATTTTTTCGGGGCTCAAAAAAAAAATAAGACCCGGCCTTATTATATGAGAAACACGGTAGCAAAAGCATTGCATGGTCTAACAATTTGGTCATATGCACAGGAGGACTAACAATTTTTTCTCACAATTTACCTGCTGATCAAAAAGGGCCCAAAACATAGGAAGAGGAATGTACAGGAACAAAACTTTCAAGACCATCTTAATTTCAGTAATAAGCCGTTTCTATAACAAAAGAACAAAACAAGAAACATTAAATAGGTATCTTCCTTATTCATTTGCATTTGTTTATGTGTCAGATATTAAATATTTAAATTGTGCAAAACGAAGCCAATCTCCATATACAGATTGAAACAAGCATCAACAACGCATCTAATCTATTGAGAGGTAATAAGAGATAAAGCGAGTATGATGAAGAATAGCAGTAGGTATGGAAGAGGATTTTATTCATTACCATATTATAAAGGTGGGGTGTTTCACCCACCCCTCACAATAAAGACTACAGTATAGAGGTAGTTCTTCGTTAACAACCATCCATTCAATGGCCATTCAAAGCTACAGCAATGCTAAAGAAACAGTACTGATGCACGGCTCCTGAAGTTATGGCCAATGCAGCACCTCTGCAGTCATGTAATCAACCATGTAATCTATTTGGCAGCCCATCAACACTTTCCTTCAGGAAAGGAAGTACTTCTTCTTAGTGGATATTGCCATCTGCTTTGTTTGCTGTGAAGGGGAAATAGGTAAATTCATGGAAGCTAAAATAAGCTGATTCTGACGGGTAGACATTATTTCATTAATCAAAACCAGTATTTTTTTCTCAGCATCAGTGTTGACTTAGCGGGCATGACTTAATGATAAGACACCTTACTTGCCATTTGTAACAATACTGCCTCTATTAAATGTCTATATGCACAAGATCCTAAGTGTTATGTTTGCTTATCTCAAGATGGCTTAATATGTTTGTAAGTCCACCCCCATTTGGTTAATTTAGCAAAGTCAGGAAATAAATAAATTCCACAACCATATTGTGTAAATACAACCAAAATTGGATTAAGCTTTATTTTTATGCCTGTAATTGAAACGTAGGTGAGTCATAATTACATAATTGATGAAGCAATGCAGGGATTATTTTAACATTTCAAAATTGCGTAACTGAGAATGAGTTGTACATTGCCTGATATAAACAAAAGATATGCATGATCTCCACAAAGAACAGAATGCTGTTTAAAAAAACCAGATTTGTCCAAAAGTTCATCTGAAAGTTAACCTAATTAGACTGACATTTTTATTCAGATAAATACAGCAGATATCTACAATTGGGTAAACTGCTTTTATTTTAATCAGCCTACTCAGCCTATTGACTTATTGAAAAATTATTAAAGCATTGCTCATTTGTTTGTTTGCTTATTATAACTATCTTATGTGTGTTTTCAAAGTAAACTGATATTAAATCTAACTGTCCAAATGATACAGAGGACACAGGGGATTCAAATTTTTTAACAACTGGTTCTATGGCCGTGGCTTAGGTGGTGGGCATGGCTTGGTGGTCATGTGACTGGCTGGGCATGGCCAACTCAATATCACTCACATTGAGGCACGCAACTCCTCGCCTGGCCTCTCATGACTGTGGGGATGCTGCAACAGTCATAAGTGTGAAAATTGGTCATAAGTCACTTTTTTCAGTGCCATTGTAACTTTGAATGGTCACTGCACACAAGCAAAATACTAGCAAAGGAGGGGAAAAAAACTCCAGAGATGTTCCTGAGACAGGAAGTCTAGTCCTGCCAAGAATGTAATAAGGGTTAATGGAGAGGCAGTTTCTGTAAGCAACACCAGAATGTTTTCTTCCTGCCTTCCTTACAGGATTAGGCCAGTAATTTCTTCTAACAACCTGTTCTCCGAATTGCTTATAATGTTAACAACCAGTTCTAGCAAATAGGTACGAACTGGTAGAATCCCATCCCTGCTTTAACCTTTATCTGATCTTACTTAAACTTGCTAAAATTTCTAAAGTTTAGGGGTTTCACACTTATTGTTTTTTAATTGTGTGCTGTCATGTTTATCTTTTTGAAGTTGCGAGCAAATTTTTAAGGCTGCCAAGAGGATAATAAAATTAGACATTTGGCAATGGCACAATGATAGCAATCAGTTAATGAAAACAGGTCAATCCAAAAAGTAAAACCTAAAGCAATGTTGTTGTTATAGTAGTATATAATAAAATTCAATATAAGCCAATAATACAACTTACATCATACTTTTCAGTAGCCCAGTCCAACCAGTGTTCTCTCTTGGGAAATTGTTTGCTGCGGTGCTTAAATCTATTTCGAATAGCAAACTGGAAAAAATAATTTGGAAATTAATTAGAATACTATTTTTCTTTTAAGTACATTCATAAATCTTTGGGGGAACGACGACCCCAAGTTATCTGCCTGAAATACCAAAAGTTATGGGAATAGAAATGGTGCTAACTAGATTTGAACGAAGTTCTCAATCCAAGAGTCTGATCCAAGTCCACCCTCCCCCAAAACCCATTAACTCTTTTTTAGTGCCAATTCAGTGCTGAGAATTAGTTAACTACTGTAGATTCCTGTATATAGGTGTGAAAAATAAAGTCTTCTTAACTGGAACTTAACATGTGGTCCTAATTCTTCACTCCTGACAATATTAACTACAGTAATAAACAGTAAGAGTTAGGGTTAGGGTATTATTTCCAGAACAATCAAAGACAATCTAAGCTACCTCCTTGGACATCCTGATGATCTTCCAATATGCTGGACTAACATTCTTATTCCCCTTTCAGATGGAAATGATAGGCGTTCCAATCTAACACTTTCAATTTCTTGATTAAAGAAATTGGAGAAAGACTATGTTTTAACTTTTTTTTTACAAATATAAATGGGCCAGTGGTGGGATTCAAATAAATTAAGGACTGGTTCATCCAGGGGCAGGTTGGCTGTCCTGGGAGGCATGGCCCATCCCCGTCCTCCAGCTCTACTGCACATGTGGGACAAGCGTCCCGTGATGACTAACTTGACCCTGGATGAATCGGTGGTTAAATTACTGCCCCACCCATCAAAGTGGATCCTGGGTCTGCACTGCACTGCAATAGAGAAACGGGCAACAGAGTGGCCAGCACGAAGGAAAGAGCAGGGAAAGCAGCCTTCTCCTTCCTTGGCACTGGCCGTTCCATTGACCATTTCTCTACTGCAGCGCAGCGCCCAGGATCCACTTTGGTAGTGGGGGTGGGTGGGTGAGCAATTTAACAACCAGTTTGTGTGAACCTGTGAGAACCAGCTGAATCCCACCACTGAAATGGGACAAAAACTTCCAGCAAGAAGATAAATTTAAGGAACCCAAACAGTTATTTAAAAGCTGACTCAATAAATCAGTGTTTCTCAGCCGCAGCAGCTTTAAGATGTGCAGACTTCAACTTCTGCTGGCTGGGGAATTCTGGGAGTTAAAGGCTGCACATCTTAAAGTTGCTAAGTTTGTAATAGATGCTTTATTCAAAATATAAAGCTTCCTTCTTTTTATTAGAGAACTGTGTCAAATTTTGGAATAGCGTAGTAGTGCCTTCAAAGTATGGTTGATCCCAGATAGAGTTCAGTTTCTGCTTTCCAAAAATTCTTTTCCCGTTAAACTTTTTTAATCCTCTGGCATAACTAATCTGCACCTTAACCATATTCCCACAATGACTTTAGGATGAATAAATCAGTCAGTGGATAGCTGCTGATTTTCTGGACTATTTAGCATGAGTTCCCCCAGTTATATTAATGTTCATTTATTCTCCATTTTCTAGAAAAGATAAATCTAGTCCTCAAGAAACAATAAAAGGGAAAAAGAACGAGAACAAGAGTGCCATCTAATATCCAAGCAGGAAGCCAAGATGCAGCCTTTAAAATACTTAAAGCTAAAAACTTTTTCAACCAGGTAATAAGTCATTTGTTTGACTAGGCTGCCTAATTTTTAAAAATTCTGCATGTATTTCTTTTCCCCTGCTCCCAAAACTATTTGCATGGAAATATTTGGCTCTATTGGTTGAGCAAGGTAGGGACAAATTTTATTCCAGTTTTGCTATCCAAGGCGCAGTCTTTTCTTCCTGGATTTCAGTTTGTCAACTTCTGTACACTATTTCTCCTAATTAACAACTCTGCCTTCATAAATGCAGATTAGGCTTCAGAGATCATGAAAAACATTTTAGGCAAGAATCAAGAAGAGGAATATTTCTGATCAGCAAACTATCAGGCTGGAGCTAAATCCCAAACTGTAATAATTCTAGATAAGGAACTAGAACTGCTATCCAGATGACGGTTTTTATATAGTTCAGAAAAAAAGAGGAACCCTGAGACAACTAGTAAGAAGACCACTGAATACAGATTTATTTCAATGTCAAGCTCAAGAAAATAAACTTTCCTTGAAAATGTTAGCCTTATATATTGCTTACCAAAATGCTTTTACCGACTTGGACCATGATGTTGCCTTCTGGTTTCACTTTCTTGTACATTCTGCTTCCAATTACAAACACAACTGCAGAAAGAAACCAACAGATAGCAAATTTTGAGAAAGATTAAATTCCAACAAGGGAGGGATGGGTAGCAAATCAATTTATAGTTGAATAACTAAACAAGTAAGGAAAGGGGGAAATCTGCTATTAAATTTAAGATATATATATTTTCTGACAGTCTATTATTCTTTTGAAAGTTATCTCTCATGCATAATCCATAATTCACCAATACAGTCAGGAAATTGTCATAATGAACCAGAACACATTACAAGTAGTTATGACAATTGGAAGTGGAATACAGTCATTCAGCGAGTCATTTTATGGCTGGGCCTGATTTTATTACCACTTTTACTGTGGTCATTAAGTAAATCACATAGTTAAGCAAATTTATGACCACTTTTACTGTGGTCATTAAGTAAATCACATAGTTAAGCAAATTCAGTGTCCCCAATTGGCTTTGCTTTTTGGAAACTGTCTGGGAAAGCTGCAAACCATGATCACATGACCTCAAGCCATTGCAACCACTATAAATCCAAACCAATTGCCAAGTGCCCAAATTGTAATCACATGACTGTTGGGGGAGTATACAAGGTTGTAACTTCAAGAACCAGTCGTAAGTCACCTTTTCCATCATATCTTAAACAAACGATCCTAAGTTGAGGACTACAAATATAATTATATCATTGTAACAAAATTAATCATAAGGATGTAAAAAAGCAATACATCTGATCGATTGTCTGACTTACACAGTGCAATAGCCATTAGGGCAGCAGGAACACCAAATGCCAGAGGATAACATTTTTGTTTGTCGTGAATTCCACATTCCACTCCTGTACAAAAAAATAAGTGGGAAGCATAGTTGTGTTTTTTCTGTAACAGTAGCCGGAAAGGACAAGTCTTCTGTGTCAATTATTCAGTGAACTAAAATTACATACTCTATTTGAACAACCATTTATATATGGGAGTCTCATTTGGAAGTACAGGCAGCTTGTAATTATTTATTGACTTCTTAGGGCATATCTATAGTACATTCTCCAACTGTTCTACTGTCCTATCTCATGCTATCTTGATACTAAGCCATTCTAAGAAAATCCTCTATACAGAAAAGATATTTAGCCTACATAGTATACTTTCATTATTTCCCTTTGGACAGTTGCTACTGTGTCTTCCCACCCTTGGGAAAATAATTCCAAATTCATTTGTTTCCTCTATGCAGATCTTCCTGGAGAGATAAAGATGATAGAGATAGATATAGAGACAGAGATGATAGAGGCAGAGATATAAATATATACACACATATACAGTATACACACACACAGTTTTTATAGCCAGGACATTTGTATTCTGACTTGCATAAACAAATTTAACTGTTGCTATTAATAATGCCCCCACTATTACTAGAGTCTGTGGCTTGCATTCCAAACATGGTCCTTATATAAATCAAATCCTTATATAAATCAGAAAGGACATTTGACCTGTGTCAGAAGCAGTAGGGAAAGAAAATGGCTATTTATGTCTACTGTAGTTTCACTTGCTGGGATTTATACTTCTGAGGATTTCAGAATACAGAATCAGAAAGGACCTGCAAGGTCTTCTAGTCTATCCCTCCGCTCAAATAGGAGACCCTATGCCATTTCAGACAAATAGCTGTCCTATCTCCTCTTAAAAACCTCCAGTGTTGAATCACCCACAACTCCTTGAGGCAAGTTGTTCTATTGATCAATTGTTTTCACTTCTGGACATTTCTTAATTCTAGGTTGCTTCTCTCCTTGCTCAATTTCATCCATTGCTTCTTGTCCCACCCTCTTCTCTGTGGCAGCTCCTCCTGCTATCATGTCATTCCTAGTCCTTCTCTTCATTAAACTAGACAGACCCAATTCCTGCAAGTATTCTTCCTATGTTTTAGCCTACGGTCCCCCAATCATCTTCATTGCTCCCCCTCTGCACTCCTTCTAGAGCAGGGGTCTCATTCTCGCGGCCTGCGGGCCAATTGCGGCCCGCAGGACGATATCCTGTGGCCCCCACCGTGATATGAAAGTATAATATTAGTGCGTTCTCCATGCGTCGCTAGCTGGCTAAACACTTCTATGTGCAGCCCAGCCTCACCCAGACCCCTGTTCTAGAGTCTCAATATATTTTTATCTTGTGCTGACCAAAACTGGATTCAATATTCCAAATGTGATCTTAGTATGTCATTATAAAATGGCTCATATTTAAGTGATTGTTCATAAGACTCCAAGATCCTTCTTGCAGTTATTACTATTGAGCCAGGTTCTATCTATTCTATACCTATGCATTTGGTTTTTGTTGCCTAAATGTAGAGCTTTACTTTTCTCACCACTGAATCTCATTTTGTTAGATAGCATTCAAGCCTCTCAAGATCCTTCTGTATCTTGAGCCTATATTTTGGAGTGTTGGCTATTCCCGCCACCTTATTGTTGTCTGCAAATTTGATGAATTCCCCTTCTATCCCCTCATCTAAATCATTGATGAAGTTATTGAAGAGTACTAAGACGGAGCCTTGGGGTGCCCCACTGAACGCTTCCCCCATGTAGATACAGTTCCATTAAGGCCTGCATATTGAATGTGGTTTGTCAGCCAGTTACAAATCCATCCCATAGTGATGTTGTCTAAAACCCACATTTTTCTATCTTGTCAAGTAGTAGGTTATGGTCTACTTTATCAAACGCATCACTGAAGTCCAAGTAAATGGTATCCATAGCATTTCGCTGGTCCACTAATTTTGTCACTGTCTACTAATTCTGTCATTGTAAGAATAGATAATAGAAGATTAAAACAATCATAGGTTGTTTCTAATCAAAAGCATACTGGTTTAATCACAAGCACAGACCGATACAGACCCTTCCTAAATGGCTATCCTTATATTTATGTGTTTAGCAAACCCATGCCTGTATCAAGACAAACTTATCAATCTGATGTAGAAAAATTTACCTCTAAGTATTGGAGTGATGATAGTAGAAAGAAGGCTTCCAGCATTAATAGAAAGATAAAATATAGAGAAGAACCTGCTTCTTTGTTTTTCCTGAAATACAAAGAAGAAACTTATTATAAATTGTGTTTGAATTCTTCTAATATAAAAGTAAAAGGTGTCTATAAATAAATATGCTTTTACAAAATCATTTATCATACAGCTTTTAAAAGCTTCATAAAAGAATGTTTACAAGTAATCCTTACAACTATTCATTTAGCAATGAATAGACACTAAACAAAGGCACTAAAAAAGGGACTTATGATTGGTACTTGCACGTATGACTGTAGCAGCATCCCCACAGTCACATGATCAAAAATTGTAACTCTTAGCAACCGGCATGTATTTTCATTGGTTGTCCCAGGGTCATGATAGTCATTTGAGACCTTCCCAGCTGGCTTCTGACAAGCAAAATCAATGGCGAAAGTGGATTTGCTTAATGACTGTTTGATTCACTTAACAACTGCAGTGATTCACTTAATAACCATAGCAAAATAGGTAATAAAATCATATATTTCTTATTAGGAAGTACCTTTCTTGCCAATGGAAATTCTGATCTTGAATTGTAACCTGTATTGTTTTAATCTACATAGAAATAAATTAGACAGCAGACAATTACTGGGACCCAAATGATTACATTTGTTCCACAGGAGAAAGTTGCCAAGTGTAAGTTTGGCTAAGGAAATTTCAGCCAAACTGTAGGTGTGGCAAAGAGGCAAAACTGGAAAAGTAGAAGCTACTGGTGAAGCAGGAGAGAAAAAGGCAAAGAACAAGCTTTTCAAGGATTCTAGACAGAAGTTGATGTGAATTCTGAAATATTATGAAGATCTGCTATACTTCCATTGAATCTTAAGTTGCATATTGTAAAGAGAATGTCAGAAATCTCCATAGTGACACACACACACACACACAACACACACACAATTCAAATGAAATCCATGTGTAGCTCCATTTCTTGATCCTCTATTTGCTTCCTTATGGCCCAATATGGCAACATGTTGTCATACAACCAAGAATTAAACCAAAGGATGATAGTTTACAATATTTATAAGTAATTAAATAAAACTGATACCTGGTCTTCTTCAAACTGATCTCCCCCAAAGGCTGCAACACATGGTTTGATCCCACCAGTTCCCAGAGCAATAAGGACCAAACCAATCATAGAGAAAGCTCTGTAACAACAGATTAACCATAATAGGTGAGTACCCTGGTCTTTTCATTTGCATTTTTCTATCTATATTTTACTTTGAGCATTGAGATGTACTTGCTAATGGGCTACATGAGCAAACAGCTTAGGCATATAATCCCCAAAGGATCACAGCACAAAATATATCTAGTCACCCTGAAGATGACCTAATGTGAAATAGGATTTGGAAAATTGGAATTAAAAAATACTTTATGAAACAAATACATGTTGGTTAATATCCGATCCAAAGCATATTTTAATATGGTATAAATTTATGCCTAGCTTACCATCATAATAGTAACTGTTGCGATACATTTCCGATCCAAATTATATGTACATGGCCAATAAACTCAAAACCAACCATGACAATAATAAATTCTAAGATGAGCTCTTTAAACTGAAGTCTGACAGCATATAAAGAAAGAAAACCCCTGACCCGGGAACATCTGCATGGCAAATATGCATTCTTAGGAAAATAATGAAGACCTAAATAAAATATAGATCAAGAATGAAAACACGCCACTATGCTAGACAAAAGTTAAAAGCAATGCAATATTACAAAAATATTTCTGAACATACAGAATTTTCTGGGATAATCCGTAAACATGTAAAATGTTCGTCCATAACTCTTCCATCTTGTTTCTGTGAATCACTTAGTTTTCCTGTCCCCTGTACACATTTATTACTATTATAAAGTATAATTTTGAAAGGTTAGTTTTATAATGGACAAGCATCTCATCTAGTCATTAGTATCAGGCAGAGAGAGGATTGTTTCCTATATAGTACCTTAGAAGGGCAAGAATTAAAAAAGAAGCTTGCATCTAACAATTAATCTTTAACACTGTGCTATAAAATTTGTAATTTTCTTTGTAAATGGAGAGTGCAAGTTGGCAAAGTCTCCATTTTGAAAAACCAAACAAACTCTTCCAAACGTCTTTCACAGCACAATCATATAATGGAAGCACTTTGTAAAAGCACATCAGCAATCTGTTGCTACATCAGAAAAAAGCTCCTTGGACTTTGCCACATGATAGGATCATAGGATGATAGAAAGGGAGGAACCAAGGCTACAATAATTAAGCTCACAGTAAACAGATTTGTGGTACCCTAAATGCCTAATAGGCCCCAATATGTGTTCATGTAGAAGATAAAGATAAGTGCAGCTTACATTGGAATGTTAACGTCATCTGGAGCACCATCGTGATTTCCATCCATCAAGTCATTTATGGAACTTATCGACAAGACTACTTGCCCAACTGTGTACACAATGGACAAGGAAATAATGGTCCTGTAATGAAGGAAGCAAACAGAAGATGGATTTTAAATGATGCCTCTCTCGCTCTTTTTTTAATACAGAAATGTTACATTGGTTCACTCAGTTTAACAGAGTGTGCCATAATAATAAAAAATGAGCATACTCAATTGCACAAGTGTAAATATTACTGAATGCTATTCAGTATTCAATAGCTTTTTTTTATTTGGATTGCCAGTATTAGCAGCTTCTTAGGGGGAATTGTCAAATATGGATAATGGAATGAAAAAACAGGAAAGCAATAAAGACTGCCAAATAGAATATGTCTCCTGGGGACTTTAGGGACATGACTTGGCAAGTTTTCTTGGCAGTAATATATGACTTGCTGTTGTCTTTCAAATTAAATTCTAAGTGTAGAAAAATAAGCAAAATAAATCAATTGAAACTGGGTCCCTTTGAAAGTAATCCTGTATTCACACATAGAAACATACACTTTCACATACACAGTATGTGTATATGCACACCCATTACTGTATTAAACTTTCAAATAAATGTGGCTTAAACCTCATATATTGGCAATGAAGAAGACTTCTGAAAAACCTTATTTTCTGTTCTTTAGGTATAGTATATCTGCTGTACTCAACAATCTTCGCTAAAAAAAATTCTAGGGATGTTAAACACTAAGTCCACCTTTAAGGAAGTATTATTAGCATGTACATCTGGAGTTTAAAATAACGATGTTTAGAAGTCAAAAGTCTTTACTGTATTTGTTTTGTATGTGATTTATACATTGATGAGTTCAGTCATGCCTTTTCAGAAATAAAATATCTGTTCTTCCTCAATCAACGAATGTAAACATTTCCTGATCATATGTTAGCAGCCACACCGGAAAACGGTTACAGGAAATTTACTGAGTTTTTCACTGTTGAAGTAATAAGAAAATGAAATATCACATGTATCTCTGATTTCCCATGAAACCAGTATTCCCAGAACAACAAAGTGGGGAATAACTTCTAGGTGACACCCTGATAGAAAACAGAAACTAACAGTGAATGGCAACATGAAATCAAAACATCTCTTTAATTGATGTGATTAACCTACTTGATGCTCATTATAATAGTTAACAAGATCTTTCATGTAAATTATCTCTGACATAATTTTGTAATTTTCTTTAATAAAACTTTTCTCTGAGCAGGATAGCTTAGCTGAATTTTATAACTAAAACAAAGTATGAGCTGGAATTTAAATTTGTGGGGAATATAAAAATATTACATGTTTCCTAGGCATTGTAAACTTTTTTTTCAAACTTGGGCACAGATTGACTTAGAAAAATCTGTTTACGTGGTGTCTAAGTTGACACTGACTTAATCAATCAATGGCTTTTGTAGAAGCAAAAAGTGGAAGGCATGTGATAGCTATTCCTCCATCAGTGCACCTTGATTAGGGCAGTAGTTTCTGGGATTGAAGGGAAAAATATGAGGGCATGCGTATAGGGAATGTTACACCTGTCTGCAACTTTTTGAAATAACTATGTTTTCTCCAGGGTTCCTGCACCGGCCTTCTGGGAAAAGCTGTGTTTGACTTAAGAGTTAGCAAGAAGTAAGTGTGCATAGTATATGGTCAAAGTCAACTTTTCCCCTTAGAAGCCAGAGAATTACACTGTCATAATTTTTTAAGAGGAAAATTATATTATTTCCTGGATAGGAATTGAAAAATTGTAGCAAAATGTACTTTCTTTAGTGTTAAACTAAAGGTGTGCATACAAGGGGCCTACAGTCAATAGATATGCCTTCAAAACACCGAATTTTAATTTTAATATGACAGAAGCAGAATGATAGCAATATTTAATTAGTTATTTTAAATCAATCAAATATTTAAATAAATAAATAAAAATATTTCTCTGCCTTTAGGCCTGCTACTACCTACTTACTGGAGTACACCAGGCATCCATTATGCCTAAAGAAAATATGCATTTCTCTAAGTCAAACTTCTGAGCTTTCATATAGGATCCTGTATTATATATTGATGGACAAATGGAATGTGCCAAAATTTGATCCAATTCTGAATTAAGGAAATTAATCCCACCTTCAAATGCCACAGAGAACAGTTTGAATCTCCTAAGTATGTTTTCCAACTGATATACACTCACTTGAATTTTCCCAGCCAGGAGTCAGCTATGAGTGCTCCAAGGATAGGCGTTAGATAGCAGAGAGCAACAAATGTGTGGTAAATAGCGGTAGACAGATTATCATCCCAGTGGAGAAAAAACTTGAAATAGAGGACAAGCACAGCTTTAAAAAAAGGAAGAAAATAATAAGAATAGTTAATGGGATAATCAGCGAGCAGCTGCATTAATAGCAGTTCCAACTTAGAATATAAATTTTTAAAATCACCTCGCATTCCATAGTAGGAGAATCTTTCACAGAATTCATTGATGACTATGAAGAAGATACTAAGTGGGTAGCCAAAGCAACCAGCCTGAGGTAAGACAAAAACAAAACAAAATTAACAGTGATGTTTCTAAAACTATACAACTGTTTTACCACATTTACTAACATCCTTCAAGGAAAAAAAAGTTCTGAAACTACAAAATATTTATAAACTGCTCCCTCTCCAAGTACATTTGACCTAGAAGTAGCAAAGATTCAGGAACCACTAGGTAGCATTACTTTGTAATTGCTCTGTAAATTAAAATGGAGGGGATGAAGAAAATAGAAATGAGGGGATGGTGCTGTATTGGAATATATATATATATTATTTATGTTATTTTGTCAAGCGATTATAAGGTAACAGGTATAAGCATGGTTACGAATACATGAATTGGATACATATAAGAAAAAAAAGAAGCAATAGGACAGGGATGGTAGGCACGTTGGTGCGCTTATGCACGCCCCCTACAGACCTCTTAGGAAAGGGGTTAGGTCAATAATAGACAGTCTAAGGTTAAAGTTTTGGGGGTTTGGGGAAGAAAGTCAGGTAGAGTATTCCAGATATTGACCACTCTGTTGCTGAAGTCGTATTTCCTGCAATCAAGTTTGGTGCCATTAACCTTGAGTTTGTATCTATTGTTTGCTCTTGTATTGTTATGGTTGAAGCTGAAGTATTCATTGACAGGTAGGACATTGCAATATATAATTTTATGTACTATACTTAGATCGGACCAGAGGCAGCATAGTTCTAGGTTTTCTAGGTCTAGAGTTTCAAGTCTGGTGGCATAAAGTATTCTGCAACGAGTAGAGGAGTGGAGAACTCTTCTTGTGAAATATTTCTGGACTTTCTCAACTGTGTTAATATCAGATATGTAATATGGATTCCAGACTGATGAGCTGTATTCGAGTATTGGTCTAGAAAATGTTTTGTATGCTCTAGTTAGTAATTACCGGAGAAAAAGCTACGTAGGATTAGGTTAACAACTCTTAATGCCTTTTTGGCTATGTAGTTACAGTGGGCTCTAGCACTTAGGTCATTAGAGATGAGTACTCCAAGGCCCTTGACAGAGTTTGGATCATTAACAAGGTCTTGACTATTCAGCTTGTATTTTATTTTCTGATGTTTTTTTGCCAATATGTAAGACAGAGCATTTATTTGTTGAGATTTGAAGTTGCCATTTGTGTGTGTGTGTGTGTGTGTGTGTGTGTGTGTGTGTGTATTTGAATATATTGTATGTTGATGTCCAGCCTCCAACAGGATAGCTAAGTACTACAGACAAATTCATTCAATAAATCTAGTAACACCATTAAAACCCCTAATAAATCCTAGTTCATCTCAGGGCTATGCTCTGATTAGAGAATATAATTCTTGCTAGATTTAATTAAAATTCAAACATGTATATTAACTATGGATTAACCATAAGAAGTTAATCAGAAAAAGATTTGTAACACCTTGATGTAATATCTGTTTTGCTTTCCAAATTACTAGTCAATAAATACAGATAGTCCTCGACTTATGACCATAATTGATGTTGCCCAACATTTATGTTGCTAAGTGAAACATTTCTTAAGTGAGTTTTGCCCCATTTTGCTTCTTTTCTTGCCACTCTTGTTCAGTGAATCATTGCAGTTGTTAAGATAGTAACACAGTTGTTATGTAAATCTGGCTTCCCATTGACTTTTCTTGTCAGGAGGTTGCAGAAGATGATCACATGACTCCAAGGCACTGCAACCATCATAAATATGAACCAGTTACCAAGCATCTGAATTTTGATCATGTGACCATGGAGATGCTGCAAGGGTGGTGTGAAAAATGGTCAAAAGTCAGTGCCGTTGTAACTTTGAACAGTCTCTAAATGAACTGTTGTAAGTCGAGGACTACCTGTAAAGGCTACATTCAAAGAGATTAGGTTAACATAACCTTATAGGCAAAGACCAAAATCAGCCCTGAATTTTGCACTAGAACCTATCAGAGATTATAGAATAATATGTTGTTAGAACAAAGTAGAAAAAGAGTAGTGGGGTCCAATAAGAAGAAAACTTCCACATTTTTCAGTATAAACACTTACCCTGTGTTTCCCTTTACTTTCCTCTGTGTGGAAAACAAAAACGAAAATGAAAAATAAGTACTTTTGATAACAGTAACAGTACAGTGCAATGGTACAACAGTCATTTCTTATCAAGAGAATGGAATTTTAGCTATATTTTTATATTACAGGCATTACACCAGCAATATTTAAAGCTGATTTTCTATTAAGGTAAAGGTTCCCCTTGCACATACGTCCCCTAGAGTCGTTCCCGACTCTAAGGTGTGGTGCTCATCTCCGTTTCAAAGCCGAACAGCCAGCGCTGTCCGAAGATGTCTCTGTGGTCATGTGGCCAGCATGAACACTGTTACCTTCTCACCAAAGGTGGTCCCTATTTTTCTACTTGCATTTTTTACATACTTTCGAACTGCTAGGTTGGCAGAAGCTGGGACAAGTAATGGGAGCTCACCCCGTTATGCAGCACTAGGGATTCGAACTGCCGACCTTTTTATAGACAAGCTCAGCATCTTAGCCACTGAGCCACCCTGTCCCTTACTGATCTTCTATTACATATCTATAAAATTTAGATTTAAATAGGAATGCTGAAACAAGAAAGATCTATGGAAAACCTGAAAGATAATCATACTTTAGTTACATTTCCAAACTGCAGATTTGGGGGGGGGGGAACCCTATCCTTAGGATGCAACGCTGATTTATATTAGCCCTTCTCAATTACCACCTGTTCTGGATAAGTAATTATACAATATATTATGGGAGTACCAATTTGGTGAAGACCTCTGCTTGCAGATGTTCCTGAACATCTCTGGCTACCATGAGCTTTGTTTTCCTGGAGGACTAATGTCTGCATAATTCCAATGCAACTATTAATCTCGATTCATATAACATCTGCCATGCCCAATTCTATTTAACTAAGTTTAAAGTATGATGATTGTGATGTATGACCTCTCCCCTAATGTGTTTCTGGGTCCAGATAATAAATCTCAATGCCAAATGATAAGTGAGATAGTGTATTAAGACCTAGCATGCAAAACAAATTGAGCAACCTTGACAAGCCTTACATCTTAGGACATATCTGAATCCATGCAATATTATACCAGTGATTATGACATGCTCATTTTTAGTTCAGAATTCATATCATTCTAAAAATGTATTCAATCTTGTAGTAGCAAATGGTGTAGTTCTTATCTGTGCTGAATGTTGCTTATCAATGTCACTTTAAGTACAAATCCTCCCTTTGGATTGGGACTATGGAAGATACAAACTTGTTATCTACAATTATGGAACACACAAAAAAGCCCTAATATTTGTTTGTGTTACAGTGATTGTTTTGCTTCTTTCACTAAATTCTCTAGAGTCTAGAAGTCTGAGCAGTGCTGTAAATTATCACATTATATCTCTCTCCAGAATTTTAAAAGTTAAGACATAACAGAATTCATGTCAGCAGTTCTTAAGTACCTTTGCTCCCTCCTTTACTATCTTGAAGATAAAGCCAAAGTACAAGGAGGCTCTGTACTTTAGAACACTGATTTGTGGAATAAGCTTATCTGTAGTTATTACAGGTCTATTTGTGATTATTCTAATAGAGGAAGGTTCCTAGTGCACAATGCATGAAAAAACTGAGTGCCATTAGCTACTGTTAAGCATCACACTACTGCACTATGCTCCAAAGGCAAGGAATCAATTGTCAGAAGTTATACAATTAAGTTTTTAGCAGCACCCATTGCAAAAGGTTGCTAAAAATCTGCTTTCATTCATTTTTGGCTTCTGCTGCGTGAGATCATCCAGTGGTTTGGAGTGAAGCATCATCAATATGCTAGTGATGCACAGCTTTATATCTCCATCTCAGGCCACCTAAGCAATGCAGCAGATATCCTGCGGTAGTGCTTGGAGGCTGGAAGGATCAGGGTGGGGTGCAATGGGCTTCACCCCATGCAAGACTGAGTGGCTCTGGGTATCTGAGACCTCTGGTGACAAAGTTCTTCCCTCTTTGGTCCTGGATGGGATGACTCTGATCAAGATGAACCCAGTGTGTAATTTGGGAGTCCTTCTGGACTCATGGCTCCTGCTAGAAGAGCATTTTGGCCAGCCATTGCTAGGGAGGCTTTTGAACACGTTCAAGTTGTGAACAAGTTGCATCCATTCCTGTACCAAGAGGCTTTATTCATGGTTACTCTCATCCATGTGATTTCTTGTTTCGATTAGTGCAATGCATTCTATCTGGGACTGCCTTGAAAAGCATTCAGAAACTTTTAATTTGTGCAAAATGTATCTGGGAGGGGAGTAAATAGTGTCAAATATTTGTCACATGTAATATCATGACTACATGAGATGCACTGGTTGCCCGTGTATTTCCTGGTGCAATTCAAGGTGCTAGTTTGTCACCTTTAAAGCTCTTCATGACTTGGGATCCTAATACTTAATGACCATCTTTTCCCAGTGGTTTCTACCCATCCAGTTCTGTCAGGAAGGCTGGGCATGATAGGAGTCCCATCCGCCAAGGAATTTCGACTCAGAGATGTGCCTTCTCTTCTAGCCCATCCTCTAGAGCATTTTCCTTCAGAGTTGAGGATGACCCAAACCTGTAGACTTTTCATAAGGCCTTGAAGACTTGGCTTTGTGCCTGTGCATGGGTGTGAAGGACTCTGTCCTGGCTATATTGACATATATGATGGCATTTTTTCCTCTGCTGCCCTATATAATTTGAACTATATTGTAATTGTTTGTATTTTGCGATTGTTTGCCATACACTTGCTTGAGATGGGCAGCTATAGAAATTGAATAAAATAAGAAATATCATTCTGTGTATCCTTCAACACATGAAAAGGTCAACTTTTACAAGCCACTGTCAATGGTCAAACACAACGGTAGTTACCATATGATTAAGAGACAATTAAACACTTTTTGTTATCTATAATTTTAAATCAATTCATTATTTTCCAATAAGAACTAGAAATACAAAACCACCTAATACCTTTAAAAAAGGGGAAAGAAGATAATGTTCAGGTGAGTGCTTATCTCTGCCATTACTATAATTTTCAAGGTTTTTCTTTGATCTGATAGCTTCTTTTGTTCTGATAAATGGAAGCATTAGTATCTGAATGTGCCTGATTTACAAAGTAAGCTCTGAACTGATGCAAGAAATTTGAAATCAATTTAATTGTAAGGGGAATAATTTCAGCACAAATGGGAATTACAAGTAGCTGACAAATTAAAAACAGTAAGTTCTGAATGATGAACTCTTACTGGACACCAGAACTGAAAACATTCTGGAGTGGCCATAAGGTGGTTCAAAGATAGTAACAAAGGAAGTCTTGAACCCACAATCAAAATTCTACACCCTTTGTATATGCATTAACTTAACATCAGGCATGTGTACAAAATGGCAACATTTTAAGCTCTCAATTACCATATCCTCTTGACTTTTGGGACCATTCCTTACATGTGCCATTATTATTATCTATCTATCTCTATATATAAGCGAAATACCACTCACGCATCATCACAAAATCTTCAGAACCATACAGCCTACAAACCTGAAATTTGGCACATATATTCCTCTTGGCTTCTAGGTGTTCACTAAGAAAGGATTTTTCAGAATGACCATCAGAGCATTAGTATTTCATATGTTATTATTATTATTAACATGCTCTGATGCTAAGGAATTCTAATTCCCCTCCCCACCTGAAATCTGTTCCAAATGCAAAACACAAGGAGAGAAGAGTTTCAGTTTCAGTTTTGCTTTCAAAGTACCAAGCAGCTTTAGTACAGAACAGTTGAGCTAAGACACGCCCAGGGTCCTTGCTGTCTCCTTTTTGCTCACACAGCAAATACTGTTTCAGTTTCTCAACTCTCTCACACACTGACAGGACGTTAGCCAGATGAATACTGATGGATGCTGGTACGCAGAGGCAGAATTTCCCCCCCCCTCCTTATTTTCCTCCCCCCAAAGTAAGCCTGACCACATAGTTTCATAGTGAAGCACAGGTATCGAGCTAGTTCCTAATATCTACTAGATAGATAGATAGATAGATAGATAGATAGATAGATAGATAGATAGATAGATAGATAGATAGATAGATAGATAGATAGATATAGATCTCCTCTCAAGCAGAGTTCTCAGTTGGCATCTATACAAGGGAGAGTTGCCTGCTCTATGTCGTGTACCAAGTCAGACTACCTAACCACTTGCTTTCTACTGTAGAGGAAAAGGCTTTGTCCTTGCAGGTGAAAATGAGCAAAAAGATGCATGTCTGAAAAGAAGGGAGGAGTCTAGTCAGTCTCAGATAAAAAATATACCGTACAATTACTTTTTATTTTAACATTATGTGTGTTTAAGTCCTTTATATTTTTTCTGATTTTACTGTTTTCTGTAAATTCACCCCTTGCATATTTTATATGAATCTTTTTTGTAGTAAAATTTGATTCTACTCATCCCTTGTGAGATTGGTCTACCTGCCCATCAGCACAAGAGGAGGACAGATCAAACACATTAGTGCTACAGAGCCGGAAAATTTATTTCCTTTTTATTACTTAATTTCCCTTTCATTTGCCAATAAGCAATTCAGAATTGAGTGCCAAATTACTAAGCGAAACATTTAAGTGAATTTTGCTCCATTTTATGATCTTGCCATAGTTGTTCAGTTAGTAACATGGTTGTTAAGTGAATCTGGCTTCTCCATTGACTTTGCTGGTCAGAAGATTGCAAAAGGTGATCACATGACCCCAGAATACTGCAACCGTCATAAATAGGAGTCAGTTGTGAAGCGTCTGAATTTTGATCACATGACTATGGGGATGCTGTGATGGTTATAAGTGTGAAAAACAGTCATAAATCATTTTTTGCTACCGTTGTAACTTTGAACAGTCACTAAATGAACAGTTGTAAGTTGAGGACTAGCTGTAATGGGATCAGAGAGGGACAATGCTACATAAAAGCATTTCGCTGGAAAACAAGTAGTGATGGCAGTAAGTAACCACATCAAGGCATGATATTGTGCCAGAGGACTTTTGAGGAAGGGAATGCAATATCTCTAGCTTTACACTTTTTTTCACTGAATTTTAGGCAGATTAATTTAAGGAACCCAAGATGTACATTAAATTCTAGGATGACATGTAAAAAAAGAGTTGACGCCCAAGGTTGACACCACTCATATATATATATATATATAATCCTTGTGACCACAGCAGACTACAAAACATTGGGATTTTTGGTATACTGATTGGTTTGCATTATGGCATACTGAACCTGGCCTCATATCAATCAGGTGGGTCAAACTTCTCTTCTTAACAAGGAGAAGGCACTGTGGAAGGAGAAAAAGGAAAGCATTGCCTGCAGCATCCCTAGCTTATTTAAGGACATTCAGATTCAGCTAGCCCTGTAGAAATGCGAATAAGCAGCAAAGTTATAAAAATTAGCCAATTTACCCAAGGTGCTTTAGTTACTGGAACCTAGTGTTCCATAAGAACTTTATGGGTTCCTTAGGTGACTCAGGGGACATATAAAAATTATGGCAAATTCACCTGAACCGCACCAATTTTCCAACACAAGACATTTGCCTCTTGAGTCCATTAATGCAGGCATCCCTAAATCTCAGCCTTTCTGGTTAGTTGGTGGCTGAGTACTTGCAAACGCAGAACATTGGCTTAGGAAAGGCTAGGAGAGGCCGATTACTGTCTAAGCAAATGTAAGGTCAGTTTGGCATGGTTTTATCTTGACACCATACAGGCTGCACACTAAAGATGTAAAGATAAGATTTAAACATGCTCTGAGCGTCATTTAAAAGCCTGCCTAACAATTAGCCAACTTTGTTGATAAAACACCCCCCCTTCCTGCCTTCCATTATCGCTTAGAAAGCAAGACCAAGAAAAAGGCATTTAAACTAATTGCACCAGGTCCTCTTGCGAAACTCAGTTCGATAGTCTGTTCCTTATTGGGGAGCAATATCCAGAAGCAGCAAAAGCATTATATACCGAAGTTTCTGGCACCTTCAGGAAAAGCGGGTGGTCCTTGACTTACAACTGCTTGCTTAGTGACCATTCAAAGTTACAATGGCACTGAAAAAAGTGGCCTACGACCGTTTTTCTCACTTACGATGATCGCAGCACGTGATTTACGTTCAGATCCTCGACAACTGACTCACATTTATGACGGTTGCAACCTTCTGACAAGCAAGGTCAATGGGGGAAGCCAGATTCCCTTAACAACCACCTTAAATGCTAATTTAACAACCGCAGCGATTTCCTTAACAAATGTGGTAGGAAACGTCATAAAATGGGGCAAGGCTCATTTTCAATTTTGTGACTGAGCTGGGCTCAAGTGTGGCCGTAAGTCGAGGACTCCCTGGTATAAATGGGATACATCTGCTCTGCCAAAGCCATTTAAGGAGCCACAAAACGCCTTTTGGAGGGGAGTTCCTGGATTCCAATCGCAGCCTCACCTCTTGCAGTTTATTTCGTCAGAGACCCCTTCCTCCTCCCCCCCTCCGACCCCGACCCTCTCCGGCCGAGGGTCAGGGGCCCCCCTCGCTGACCAGGAGCGCGCGCCTGTCCCCAAAGGGCGGGAGAGGAGGGCCACCTCGGAGGACTTTCGGCTCCCGAGCAAGGGAGGAAACTGGCGCGCAGGTTAAGCAGCGCCTCGCCGCCCCCAGTTTAGCCTCACGCGCCGGGCTGCGATGCGTCGTCCCGCCCAGGGGGAAAAAAAAGGAACGAAAAAAAGAGAAACCGGGGTTCATTATGAATGAAGGCACGGCTGACTGAACCTCGGGGTAAGTGGGTCAAGCGAACCCAGGCCGGGGGCGAGAGAACCAACGCGGTTGAGGAGCGTCAGGACATCGAAGCAGCAGCCTGCCCTCTTCCAAAGGCGGCTGTGCTTGGCCACGGAGTTCCTCGACTCTACAACGACAGCCGCCGCCGCCGGGACCGGTATTGCCTGCTCTCCCTCCCTTTCGCCGGAGTCCTTTCTCCACCGACGGCCAGTTCTTCGCTGCCGGCTGTTGCCCACAAACTCCGGCCAATGCCGCCCCGCCCTGTTCGCTCCTGGGCGGCCGCGAGCGCTTTTGCGGTCTCGCTCCCTTGTGCGCGGGCTGGCGAGCGCTCTCGTTACTGTACGCGGGTGGGAGAGATTTAAAAGGCGGCGGCGGCGGCGGCGGCGGCGGCGGCGACCTTTATTTCCCTTATTTGAGGGGAAAGGGACGTTTCTTAAGCAGGTGTTTCTTTTTTTTCCCCTCAAGAAGCAACTGAACTTAGTTTTTCTTTGAAGGCGTTTCGCTTCTCATCCAAGAAGGTTCTTCAGCTCAGAGCTTGGAGAAGCTTCTTGGATGAGAAAGCGAAACGTCTTCAAAGAAAAACTAAGTTCAGTTGCTTCTTGAGGGGGAAAAATAAAATAAAATAAAGCACCTTTGAGATAACCACGACCTGGATGACTGAAAATCCCCATAGACTTTCTCAAGCAGGGGTTTTCTTCTCATTTTACCGCCCACGGTTAGCCATCCTTGCAGTGCTCCCTGCGTGAGCCCACTTTACGGGGAATACAAGCCACTATCCCCGGGACCTCCTCTCGTGAGGGAGCTAAACAAAAAACAAAAAAAAAAGATCTAGGGATCCGCCTGGCTTCTTCAACCCCACAGTTGTCTCCTCAGAAGTAAACTTTCTGTGGGGCTTCCCCGCCAGAGAACCGGAGAGAGCGCAATTGCAGCCTAAGGGCGCAGAAGTGCTCCCAAGGCGCCTTAAACGCGGAGAGACGCCTCTCGACCGGGCTAAGTAACGTGGGTGGGGGACGCCTGAGTGAGGGGAAACAACCGGCAGGCTGCCGCTCCATTTGATCGTCGAGGCCGGGAGACTTGGCTCCTTTGGGAGACCCGCGCGATGACCCTCGGACCCGGCCGGTGCGCCAACCCCCTTTCCTTTCCCCGTACGTACCCATTTGGGCCGCCCTTGCTGCTGCTCTCGGCCGTCCTATTTGGGGCAGATGCTGTGTTGCAAAGGGACGGAGGCGATGGAGGTCGGCTTCTTTAAAGCCTCTGCCTTGGCCGGACTCCAAGTCCTACCCCCTACCTGGCCAAGAAAGAGGGGAAGGAGGTAGGCGGCGGGCAGGGAAGAACTGGGTCTCCCGCCCTCACGCCCGAGAGTGAAAAACACCCGAGAGGAAAAGAGGCAAACCGCTTCCCTCCATCGTCCCAGGAGGAATTTGTAGGGCAGGGAGTGGGAGGAAAAAGCCGGCTCTCGACCTCCCCGTTCCTTAATTTGGCACATCATTAATAAGCAATCGAAAAGGGAGGACAACCGAGCCCATCACCACAAGCGCCACTGCCTTTATCCCTTGGTCCTCTTGTGCCTTTATATGTATTGTGATATGGGCCAGAAATCCAACAGGTGCTGCTTGTGTCTCATTTGTTGCTGTAGAGGCACCTGTTGAATCCCAAGTCAAATTGTTGGATGGGAAGAGAATTGAACGTATTTTAGGTAGATTTTTAAAATGCTGCCGACAAACGAGTCAAGATTGAGAGAGGGGTTAGGGGAGAGAGAGAGAGAGAGAGAGAGAGAGAGAGAGAGAGATTTGTAAGGACAGGAGATGATGAGGCAGGGAAGGGAAATAGGCTTGGAGTCAGCAAACAGAGACTTGAGAAAAAATACAGAATGAATAAGAAATATGTATAAACCATTTGAAAGAAGTAAAAGGCAGTGGAATCAAGACATTTTGTTTTCGCATTTTCATTTTCTTGGCCTGGAAAGTAAGGTAAGTTTTTTTTTTTTAAGTCTGATAGGAAAAAAAAAATAGGCTCTTGCATTCTGCTAATGTAGAAGCTCTTTTATTATTTAGTAATCCATTTTAGTGTTACAATTGTTTTTATGGATTGCTAATATTTGAAGAAACTTAAATAACGGATGCATTAGTCAAGTAATAAAATACTAAAGAAAGCAAAATGTAGCAAACACTGTTCTAGGTAGTATCAAGTTTTGTGTATGTTTTTGTGATTTATATGAGTTTTGATGACATTTAATTCAAAGTAGCTGTAGACAAGAGCTGACCTAATTTGTTTCCCAACCTTGGTATTTTTGAAACACCAGTGATGGGTCTTTGTTGAAACACTGCATCTCCATGGTCCTTATGAGTACTCTGGCAGATAGACAGAAACTTTCTTTCAAGTGACCAATAAAAATGTATTCAATAACAAGAGCAAACTTAACTCCTAACATCTAAGACTGGTTGTGAATGCTCATTCTATCTATATGACTTTTCCTCACCCTTCTTCCTGGTTTCTTCCTCTTGCTTTCCAACAATAAAAATGACTTAACACCATTTTAACTCTCCATAAAAAAGCCCTTTAATTAGTGATTTATTTAGTATGTTACCAAAGAAATATACCTTGGATGTGCTAGTGGAGTACAAGCCATTTTTACAAATGTTCTTGTGCATTGTAGAAATGCACAATTTTTTTTTACTCCCGGATTGGTGGCAACTTGAATTTAGGCAATGATTTTTCCCTCCGTGTTCTGAGGCCTTTGAAGGAAACATAAGCATAAGATCACCTTCAGATTAACTTTTGAAGAATTGGGAAGTAGAAATAGTGGAGTTGTCGAAGTGTCCAATAAGTCCTCTGGCACCTAAAGCAAAACATTTCTTACAACATATGGCTTAATTAAATAGTCTACATCATTAATTGCAAAGTATGGTACTTCTTTTACATATGGTAAACCACAGCTATCACTTGTTCCTTTATATATATATATATATATATATATATATATATACACACACACATATGTATAGAAAACATATTTTAAAACAAATAATACATATTAGAAAACATATATATATATAGCCACAAAACAGACAGAAGGTATTAGAAACACCAATCAAGCAGAAGACAGCAAACTCCAAGACCAATAAACACAGACCAAGACTCCCAACCGATCAGGATGAAGAAAAAACCATTTTGGCACAGCAGTAGGCTAGTCCCAAATTTAAAACTGAAACAACTGTAAAAGTCTGACTCACAGACGAACACAATACAGAAGCCTGATGATGGCAGATGAGATTCTGCAGAAAAATTGCTACAACTTTAAAAGCACAATTATAATGACGTGGGAAAATACCCAAACAAAGCTGAATACCATACATGTAAGTACCCGCAAAAACTTAAGAAAACATACACACACACACACACACACACCCCATCTGATTGTGGAATCTTAATATGTTAACAATCAATAAGGGACTTCCATATTCATTCCAGAGTGAACAACTTTTTCTACAGGTGCAGCAACACAATTTAAAATAGACTGTTGAAAGAACAAAAGGGCAGAAAGAACTGATGTAGAAATTTGGGGCGATAGGACTTAATGGGAGTTTGGTTCATTTTGTTATCTACAAATAGTAAAAAGTACACTACGTATTTTCTAAAAATATTACGTAGGCTTTTGAGGAAATTTTCAACTTTTTGAATTTCAGACAAGCAAATTTATATTGTGTGTGAACACTAAATTTAGGTACATCAAAGGAAGCACTGCAAGTAATGTGGATGAATCAGTTTCTTTGCTGCAGTGATATTTGTTGTGTTGCTGCTCAGCTGCTATTTTATGTTTGTATTTTTAGCTTTTTGTTTTTAATTGTTAATGGAGGGATCCTTGATGTTCTCTGTGTTTGATTGTTTTCTTGCAGACGTTTCATTACCCAAACTAGACAACATCATCAGTGCTGGTAAGAAGTCGGGTTTGCTCTCAGTTTATATTCTAGCCTTGTCAGTGTTAGTGGAGATGGTCTTGGAGGGCTGTTTACTGTTGGCTTGTTTGCCGGTTCCTTGATTGGGGTATTGTTGACTTGATTGTTGGTCTGATGTTAATCTTGCAGTTAATCTACACCGCTCTACACTGCTGATTGCTGGTGGGGAGGTGTTTTGGTCTTTTTGTTCTGTTTTTGGCTTGTTCATTTTCTCTTTTGCATAATATGTAGATATTGTATATGCTTATATGTCCATTGATGGCTAATTTGTCAGAGAGGATTCAAAATATTTCTAGCAGGACTACCAGATTCTATAATAGGTTTATTTCCTATGCCATGCGTCTGGTAAACTTGCAAAGTTCGTTTTTCTCACCATGTACATGTATCCATTGGAACTAGACTATGATGTTTGTCTGTGTCATATAATATATGTGAGTATATATATAATTTTGTATTTATTTATTTTGTCATGTTTATGAACTAGGTATATTGGAGGTGGTGAGAGCTGTATGCAACAAAATTTCATTTTAACGTATGCCAATTTGTGTACATTCAAAATGACAATAAAATTATTCTAAGTCTAAGAGTGCCAGGATTCTAGAAATTTGGTAGCATTATTGTACTCGGCTTGGTCTAGGATGGTCACAGTTTCCCAACTGAAATTATGATCAAATCTGTCCATATATTGTTTAAGTAAAGAGTTTTCATGGTATTTTTTCACCACTAGTTCATGGATGTGTTCTGCCAGGATAGGTAGTAAGTTGTTCTTTGGTAAACTGGTGTTGATGGTTCTCTGGGTGTTCTGTAACTGGACCATTTTAAAAAATTATGGTGAAGCTGTTGTCTACATATCTGATCCATATTTTGGGTTGTATTTTTGGAAGCAAAGTTGTGCACAAACCTTTCATAAATATATTAATTGCTAAGAATTTTATATTGTAAGAATTTATCATCCTGTGATGGTAGATTAAGCATTGTTCTTGAAAATATGAATGAGACATAATGCATTGTTCATTTTTTTAAAAAAGAAAAATTAATTAAGTTGCCCTAAAAGATAACTATGGCTGAAAATATTTAATTCATTGTGCTTGTAACCCATTTCAGCATATAATATGAATCTTATGCTGGAATGCATTTGCTTTTTGCCAAACATTTTTCATTCAAGTCAGTATATTCTTCCAATAGCTTCTGGCTTATCCACATGGTCTTTCATATGACCACTACCAAGGAGCCCAGAGAAAACACACCAACCATATATAACAGACAATCAGAGTTGGAAGGGACCTTGTAGGCCATCTAGACCAACCCCCCGCCCAAGCGGGAGACCCTACCTACACCATTTCTGACAGATGGGAGTCCAGTCTCTTCTCGAAAGTCTCAAGTGATGGCGCTCCCACAACCTCCGAGGGCAAAGCTATTCCATTGGTTGATTGTTCTTACTGTCGGAGAGTTTCTCCTTATTCCCAGGTTAAATCTCTCCTTGTTCAGTTTATATATTATATATATATATATTTTATTCATTTTATATATATTTATTTATTTATATATATATATTAACAATATCTTTACTGAGATTACAGAAACAGAATCTTCAACTATACAAGTACTTCTCCCCTCAAAAGAACTAAGGAAGGTCCATTTTGAGATGTTTTCTCCACCTCACACTCTTCCTTTAGACTCAGATTTTATCAAACTATTATGCATGCTGTGACCTTTTTCTCCTGCAAATTGTAGACAGGCAGCAATGTTCATTTTGGAGGCTAGTGGCCTTCTCCTTGCAACTCAGCCATGCGAGCTATTGTCCAGGGTTCCCCTGCTGGGAGTCTCATAAACACCAACAAGTGCACCTTTAACTTTTGTAGATATTACGTTGGCTCTTGGAGACTTCCTGGAATATTATACATCTTGCCCTTGATGTGATCTTGGCCGATTGTCCACTCTGAGGGAAGCTAACAATAGTGTTGAATTACCTCCATATGAACACAATCTGCCTATTAGTGGATTGAGTCCAAATTCCTTGGAAATAGTTTTCATAATCTTTTCCAGCCTGGCAAATTGTTGGGTTTTTTTTTTTTAGCAGTCCCCAGCAATTTCCTTTGTTCAA
Organism: Pseudonaja textilis; assembly: GCF_049901715.1. Taxonomy (NCBI): domain Eukaryota; kingdom Metazoa; phylum Chordata; class Lepidosauria; order Squamata; family Elapidae; genus Pseudonaja; species Pseudonaja textilis. The sequence goes on from NC_141997.1 coordinate 28,945,827, forward strand.
ACCCGTGTTGTGAGATCAGCTTTTGACAGTGAATTGCCAGAAATCTGTTGTTAAATAATGCAGGACTTCCCATATTCACACCTGATTATCATCCCATTGATTGAAACACCTGGCTCTAATTTCCCCTTCAAATGAACTGATATTCCTAGAGGCTCACATCTGTCTATTACTGAACAATATGTAGCAGCTTGGGATCATTGTCCCCAATAAATAAATGAACAAGCATAAATATTTTGACTCATTTGTTTAATTTTAGGACTTGGTGGAGAACAGATCATGTTTTAGATCATATTTATGCAGTAGTATTAAAAATTCAAGAGTTCACAGATTTTAGGCACTACATATCTTTCTTCCTGGATACTTTGAATTGATTGAAACAGAGATCTTTTTTCTGAAAGCTAAATGATGAAACTTCCTACATTTTTCTACTTAGACGCTTTAGCTAGTGCAAAATATAGTGGCCTGTTTGCAGGTGGGCAGAGTTGAAATAGAACATATTTCATTTGCATATAACAAGCTCTCCAATACTGTATGGTGGACCTCAAAGGAAATGTTGACTGATGTTTGACTTGACTACTCTTTCATTGGATCCATTTTAGTGATCTACTATTACCCCAGTCACTGCATTCTTCCAGCAGATAGTGGCCAGACACCTCTAAGGTAATTAAAGGCACTTCTAAATGTATACAATCTGGAAGGAACCTATACTTCCCTATACTTCCACATGGCAAAGAGGAATGATGTGACTTTAAATTGCATTGAAGGGCTGGAAACTTGCCTTGCCAAGCAGTCTCTGTAATGCACAAGTGAAACAGGCACAAAGTACACAAAGTTAACTTTACTCTCTGGCCTTGAACTACACTCATGCCATTAGCAGTAGCACATATTAAATACTCCAGCCCAAAAGATCATGTGCCAAGATAGAACTTGAAGAGAAATCATAATAAAGAACTGGCAAACAGTGGGTTATAAAGCTTTAAAAGCAGGACCTGAACCATTCCAGGATCAAAGGTCTGGAATGAGCTCTGTTGCCATTGCAGTACAATCTGAAGTACTGGAAGGGTAAGAGAATAATGGGAACTTGGAGGAAAGTAGAAGAGATAGATGGTCTGACATTTGTCAGAAAACCTCTGTGACGGCCTAGCTATTGATAGTGTACTAGGACAATGGGAATCATGGAGTTATAGCTGCAATAAATGGAAACATTGTATCAGGAAATAAGGTTTAGTTTCCATGCCACAATCTAGAAGTGTCAAACTTGATTTCATTGAGGGCCACATCAGGGTTATGTTTGACTTTGGGGGGCTGGGGTGGGCGTGGCCAGGGTGCACGGGGCCAGTTCAGCATCACTTGTGTTGGGGGTGCCTGTAGGCCTGAGCACTCTGCCAGCGAAAATGGTCTCCCGAGCTCTGTTTTCAGCAGTGACAGCCTCCTACAACCCGCACCCAGCAAAAATGGAGCTCAGGAGGGCTATGTGCGGCACTCCTGAGCTCCATTTTGCAAAAGCACCACAGGCCAATCCTTCGCTGTTTCCAGGGTGGGCCAGATCTAAGCACCCCATGGGGCAGATCCAGCCCCCAGGCCTTGAGTCTGACACCCCTGCTATATAATACTATGAAGTCCCTTTGCAGCCTTTTCCTTATATCCACCAGGATATTTCCATGTCTGGAGTTTTCTTAGACCCAATTGTCTACTTTCATCTTCAGTAACCTAAAGGGGAATATATGGCTTCTTTTGGAGTCCTTTCCCTTTATTTGCCTCTTCTTCTTTTCAGATTTTTCTGCAGAAAGATGTGAAATGTCCTTGGGGTTTAAGAGCTAATGAATGCAGATAACCAGGGACAATAGGTAAGGCGAGGTGAAAGTGTCTTTTCCTCTTGCCTTTCAGAATGTGTTGCAAGACCTCTGGTTGGAGGCCTGCTGTCTCTTGTTCATTCCTATATGCACTTACCAAGTTTGATGTTGCTCTGCTCCAGGAGTCATGAAAGGTATAGTATGTTTCTTCCCCAGTGATGCTTGTTCTTGTTCTAGATTCTGGTTGTCCAGTTGTCTTGCTAGTCTCCACCTTACTTCCTAGCGTGCATTGTAAATAACAAGACTGGGGTTCCTTATCCAATGCCTTTGGAAGCAGAGCTTCCTTTTCCTCATGTCCCTCTCCCAGTTTATTTAATTTCTATTTATTTATATCCTGCCTTTATTATTTTTACGAACAATTCAAGGTGACGAACGTATCCAACATACCTCCCTCCTTCTATTTTTCCTACAACAACAATCCTGAGAGGTTATATGGGCAGAGAGAGAGTGACTGGCCCCCAGATCACCCAGCTGGCTTTCATGGCTAAGGTGATACTTGGGCTCATGGCAGGGGTGGGATTCAAATATTTTAACAACCAGTTCTCTGGGCGTGGCTAGGTGGGCGTGGTCATGTCACTGGGTGGGCATGGCTTCCTTTTTGGCAGCGCCCCATTTTTGGGGCCTTCTGGGCCTCAGGGAAGCCTCCTGGGCATAGCAGTAAGACAGCGAGGGGAATCCCAGCACAGCTGATCATAGGAACAGCTGATCATCAGGAGGTAGGGAAAAAAGAAATACCTTAAAGAGTGACTGGGAGGGGGAGAACACAGTCAGTGATGTCACGCATGCATGATAAAGACTGACTGGGCGGGGAGCGGCGGGCAGAGACGGGAGGGGCCAGCCAGGGGCACAATTTGCCGATTCTCCGAACTGCGCAGAATCATAACAATCGGTTCTATAGAACTGGTCCAAACTGGTAGAATCCCACCCCCGGCTCATGGTCTTCTGTTTCTATCCTGATGCCTTAACCAATAGATCAGACTGGCTTTTGGCAGTTGATTATTCTTTGTTGCATTTCTGTCAGGAGGCTATGTGGCAAGAATGACATAGTCACAGAAATGAATAACCCACCAAAAGGATGTTCTTTGCCTCCTGAGCCAGGATGCAGCCTCAGTCCACCTATTCCAGCTCTTCCTCCTCCCTTTCTCATCTCAAAGTTGAGCATCAGCTGTCTGCTACTTTGAGGTGACCTGAGAGAGAATGCAGGTTGTTGGCTTGTGGGATATCTGGAATGTTTTGGAAAGTAGGCCAGTAGGCTGAAGTCTCCTAGATTTATATGGGGGAATATCCCTCCTTTTGGTTATGTGGGAACCCAGCCAGGATTTTGAGAAGTGGACACCCTAATCTAACAAGATACTCTGTAGATACTGCAGATCATAGGAATAGATACCCTGTAGATACCTTTATTGTACCCATATTGGGATTCACTTTTAAAGTTTAAAAAGTTTTAAAATATAATTGCAATTACATAATCCTAGTTGGAGATAAAAGTATGAACTCAGAGCTGTTCTGCGAAGGCAGAAGACAAACAAAAACATGCCTCATGCACGGAAATAAATCCTACTACCCTAGTAATGAATCTTTTCGCTCTCAGTCAGTTGGGCATTTCCCAAAAGCAACTGCAGCCAGCAGCTTCTATTCAATTAAAATCAGGGGAGAATTTATCCTTTTCCCCATTTAGATGCATTTTTAAAAAGGAGGTGAAGATCTTGGAGTCTATAAGCACATTTCCACAAATGAACTCTGCCAACCACAAAGGAACTCCTGTGATCACATAATAACCATCTGTCTTCATGAACAGAATGAGATGATTTTTGGTTCTATGTGGGGGGAGGGGTTTGATTTTTAATATTTGTCTCTTATATGCTGTTTTTTATGCTTTTGATGTTTTATTTGTACACTGCTCAGAATCCCTTTCTGAGGGTGGTTCTTAAACATGATAAATAAATAAATTTGGAGCAGGACAGGATGTTTGCTCATCATTGTCAGCACTTCAAGCTTGACGTATCAGACAGCGATAATGGATCAACTTGACTGCTTCAGATAGAGAATGGAAGTGCCCTAAAGGTAGAATTACAACTCCCGGTTCCCTGTCAGTCCTGGTTGGGTAGTGTTGGTTCAGCAAAACCTGAAATGCTAAGAGGCTGTACATCCCTGTGTTCCAGAAAGTGGAGATAGAATAAGGAAAAGATAGAATAAGGAAACGCCTAGGTGCTAGTTGGAATGTAGAATGTCATGGATGACAGCAAGAGGAACCCTGTTAGAGAGGAACCAGCATATTTTTCTGGGATTTGTAATCAATACGGAAGTGACTTTCGGAGAAAGTCACTACTACATCATCTCTGCCAAAGAAGTACATGTTATGTTGTTTCGTAAAACCTCAGAGAAGTAGCAACAAATACTGTAAGTCAGACCAATGTCCCAATATAAGAATAAGTTCATATATATAAACTTGTTTAGATAGGGGAAAAAACTATTGATATCCTATGAGTGTCTTGGATTTGGGAAAACATTTGGATGTTTTATACATTTGGAACGAGAAGATAACTTACTTGAAAAGAAGTCATATTGCATTTGTTGAGGTCAAGGTATGACTAAATTTTCTAAAAATTAAATTGGAAATTCCTCTTTCAGCAAAGCATCAAAAAAGTTTTTTAAAAAAGCAAGACATTTCAATGAGACATCATCATCATGCAATTCCACAAGCCTGTACTTCAATACATAGGATTAAATTTAACCTAAATTTAAATTTCCAGTTCAGGTATAATATCTGTAAAACTCTAAGAAAGCCTTAAAGATCTGCATAAGAATTTTTAAAATCTCTAATAACTGAAAATGAAAACACCAAATATGAATCATCACTATTAAATTAAGGATATAGAGCAAGGTGATGGGCAGATTCCAAGAAATAATTCAGTTCTACTTACCTACATTCTAAAAAGTAGGTCTAATAAATTTGTAATTACTTGTCTCTTTAATTTCTTATATAACAGTTAAATATTTATCTCAGCTTGTTTTCAATTCTGAAGAAAATAAAGGCATCAGATAAAAAGAAAAGAAGCTAAAACAAACGTTAAAACCTGAATTACCTTTCCAATCTATTTTTAGTTAAAAATAACTAAATCTTACAAAATATTGTATGTTGAATTATACATGTCTATTGTTTTAAGTCTATTCTATGATTCCAATCAAAAAGTATAGACAATTTCTTGTGCAAAAAGTGGCTAATTAACTCTGAGAGTATGCCTTCATGCCCAAAACTTTGTATTTAAAGGTAAATCTGACACCAGTTTAATTCAACTTAAAAACCATTTTTGCCTTAAAATACTAAATAAGAGCTTGTACCATCTAAAATTTAGATTTCTTTTAATATAAAGTTTTAATTGCTAGGCCAGAATTACTGTAAGTTTTATTTATTTTTTATTTAGCATATGGCATATGATTTACACTGTACTATTGTTTGATACTTCTATTATTACCTCCACTTCAACAATAATTCGTCATGACAAAGTTGTCATATTCTGGTTAAGTTAATTGAAGAAATAGTAAAACATAGTCTAATTCTATGATGCACGTAAATTTTCTCCCTCCATTTTGTGCTTGAGTTTACTATTTTTTGCTAGATTGAATCTGGGTCAATCACTGGGACCAGAGGTGTACTTTTCCCGGGTTCCCTGAAGAGCCTATCTTCAGGGAACTTCTCTCTACTGCAGAGGTCCCCAAACTTGGCAACTTTAAGACTTATGGTCTATGAACCCGTGGGGGGGTTGATATTGGCATGGTGGGTCCACAAAGGCTTGAAGAAATGTTATGATTTAGAGTTAAGTCTTGGGGGTCCACAGCCATGGTCCTTGCCCACAGAAGTTATTTAAAAGGGGTCCATGGTGAAGAAAAGGTTGAGAACCACTGGGCTAGGTATTGGTACTTTGAACAGATTCCTTTCATTCAATATTGCTAGCTAATGAGGGGAAAAAATACAGGTAGTTCTTGACTTAACAACAGTTTAATAACCGAAGTTACGTTGAAAAAATTTATTTATGACCGTTTTTCACACAACGATTGTAGCATCCCCATGATCATGTGTTCAAAATTCAGGCACTTGACAACTGACTCATATTTATGATGGTTGCAGTGTCCTGGGATCATCTGATCACCTTTTGTATCTTTCTGACAAGCAAAGTCAGTGGGGAAGCCAGATCCACTTAACAACTGGGTTACTAATTTAACACCTGTGGTGATTCACTTAAGAACTGTGGCAAGATTGCAAAACAGGGCAAAACTCAACAAGTGTTTTGCTTAGCAACAGAAATGTTGGGCTCAAATGTGGTCATAAGTTGAGGACTACCTGTATCTTTACTGCTGGTAGTTTGAAATTACAGGCAAAAGCTGGAGCAGTAACGAAAGGCTGGGGAATATATTGTCATTGAAATGTTACGAACAAATTAACTATATTTTTTTCCTTTGAGGTGTGCTTATTATAATAAAACACAATAAAATAAGCAATAAATCCCAATATTGTTAACCATATGACTAATAATAATAATAATTATGTTGTATTTTTTTTTTCTCTTTAGGTTTCTATCACAGTCCATGTAAATAGATATCAATTCAGCTGGATTGCAGTGTCAATTTAAAATCCCCTTCCTTTTTTCATTCAGTTGCTGGCCTTTGCGGAAAACAACCTCTAGTGTGTAAAGTCAACATCAGAGAAACTAAAGATGTAGGACAGGCAATATCCAGCAACCAGTTTTGCCTGTCCAGATGTGAAATACTTTGAAGGGTGTGCTCCTTCTTAAAATGTGTCAGTGAAACTGCAAATGTAAGACTATGGTAATAGATCAACAATAAAAGGACAGATTAAGCAGGCTCTGTGTGTCACAACATATTTGGACATCCGCAGTTCTACATGATTAGGTAACTCAGTTGATTTATCAGGCAATTATTAGAAGCAGGATTACTTGGATGAAAAGGCCTAAGCATGCAGAGGAAATCCCTTTACAATTCACAGAGAGAATGCCATGTTAACATTCCCACCTGCATATATATATATCTTTCCTCACAAAAGCATTTGGAATGATCAGCCCTTCATCTATTGTAGGAATTATGCTCCTTTTATTATTTACCTTGGAATTTAGCCATGTGAAACTGACATAATTAGATTTTAGCCCATAAAATGCAGGACTGCAAAGAGATGAGAAGAAAAGTAAATTTCAGCACTTGGACTCTGTTAGTTGATGACAAGAAAAATACAGCAGTCACTTCATTTATTCACATATTTAATTATTTATGCTCTGCCTTATTTCCTGGTTTAGCTGTTTTTGATGTAGCCCATGACATTGTCTGAGCTTTACTTATTTTTTAATACATCTTAAAAAAGAAACTTAATTTCCTGCTCATGTTGTATATAAACAAATTTCTGATGATTCCTAGTGACTTTAAAGAAATCTGATGAGATTTCTTCTAGTATTTTCTGGCAATTATATTATTTTGAAAATACATATTGGTCAATATCTTATCTGCTTTGGAAATTTCTTAGATCCATATCAGTTTGAGCAATCTAGTTCTCTTGATCTTCCCTTTTCCCATTTTTGAAGATTTTGTTTGGCATTTTATTCATTGTCCAGGATCAAAATGTATAAAGTTCAACCAGATATTCAGCAAGTTCCTTCAATATTCTGTAATTCAGCTGGATCTGGACTCTCCACTAATTAAAAATATAAGCCATATAATGGTAGCCAACATTGAATTTTGCATAAATTAAAGTTATTCTAAAAACAGAATAGTAGGAAATCATTAAGTTTCTAATGCATACATCAAGGAATTTAAACAACTATCTTAAAAATCAAGAAATCTAGCTATGGTAATAATTTCTATCAACATCTCTACATAATAAATCAGAATTTCCAAGTGACACATATGAGTAGTTATCATTTATTGCAAATCTTAAGAATAGCACAAAACCTAAACCAAATATGTCAAAAAAGAATATGAAAATATTATTTATTAAAATAATGTAATATTTGATTTTAGTGATTTGTTTTGCAAAATAAAAAGATCCAAATAAATTGCACATAAATTAATTTTTTAAAAAATATAGATGTTATACATAATGTTTAATTACAGCAGGACAGTGATTCCAGTTAAATAAAATTAAAACCTTTATCTTTTGCAGGTATAAAATTATTCATGTCTTTAAGCAACACAGCAAAAGCCTTAAATTACATCACCATTTCCACAGTAGTCATCACCACTTTTATATTCCATCACTTTGGCAAAATTAGGTTTTTTTTTTTTAACAGTGCATAATGTTACAGAAAGTGTATACAACTTCATATTGCACTTTATATATACAAATAAAATGTAAAAGAAAATAGAGCATTTACTTGGAATGAACATGAATCCATCACAACTGTAAAAGGATGAAAGTGAGTATGAATATTAAAAATATTTAAAATGCAATACATTTATATAGACCTTATAAGCTGTATTAACAAACTTTTACATTTATTGTTTAAGATAATATATAGTCACCATTGATTGGAAGTAAATACTTTATTCCTTTTAAGCTTATAAGCTCTCCAAAATGCCAGTAAGTTATAAAATAGAGCACAACTGTTAGTCAACAATATAAAAACCTACTTCTACGTACATTAACACCTCTATTTAGTGCTTATTTAGTTCATAGTGGTTAATACTTTTATCAGTTGATATGTGCATAACTTCAGCAACACTCTCATAAGTGTGTGTCTACACACATGTTCCAAATCTGCCTACACTGTGCCATTCACTTCATGAAGTCCTTATGTGATCAGTTTTCCTAAATACTTCTCGGAACATATAATATTGCAAGCATAATATAAAAATATGTGCACTTTTGATGTCTTATTTCTTTATACCTGATTGATACAATAACTAGAATCTGCATAGTTCTTTCACAATTTTTTATTTCATCCTGAGTTAGCAAGCCATCCCCAAACCCTCTTGTTCCAAAGTCAAGGTACTTTCACGTATAAGACAGTTATGCAATTGAAGAAGAGCTGGGCATCCCATGAACTGTTGTGCTTGTTGCTGTCCCACTAATGGCATTGAAAATGTGTAGTGAGTTGGACATTGCATTGGCCTTTTCTTCCACAGCAGTAATCTTAAAAAAGAAAAAAGGGTGTCTTACACACAGGCTGAGAACATTGTAAAGAATAATAATCTTTGTAAAGATTAGGGTATCAGCCAATTTTGAATATCCCTTGCATGAATGTAATTTTTAAGATGAGAACAGCATATTATACCTCTATGTACTTTAGAAAGAGACAAAATGATTTACCTGATGACACCACCCCAATTATTTAAAGGGATTATACTTCCCATGTATATTATTGCAATGAGGTTTGGCTGACTTCTCTAGTGGAAAAACAGTTATGGATCAAAATAAGTCTTTCATTCCCAGTCACAGAAATGAAAGACAACAATGGATTATGTAGCATGACGGTACATTAAATAAAGCCCATTTCTATATTGAACATATTGGCTATTTCCCCCCAAAGAAAATAACTTCTTTTAATCTTATATGACTGATAATTTTTCAATTATACAATATCAAAACATGAAAAATGGATTTACTGGTTCAGGACAATTTGTAAAGAAATTAGTCAAATAAGGGTGGAGGTAGATATTTTATTTCTGATCTCTAAGCCAACTAAAATATTTTTGAGTAATTGAAGAATATGCAATGTCATACAGGTTTTGGAAGCTGGCGTACAAGTATCAATTATAGTTAATATTAACTATTAAGATCTGCACAAGTATGGCAAAATGAAAGTTAGTGGGGGGGAGAGGTCAGCACACAAAATTAAGTTTTTCAGAACTTATTTTGTTACTAATCAAGTATGTTGCAGATAGCTCCGACTGCAATTCTTACCATTCCTAGTCAAAATCACCAGTAATTATGCTGGCTACAGAATGGGACAGCTCGCAACGGCCAGCTTGCCACTAGCAGCTCTCCACTGCAAAGCTGCCTCTGCCAACCCACCCACCAAGTCATCACAGGACAACTCAGAGGTGGGCTGCACATACCTTAACAACTGGTTTGCTGCAAATGTGAGAGCATGCGTGTACGCCCCCTTTGTGTGCAACATCTGCGCTTGCGCATGGCTGCAAAACCAAGGGAATTTCCTGTACACGGCAGCCAAGGTGCAGAAAGCAGCTGGGCTGCAAGCGCACGAGCAAAAAGCTGAGATATATCGGACAGGATAGCTCCTGGGCGGTTGGTTGGGCCCAACCAGTGGTCGTATGGGCAAGCTGGTCTGAACCGGCAGCAGCCCACCACTGGGACAACTCCATATGGCCAACTCGCCGCAGGGACAATTTGCTGCATCTAGCCAAAAGAAGAGCTGGTTGAGTGAGTGGGTGGGCAGAGTGCAGAGCAGCAGTGGCTTTCCATTTTCACCTCCCTGGCCACCATCGCCACAGCTATGGAGCTTTGTTCCGGATAGGCCAGCGGGTGATGGGGAAGTGGCGGCAGCCAGATGTGTCCCATTTTCACACCACCTACTGCCACTGCCTCACGTCTCCAGTCCTGAGTTCGGGGTGATGGTGGCAGGGGGTGTGAAAATGGGAAGCCCTCACCTACCCGCTTGCTCTCCCAGCTCTCCTTCTGGTCACCCATGAAGAGTTGCCTCACTGAGTTGCAGGGACTTGGCGGCAGTGAATTGGCAGAAGTGACTTGGTGGCGGTGAGCTGGCCATGCCAAGCTGTCCTAAATCCTGCTGGCTAGGGATTTCAAGAGTTGCAGAGCACAGTATCTTGAAGTTATTAGCTTGGGGAAGACTGCCTACACTACCTGTATGGTAAACTAGGGCTAGAGAATGAGAAACTACTTCACTTATTAGAAACAAATCTAATATGCAATATAAACAAAGGTAATGCAATTTGTCTTGTGCTAATAAGTTAAAGTCAAATAAAACATAACTAAAAGACAAAGAGAAAACTAGAAAGAAACTAAAAGATATTACCATCCCAGCTGATCACATTTTCAAAGCAGCATAGGGAAAAAGAAAAGGAAGGAAGAGAGATGCCCATTAAGGTTTCTATGGAATATAGAATATATAACACTTTTTCTCAAAGAAAATTTGTTTAATTTCTTTAATATGTATTTAGGAAAGCAAAATAGGTATTTAAACTTTGCAAAAAAAAAAAGTACACCCTTTATGAAAATAAGATAAAAATGCAAGATATTTCAATAAGAGATCAATAAATGTTGGTTCCCAACTTTTTTAAAAATACAAGATTATTTCATAATTGGAAGCCTCTAAGGAGCACCATATAGAGAGAGTTGAATGGCTTAAGTCTTTCAGATTGCAAATCTCCTGAGAAATTTGTTGCTCTACTCCTTCCTGAAATCTTGAGAGATTTTCATAAACTACTGGCACTCAGGCTGGCCACCACCCACAGAGTCTGTATCATTCACTGGAATCAGTTATATTAAGAGTAGCTCCAATTATAGCAGGGTTTAAATTGGTTTTGGGAAGGCACACAGGGGTTGCATACCAGTAATGGCAGGTCCACCCTCCTTGCAGCGTATTATACTCAGATGTGATTGTCTGAATCCCATTCACACATTCATAAACAAATATATGCAGATTTTTCAGACATAAATCTCTCGCTTCTTATACTGTTTCCACACATAATATTAGACTTATAATTAACTGTTGCTTTACAGTACAAGACAAATACTTGATATTGGTTAATATAGTATAGTTCCAGTGCAGGGGGAATTAATACGGAGGAGTATGCAGCATTTAGAAGAATAACACGTTTTCACCAACTCTCTTTGAAAATGGTACTCCACAATACAAAGTAGAGGTTTTTTTTAAAAAAGTGGTATAATCAGATTGCAAAATAATAACAAGAATTGCTCTCAAGTCCAAATATCTCTTAATCAGAAAAAAAAATAAAATTCTCTGTATTGATTTGGGGAAGAAATTGGTGGGCTGAACATGATTGGTTGGCAATTTGATCCATGTCACAGAGGTACTCCATGCTTATTGTAGGAAAATGATGTTTTTAAAATTATGTTGTGTTTAATTTAAACATATCAAGAAATAGCAAAAATATACAATGTGCTATTGTTGAACATGTGCTTCCATGTTGTACAAACATAGTATTGACAGAAAATATTAATTTTACTAAGCAACTGTTAAACAGAAATGTGATATTGGCAATCTACTGCAGTAGTTATGCTGCAAATGTTACCATAGCTCATCTTAGACCCTACTGTTTATTTCATAGCAGGACAGATTTAGGGAAAATAAGAGAAAAAGAAAATTGCCAAACTTATTTTTATGTCAGCTTTAAGGGAAAAAGTAAAATAAGGCACAACCTCTCTTGTTCAAATGTCTTCTTTATATATATATATATATATAATTTATATTTTTGTCTGCACTAGATACACATATACAGCCAAGCAAACAAAAATCAAGATAGGCAAACTCTGGGTGAGATAACTGACATGGAGATAATGCTTCTTAACCATAGGATAATCTAGAGTATCTTGAATGAAGCTCAGTACATACTTGCTCATGCATAATTTCAGAAAGTTCTTTTGCCATCTCTCTATAGTTAGCTTTCATTTCTTCTTGATATTCTATCTGGTCTTCTTTTATAAGCCGTTCGTTTACTTCTAGAGCCTGCCCACAAGTTTCAATAAACTGTCTGAAATAAAAATGGAAGTAAAATAAAATAAAGTTAAAAGCATTCAAGTATCTTATGTCCAAGGAAAAAAAATATTTTCAGATTGCTTACCTGAAAATTTCCTTCAGTGATTTGACTTTATTGTCTGGATATCTTTTGGTGCTTGTATCATCCAAGAAAGCTCTGGCATAGGCTAATGGACCAGCGTTGACCTAAAAGAAAAATTGCTGTTCATTAATATAGGTTTTTCCCCCTCCTGCTATGGAGTGAATCCATAGCAGGGACTCTGCTCAGTGTCTCATGCAGCTCTTGTGTGATCTGCAACAGGATGAAATACGCCATCTGAATAGGGCTACTTACAAAAAGGATGCCTCATTGTAAGACACAGTATGACTCAATGCAGACCATGTCAAATCCATTCCTCTTTTTTAGATTAGATTTTGATTATTTAGGTTATTATTTTAATATAACGAATAGCAGATGTTGAATAATAAAGGAGGGGAAATGGTTTAATGGTTAAAAAAAAAAGAAATATACCAAATGAAAAATGTACGGCACTTACCTGGACACTAACACTACCCTGCAGCTTTAATTGAAGTTTGATCATATCAACTTCAGTGGATGAACAAAGTTGCCGGAGTTCTGCATTTTTTTTATTCATTTCATCAATGGCTACCTCAATTGGATTTAAATCTTTGTACTGTTGATACATTATGGGAATCCGCTTTTTTACATATGGAAAACAATTTATAACTAGAGAAAGAAAACAATATGATTAAGTATGTGGTTAATTTCAATCACAAAGTTTTGAAAATAAAAAAAACCCCTTTTTTTAAAAACTGATAATGCAATTCTTTTTATATTGGGACGAAGTAGATTTTGTCTAAAAATGCATATTCTAAAAAATCACAAGTTTGGAAATTAGTGTTCCTTTGTGTCCCGTCTGCAGACAATCCTTAATATAGCTATCCCTGAATAGCAAATAAGTATCAACAAATGATGTAATGCTTTTTAAAAAATGCACTCTTTATTTAGCATTTTTCCCATGAAAGGTGCGGCTGCAAGATTTCAGATCCCAGTTGCAAAATGAAGAAACTCCAGGTAGAAGCATTTAAAAAGTTATGGTAATGTCAAAATGTTCCTATAAACATCATGATGCCCTCATACAGAAGCCCATGTAAATGGCCTTGGACATGTAATCCCCTGTAATGTTTCAGCTGTTTACTGGGTACCAGATTATTTCTTGGTGTAATTATATCCTTTAAGGTCACAATAACTGTGACCAAAGTAATGAATAAAAGTCTCCTCCTGTGTTAGTCGGCACATGGTAAGATGAATCCAGGGGTGGGAAAAAAATCCCAGCAACCGGTTTGCTGCGGTTTGCTGCCCAGTTGCTGGGTAGGCATGGCCATGGTGAGCGTGGCCTACTGGTACTTCCGGTAAGGCTGTTTTTCGCCTTCCCAAGGGTCTGGAGGCTTCCCTCGGGCCTCTGGGAGGGAGAAAACTGCCTCTCCTGGGCTCTGGAGGCCTTCCGAAAGCTGGAAACAGACCAGTTTTGCGACTTCTGGTACTTCTAAGTAAGGGCGTTTTTCGCCTTCCCAAGGATCTACAGGCTTCCCTTGGGCCTCTGGGAGGGCAAAATGGCCTCCCCTGGGCTCTGGAGGCCCTCTGGACACCAGAAACAGGCCTGTTTCCGGACTTCCGGAAGACCCATTTTTCCCCCTCCCAGAGCCTCTGGGCAAGCCCTGCACTTACCTGCGTCGAAAATGGGCCACATGGAGACTCCTGAGAGGGAGAGGTGGGGCAGGGCCAGCTGGTTGGTTCAAATACTGGTTCAAATTTAACATCCGGTTCGCCTGAACCGGTGCGAACTGGTAGAACCCTGGATGAATCTATTGTAGAGCACTCTTGAGTTAAAAGGACTAGCATGGGAAGATTATAATTCTACTTTTTTCTAGGTTAGATTGCTTTGGTTTTTGTCTTGTATCAACACAAATGCTTTAAAAAAACCTCTTTGATTCTACTGCTGCTAAAATGTATTTTTTCTTTATTGCCTTCTCATTTGTTCTTGTACTTCACGGTACTTTTTCCTGATTAATTTTTCTTGATTTTACTAATTTTCATTTCACCGATTTTTCATTTTTATTGTCTGTAATTGTATATTTTTACATTACTTGATTTATATAAATCAGCTGGTTCAAGTATGGTAAAAATTGAGAACAATTAACAGATTATCATTAAGAAACAAGGATGTTTTGGTTTCTTAGTGAGAAAAAAACATCCCTGACAGCTATCCAATCTTACTTAAGCAATCAATAATCATGGCGCAAGGGTAGTCATGAGTCAGCATATCATCTGGCCTTGACATATTAATAACTAAATTTATGGCAACTGAAAGGCCATAAAAACTAAGTTCTGTCAGAAAATCAGCTCTTTGTAGGGCTACATTTGTTTAAAAGGACAGGATATGAATAAAAAACAAGACTCAAGCATGCACATAATGTGAACGTCTCACATACTACCATAAATCAAAATATGTTTAAAAATGTGAAAAGATACAAAACAGTCTTTTCCATTAGAATTGTTGTAAATGATACTTTAATGCCAGATTTAAAGACTACCTTAAGAGATGTAGACAACTTAGAACTACTTTCATATTTGCAAGAATGTGACTAATTCCGTCAGGACTCCTAGCTAAGCAGGTCAAGGTCAGCATAGAAAAATGTTTACAGCATACCCTGTATTAGTTTTCAACACTCATATGTTCATAAAAGTACCTAAATATAATTGATTATGACTGATTCAATCCTACTTATCCTTGGTAGGAATAAAAACCCTATACCAATTTCCTGCCAAATGGAATTGTGAGAGTTGGTAAGACATAAACACAAACCTTTAATAAAACACAGATTGCTCTAAATTTGAGGGGAACAAAATAAGTTTGGTGGGTGAGTGGCAGGAGAAACAAGAGCTGCATTTTCTCTGCACTACCTGTAAGAATGATGCGTCGCTTGCATTGCTCTTCCACCACACCTCGTCTTTTACCCAGCTGAGTAAAAGGCATTTCGAACATAAATCGGCGGATGTTGTGATTCCTTTCAAATTCCGTTTTTCTTTCCTGCAATTCCTTTTCTTCAAAATATGGAACTACGTGTGTGACTTGAATATAGGCATATTTTGAATCCAAATCCTTAGGATTTACCTTCAAAAAATTGTAGATAATACAATGCTCAGTTATGAATATATAGTTATTTATTAATGTAAGGCTGATAGAATATTTTCATGAGAACTAAAAACACCATTTTGTTGAAAAATTGACATAAAAACCTTGATGTATTCAGTAGTATTACTAAGCCCAGACTAGCTTTATTACAATTATTAAAACAAATGAAGATCTGTAAAGCCTTATTTTATTCTATTTAAACAATGGCAACAGATGATTTCATTTATTTATTAGGTTTACTGTATTTAGATTTTGTTACAGCTTCTTCAATTCTTATAAAATATTATGTGGTCCTACTTTGTCAGAATCCTGGATCATCCTGACATTTTCAGATCCAAATTTATCTGAGTAGAGCTTTTGTAGCCTCTGGGAAATTTCTGAAAGAGATGTGAGCTTAGGTTCTTTGTAAATATATTCTTTTCCATCCTCATCTTCAAAGAATCCCTTTAGAAAAAATAACACATAATAGTTAAGTTCTGATTATATCAATATTCAATGTGTAATGCAATGTCAGTCTTTAATGTCAAGGATGAAGGAGAAAAAATATTGAAGAATAAAGCAGTGGGGTTGCATTAAAATGAATACACACAGCTATATAATGAATGTCGTAATTATATGTGATGTTAATGTTTTCAGGAACATACATTTTTCCAATATATTGTTTGTATGCCTGTTTCACATGCCAAAGCACTAGTCCATGTTTAAAAGTTTGTGTATTTTGAAGTTTAACAAAACACTCTATAATAGTTCATCGTGTCATGCAGTACAACCCAATTGTGTGATTTTAAATCAAGGGTTAATTTAGCTGAATTATATCTTATTTTAAGGAAATGCTATAAATCATCATTGCTCACATATTCACTGATTTATTTATTTGAATAGGTTCCATGGTAGGTGAAACAGGTGTTTTCATCTAGAAAGCAGATCTATTGTTTTATAAATCACAGAAATAAATATCTGTATCTGAAAATGAAATGGTGCAGGGAATACAATATAGTATGTTTAAAATGCAGACTAAATTGACAACAATATCCACACCAGATTAAGCTTGTATGCAGTGATGATTACTGCACTGCTCGCTTTAAAAAGCAATATTTGTAATTACCTCCACATCTGTTTCACTGTCTGTAAACTGGTATTGCTATAGTCATAAGAGACAATAGAATAAATGGAGTGTTATATGTTTCAGTCCTGTCATAATTTAATTTCTATCACCAACACATATTTTTCTCCAATAAGTGCACATACACATATACTCTTATATACACAATTTACTTTATTTGGTTGCAAAGGAAATATATATATGTTAAAATAGTGAGTATGCCCAAGTACAGAGGTATCTTTTCCAAGTGAAATTATATATTTTCACAAAAATTGAAACAAAGATCAGAAAAAAAAACTTCTCCATATCAAAACACTAAGTAATGTGCTTAATAATTTCATATTGATATTAGTAGAAAACTTACCGCTGCCTTAAGAAAGTAATCATAAAGAAAAAAGAAAAAAGCATAAAGTTTACTGATGAAGAGATTGTCCTTTCCAGAATACATCTGTTAGCTCTATAAACATTAATTGAAAGTACATGCAAATAGAAATAGATACAAACAGGTTTTAAAAGCATGCTGTTAGAATACAGGTAGACCTTGCTTAACAACTGCCCTGTTTAGTGACCATTCAAAGTGACAATTCTTGCTGAAAAAGTACTTTACAACCAATCCTCATATTCATGATCATTGCAGCAGCCCTGCAATGGCATGATGAACATTTGGGCACTTTGCAATCAGCAGGAATTTACGACCCTCAAGAACATATCACAGTCACGATTGCCACTTGTACACTTCACAACCAACTTCCAAGAAGCAGACTCTATGGCAGGGGTCCCCAAACTTGGCAACTTTAAGACTTGTGGACGTTAATTCTGGGAGTTGAAGTTCACAAGTCTTAAAGTTGCCAAGTTTGGAGACCTGCTCTATGGTAAAGTTGGCAGTAAAACTGAAAGTCACTCTCATGTGTTGTTTCACTTAACAACCAGGGCAAGCTGTTTAACGACTGAATGAGAAGGGATGTATGCCCATCACAATCATATGAAGTTTCATTTAATGACTGCGATCGCCTAGTGATGTAGTTGTCAAACCCAATTGTGGTTGCTAAGTGAGGGCTACCTGTATATTGCATTCTTCAGGAATTTAATTGGCATTGAGCAAAAACTACAACAGATAATGCTCACCTGTCCAAAAAAGGCAACTCTGAAATACGTTCCCAACAATCTCTTTCCTGTGTGCATAACTTCAGTAACTTTGCTATATGCCCGGTGCAATGTGTCGTACAGATGAGCTAATTTCTAAAAATAGATGCGAAATGTTTTTATAAGTAAAGACATTAATACATTTGGGTTATTAGAAACAGAATAAAATGTATTATCTACTTAAGTTTTAAAAATTCAAAACTAGGTTTTCTTAAACTAGAACAAAAAAGGGTTTCATGTTAAAAATAACTTTTTAAATTATTAACAGTGGCATTTGTTGAAATATCTAACGGTCCCAGATTCATTAAGTTAGGCAGGACTATATAACAACTGAAAAAATTAACTGTAAGCATCTCAAGTCTATAAAGATATATAGAAAAAAGGTAGTCTTCTTACTGAGCTTTGACTATATGATAAACTATGTGCTCAACTATGAAGTCAACTCATTGCACTGCAGAATCCCCATGGTCTGTCGTAAGTGTGAATCACCGCTGGAGCACTGCATTTGGCATAACTTTGAAACATGTTGGTATGTAGATTGGAGGGGGGGAGTTTTGAACAGTTGTTAAATGGCCCGTCGTTTCTCAAGGACTACCTGTATGGTCGGCTAGTCCTTGGAACCGGGCATTATTTTTTTACAAGTTGAATGTACTACATCATTAAACAGTATTAAAAAAAGTCTCTGAAGTATTTATAGATTTAAATTAATACCTCAAAATCTCTTCGTTTTTCATAAATGGGAATTATAAGTTTATATATATCAGCAATCAGTTCATAACGTTCAGCCTTCCAAAGACCATCTGCACATTGTTCCAATAATTCCATCAATATTTCCTAGTTACAGAAAGGATGACAAACAAACGGTCATTATTAATAGAAATGAATCTGTACCAATTTTAGGAAGAAAAAAAATAAAAATATAGATGCATTTTACACTATCTATTGATACATCTATCTATCTCATATTTAAGCACTAGCAATATACAGCAAATATTCTAATAAAAAATTGCTCAAGAAGTAAACAGGGACGGCAAGTAACATTCAAAATTTTTATTATTTGTAATTTATTATTTTAAATTATTTGATTTATATTTTTAACTCAGTTTGATCTTTGTTTGATTAATATACTGCAGAACACCACATTCAATTCTTTTATTTTAATGTCAAAAGAATTTTCCATTTACCTCCATTTTCTTAGAACAAAATGGCAGAATCAATATATATTAAATTAACTGATAATATATCAGTGCATTTTTGTATTGGTTTATCATCAACTTGATATCAATATTCCTAGAACAGATATATATCTATCTTTAATAGGGTCTAGAGTTCATGTAATTATCATAAGATAAAGTTCAGGACTCAGCAGAGTACATGCAATAATTATCAGCTAAGCTAAGCACTTATTCCCTATGTGACAAAATGTAATAATCTGAAAATAATAAACAGTAGTTTTTACAGAAAGATTAAATCCAGATATTTTTCTAGAATAATTGATAGCAATGTTGTTATTTTCATTTAGGTGGCATGTTTACTTATTCATGCAAACTATTTCTTGATCATATAACAAGCTCTTTTAACATTCTTAAGTACAATATAGCAAACCATGGATGAAGCTCTGTGCAGTATTAACAATGTGGAAATGTGAAATTTTCATATTTTTTACAAGTTGCATTAATATTATCAAATCAGCTAATTAAATTGACATGATAGAAAACTACCAGGTTTTAGCTTGGTTCCTTTGTGATTTCATTCTCTCAACTCTGGAACATCATACATTATTTGTTATATTCGGTAGTGAAGGCTTGTTTCATCGTTTGTAAAAAGGTGAGTTTTAAAGGATTTCACTAACTCTTTCAGAGTCTCATTTTAAATTTTAAAGCACTTTTCTAAAAAAAATGTTTGTTTGTTTGATTGTTTTTAGCAGTAAATGTACAACTTAGGAACTGTAATAAATAAATAAATGAATTAAAAATGTAATGTTATTTGACAGCCCTATTTGGGCAAGTCAATAAAACAGATATTTCAGAAGTCAAGAAAATCAAAACGATAATGACTTGTAAGTATATAAACTAAGTTTGCATACTTCATTAAAGTGAACACCTTGCATCCCCACATCTTCCATCATTGAGGCCTCTTCATCTATATTTGGAGTGATTACTCTGAAACTGCTACAACCTTGTCTAAACATTCCTAAACATATAGGAAAAAACACGAAGAAAAATGCATAAATTAATCTGAAACAATTAGGGAGAGAGAGAGAATGTAAATCCCACAGATGAATAAAAACGGTCTCATAGCTACTGGTATATAGCTCAGTTGTGAGTTTTGTATAATTGTATCAGGATATATTTAGAAAGTGGTATGTATCAAATATTGGGAGTATTAAAACTATTTGTAACATTTTCTTCCAAAAAATGAGTGCAAGTGACTGCTGTTCTTAAAGAAGACTACAAAAGAATTATTTCATGGTAACAAGAACAGCAACAAGGAAATTTTGTCAAAGAACCTATCAGAAATGACCTTCCAAGATATCTGAGTCTCAAGCCAATTCTACAAGGCCACCTACTAGTTAAGTAACACTCCATGGTTTTTCATGACTAAGACTGAACAATAGAAAGTCCTTTTATATGAGATAATTTGGTAGGTGGGTATTATTAAAGTTCACTCCACCCAGAAATACATGTATTATGGTGTTAATATCATAGCCAGAATTGTGTGAATTGTCTCTGGCATATCATGAAGGTGCTTTAAGCATTATGGGTGCATCATGTCAAAAAACAGTTGTGAAAATAATGCCTCAGTTTTAGTTATTTTCCTGTAAATTTTATAGTTAAAAAGATGCACCAAATTTAGGAAAATAAAAAATAGCCTTTTCCTCTCTTGCTCACCTTTATGATCTACACTTCTCCATGTGTTTACCACAACTGCTGTCTAATCTGCATTGAGCCATATTGTCTTATTTTAATATATAGGCTTCCAAGGGCATACACAACCTAGGTTTTTGGATTTGGCAACATGGCAATGTTTCAAAACCACTAATCCTCAGCAGATTCTTTTGGACGCTGTATAGGCCGTGATTTAGACGCAGTTAATATCGCCATATTTCAAAGGGCACCTGAAATAACTTCTGAAATAGAAATGTGCTTTACAAAAAGTAAAGAACTGTTTGTTTGTTTTTCTATGTAGCCATATGTGTTTCAGATTTATTTATTAGACTGTGTGATGAACTATGTGCTCGACTATAAAACCAACTAATTGCCTATGGATTCTGAGAGGCCAAAATAATTTTAAAAATGCAGGTACAGATCGAGATTAACAGAGTTGGAATAATAAACTTAACATTCTGTATTATTTTTAATGTATTTTAAAATATTTTACTGCCCCAAAATAACAATGATGCATACCTTTCCGTAGAAGGTATTCAGCCACCAAAGCTGCTACATGAACATAGCACATTGCTGCCTATATTATGAATAGAAAGAAAGGACACTTATGATAAATTTGGGATTGTACGGTTTAAGTAATGGAAGAGGCAAAAAGCACTAAGCTATTTGTACAGGAACTTATTTCAGAAAAAAAATCACTATTTCCACAGATAAGAGCAGACTGTTCTTCAAAGGCAAATATATAGATAATGCAACTTTCTCCTTAAGCTGAAATGAAGTTTCCCACGTTTTTAACTTTCTTGTTGTTTAAAAAAAAATCTAATTACTACTACTTTTTGTTTAAATTATGAAACAGTACCATGATATCACTTTAAGGTACTTTCTTCTTGTTTACCTCTGAAAAATCTCCATTTTTAACATGAATTTTTGCCATGCTATCCAGCCATGTTTTCCTCAGCTCAGGTGTACTAGCGTAAGACTTTGCCAGACTATACTGAAGATCCACTAGCATTTCTGGATCATTCTCATGTTCCTTCATTTGTGCAGTAGCCATTAGGACTGTACGGATGCGTTTTGTCAGATCTTTTACATCAGAAGGAAAGGTAGTGTGCTATAATTGAAATAACATAATAAATAATGTGAGCACAAACAAGGGCCACAAAAGATGAGTAAACTGCAATGTATACACCCAATATAGATAGAAGTCATCTTCAGGCATTTGCCTGAAAGCACAAAATGAAAAGCATAGGGTGGGTGCAAATGCTAATTCCATTCCATATTCTCTTCAACTTCCATGTGTAAAGTTGTACTCTGAAGAAAACAACTCTTTGCAGTATTAGAAATTCAAACCATGCAGATATTCTGAATACATTTAAGGAACTTAATGTAAACTTCTCTTTGACTTGTTAGCTAATATGTGGATTTCACAGTCTATAGAGACTCCTGCAGTAAATAATCAGAGTGGTATGTTCATTTATTATCATGTTGGGTTGTAAAGTTATAAATTAGTTCACAAACTTTTGTCAGAGTTACAGAGAGTCAGGCAATTTGCAGCACTGAAGATTTCAGCCAACAGCCCACATTCAATATCAGAGTTCAAGGAGTGAGATTGTGAAAGGTAAAGGATGGTTAAAATGGAACCTTGACAAGAACAAATTTATCTTTGAATTTTCTCACTGTTTGGAGGTATTTAAGGGTACAAATGTCATCAATCAACTTTGCCAATATGGTAAATTTCTCTCAATAAGGCTGAATTTTCATACTCAAAATAGTTTTGAAGACCACATGATGTAGTAAAACTGACTGTATTACTGTGGTTCAGACTGACATATAGTACTTGACATAAACAAATCTTACATTTCTAGAAGTCTAATTTGTGTTCCTTCCCCTCAAATACAAAAAGCTTAACTTACGGAACCACATGGATAAAGGGGAATAAACTTCTAATAGTAGTTTGCAAGTTCCAAGAACTTCTGAAACTCCTTCACATTACGCAGTACCACCAGAGTAATGTCAATTGACAAATTCTACATTCCATATTTTACAAACCTTAATATATTTATCATTGTTTGCACAGTTATTAATAATGGAAAGAGACTGCTGAAATCTGGTTCCTCCAATTCCAGCAACATCTGCAATCAGCTGACTCACAGAAATGATAACCTATTAAGAGGCAAAAGCACAATTTTGGTTACTCATCAATATTCAAAATTCAAGAATTTGTAAATTATCTTACAATTTCAGCTTGAAAGCATGCAGTATAATTTAAATTAGCAATAATATTTTTTCCATATAAATACTGCTTTTAAAACAACGTCACCCAAGCAATATTCATACTGAAAACTAGGGCGTTTGTTTTTTTTCCCTGCCACTTAACATTTATTTTTGCAAATGTCATTGCAAAAATGACTATTATCAAGACAAATCAGATTGTACTTACTGAAATTACATTGTTACAATTTGAAGAAAGAATTTAAAAATGTATAAAATAAATCGACTTTCCAAATGATATACAAGATATTAAAAATATACATCAAGTGATACTAAGTAAGATCCTGGCCTGAATATATCCGATCATAAACTCTCTATGCCAAATATCTAACTTGGGTTTCCTGCAATGAAATATCATAATGCAAGGCCTCCCTTCCTTTCTCCAAAAAACCCTCCAAAATCTTGCAAAAGAAATTGTGTGATCACTAAAATGTCAAATAAGGTAGCCTATGCTGTATCATATAAAATCTATTCTGCAAACTGAATGTCAGTTAGCAAACTAAGTATCAAAATTCAATTTTTTACAAAGAATGATGTATATATAAAACTTAATGCTTGATTAATAAGGATTATCTTTTGATATTTGTTATAGATGACAACAGAACATCATCTGATAGAAAGTGTGTCTGTTTTCATGTATATCCATGCTCATAATCATGCATTATCTCCATTTGTTGTATGTATTTTAACAAAGATAAACTCTCAGTTTAAAATCTTCAGAAATTTAAAGATAGTCTCGTTTTTTTTTCTTTATGAAACAAAGTATACTAACCTGTAAATGTGTCCTTACAAACGATCTCTTTTTAGTATAATCAAAATTATTCTTCATTAAGAAGTAAAGGAGCTGCGAAGCTTCAGTTCGAATTGAACTTAGTTTGGAGTTACAGCACTTCAAAATTTCACAGCATAGTGAAGAACACATATCAGCTCGCCCTTCATAAAAGGTGGAAGGGAACTGTAGAGCAGAAAAATCTATTTATTTATTCTGTTTACTTATTCTGTTAAGACTGATTTAATCAAACTAGAATGAAATAAAATCTTAATCCAAGTAGTATTGTTTATATTTCTAAATGTACTTTCATGTTTTCTAAAGTTGAGCAAAATAAAAATATTGTTGGACATTAAACAGAAGAGAAATTAATTAGCAATAGCAATTAGCATTCAGGCTTATATATCATCCCACAGCACTTCGCAGAAATCTCTGGGTGATTTATAATGTAGAAGCATTATTTGCATACTACCCCCAACAATCTGGATCAAGTTATTCTGCTGTCTAAAAGACAGACCTTGGCATTTGAAACCGTAGTACTGTATTTTTCGATTTAATATGTAGATCTATGATATGGGGGAAAGCATTTAATTGATTCCTAACAGTTAGAGAAATAAATAAAAAATGAAACCATACAGCAATTTAATATACACTATCAAGGAAATGAAATTAAAACTACTTACCTTAAAAATTAATGTCCTTAAAGCATTGAAAACATTTTTTAAAGCTGTTTCGGACTGATTTTTTTGTAGAAAGCAAATGTATACATCAAATACTTTTTTCATCAGCGGATTATGGCCATCATCCTTCAGCAACTGATTCTTAAAATTAATAAAATGTGTATTTTGAAAAAAAAATAGAATTATTTACATTAAGGCATCTGTATATAGATCTGCTAATTAATTATCTTCACAAAGATCTGCATACAATAATTCAGGAATTCTGAATTACTACCATAAGCAAAATTTACAATATCCTGATGTTAACAATAGACTGATATATTATCAAATAACATTTTCAAAGTTTCCTTTTGACTAGATCCAGAGAAGATAGTCCTTGACTTACAACCAAAACTAGGAGCAGAACTTCTGCTGCTAAACAATGCAGTTGTTAAATGAATCATGCCCAATTTTGCAACCTTTTTGCTGTAGTTTTTAAAGGGGCTTCTCTCATTGACTTTGCTTGTCAGAAGTCCCCTGGGCAGGTTTCAAATGGCAATCCCATGATTTTAGGATACTGAGGCCTTTGCAAAGCACCCAGATGATGATCATCGAACCATAGGAATGCGGCAATGGTTATAAATGCAAGTTTTGCAGGTTGTAAATAACTTGTCATTGCTGTCATTACTTCAAATAGTTGTTAAACAAATTGTTGTAAGTCAAGGACTTACCTGTACATCAGCTTTTGTGTATGCAATATTAGTTTTGATTTGTCTATCTGAATAGCAATTTCACTTACTAGGTGCCAGTGCACATAGCACACTTTTTTTCCTCAAAGACGTTATTAATGGTAATTCTATTAATAAACAGAAGTATTGATTAACAAATTAATTGCTTAAAATTTCAATTAATGGATAGTGTGACTTTTATCAGATTTCTGAGGGGGAGGGAAGTAGAACAGCCTTTAAAATATTACACAGTATAATACAGAAACTCAACCTTTTAGGAATACCAACAAGGAAGCCTAAACACAATTATGAAATGAAGTTCTAGAGCAGGAATATAATATCAGGAATAATAGTACTGTTAGACACTGTTTTTATCAATATTAGTACACAACTGTACATATCTAAAACATACCTTAAATGCCACTGTGAACAAAGATAAAGTATTCAGAATCGTAAGGCCCACTTCAGTGGCAATATTGGCTTCAAGTAAAGATTGGTGAAGAACATCTGCTTCTGAATGGCCATAACCTGTATAAATTTGAAGTAACTTTTATCTAGATCAATTTTATTTCAATTAATCAAGTGGTATTTATGTTACAGAATAGAGCTGGAGATATAGATAGCAACATTAACAAGATAATGCATGTAATATAATGCATATAACATCCATTTACCTTGATTATTTTACAGAGAAATTTAATACTAAAGGGAACAATGTATTTATAGGTCCCTAAACAGTAATGATAACTATTAATAATTGTAGATTATTTGTGCTTTGTTATCTATCAGAAAATGTTCTAAAAATTATGAGAAACACTCAAATAGTCTTACAGTGTTATTTCTAAATCTGTGACTTGTCTTTTCTTTTTTATTTAACTAGAAAATGAAGAGTGGATAAGAGTTGAAGGTTTAATATTTATTTGTTTATATAGAAAAATATTTATGCTGCTTACAGCATAATTTTTAGACAGATAAAAACAGTCACCTTTAGAAGACAGTTTTTTAATTTGATTAAATTTATTAGTGTTATTAAGAAGCCTCTGATGACAAACAATTTTACTTCAAATCTCAAATATATTTAATTCTATTGAGGATGAAATGAAAGAAAGAAGGAATGCCATAGCATTGAAACAAGCAGAACTTCCCTGTCTGGGTTGTTTCAGTGTCTTGAGACTCACTTAGAAATTGGGCTGCAACAGAGTTTTGAGCAGCTTTGACTTGGTTTCATACCTAGACATCTCATGATCAAGAATTACCTTGGCTTTTTTTATATAGTTTAAGTTATTGCCATATATAAAACAAAGCAATTTATGAAATGAGTACACTTTCGATTCATTAGCTTGCAATTCCTATCTTACAAATTCAATAGACCAAATCAATTCATTCTTAGATTTATTTACTCATTACTGCACTTGAACTTAATGGCCACAGAATATTTTTTATTATCCTAATAAAATAAACAAGTAAAATATAGCATAGATTAATCGCATAGTTTATTCAAATAATATACACAATAAAATAAAATAAAATAAAATAAAATAAAATAAAATAAAATAAAATAAGAATAAATCAAGAGAAAATGCAATTCTTCAAGCTGGCAAACATAAAAAGTAAGCCATTTTATGAGCCAAGTGGTTACATTTGGCATTTTTAAAGAGAATCCGACACAATGAGGTTCTGGATTCTGGACTAGTCAGAGTTGCTTCCATAGGATCCATCAGGAAACAAAAATATGGGATTGCTTCTGTCTGCATTTTTCCCTTTTAGGAACAGAGAAAGAGCAGTAGAGGATTTGGAATTAAAAAGTGAAGTTTATTCCTACTTGATATTATTACAAGCATTTTGTGTAAAACTTTCATTAATTGGAAACTATGGTTTGATGATATCCATACTATATGAAAAATTGCAGCTTGGATTGTTAAAAAAGGAAACAGTAAAGAACATAAACTGTGAAATGAAATAATACATTAATTTCAAATACAAATATTAATGAAACCTGAAGCCTTTTTAAATGTATTATGGACAAACCAATAAAAAAAACAGTATAGGATGCTATTTCTTAACATGGCGACCACTGAAAGGATTGTTTATGTTAAGCATTGGAAGGAAAATGGGACGCTGACTGTTGAAGAGTGGATTTTAGAATTGACTGATTTAGCAGAGATGGCAAAATTAACTGCTTAATTAAATTAACTGCTTAACTAAATTAATTTAATTAACTTTAATTAAGTTAATTAATTTAATTAATTTAATTAACTGCTATATATATATCTATATCTATCTATATATATATATCAGAAAAGGGTTGATTCGATTACTAGATAAATAAATTTCCACCTCAGGGATATTTATGTATTATAGCATTTTTGTTAAAGACCTGTTATATAAGGGGAGGAGGAAATAAGATTTTTTAAATACATCTTTCAGAATTCCACGAAGGTGGACTTTTTTAATGTTTAACGTTAGATGTTTTTGATATTTTGGGGCTTTCTTTGTTTTTTGTACATGTGGTATTTACTCTTGTTGTCAGAAGCTTGTTGGGTTTTGGTTTTTTTGTATTTTTCATTTTATCTTTGGAGATTAAAAAATAAATATGTTAAAAAATTAATACATTAACAAAAATACAGATGAGTTATATTTTACGAAATGAAAACAAAACGGATGACAATGTAACATATAAACCTAAGTGTATAATTTATTATTATGAAAGACTGAAAACATCATTGAAGTATATGGGGTGATGAAAAGTTTTGAATGTGGGACACAACTTTGTATAATAATATCAAAGTGGATCATTAAGTCATTGAGACATATGTAAATTAATGTTTATTGTAATATTAATTCGTAATGTCATTAAAGAGCATGATAAAGGGATAAGGTTTCATAGAATATAGAATATTTTGTTCAAAAACTGTTGAAAATTGATTGCTGAATATGATCAGAGCAGTATACAACAGTAATTATGCATATGAGAAATGCTTACCAAACAATTAACAATGATGTCCTTCTAGTGGCTTATATCTATGGCTTAGTGTTTAAGGATGCCTATAACCATAGTAGGATGTGAATGTATATGTTTGTATTGTATTGGCTGTGAACCAGAACAACCTTGAAGTGAAAGTTAGCAGATTGTAAGATACAACAAGAATAATCCGAAAATTAATGTATCAAAGAAAAAGGCTGCTGTGTTTGACAAAGAAAATGAGGTAAATAAGATAGAAAGTCACATATCATGGCACAAAACCAGATGAATTGTGTATCTTGCTAAAATCTGTATACTACTAAAAGTCTCCTCTCAGTCTGTAACCTTTAATTAATTGAAACTGTGCATTATTAGGCAATACTTTTGAAGCAATGAACCTCAAATTGTACTAAACGAACACATCCAAAAGCCAGAATCCATTACTCCTGTAAAACTGAAATTTTAACAATCTTCAGAATAATTACATTAGCAAATTTGTGGTGGCTGCTACAGTCACCTGATTGTGATTTCCAACATATCCTTGCAGCTTCACACAAACAAAATCAGTGAGGAAGCCAGAAGAAAGATGGAAGTCTCTCTCACCAGAATAGAGTAACATGCCATGGGACAATTCAAAAAATAGAAAAGCTAAATTAATTTCAGTGGAACCATGACCATTAATAATAAAATTATTTCAAGCCAGAAATACAAGAATTCCATTAATTTCAATGAAAATGTGATCACCGATAATAAAAATAACTGAACAATTAATATAGCTTTGAATTGTCCCACAGTGAGTTATCCTAGTCCAGGAGTGTCAAACTCAAGGCCCGTGGGCCAAATGCGGACCACGGGGTGCTTAGATCTGGCCTTGGGGCTGCTCTGGAAACAGCAAAGGACCAACCTGCGGTGCCCCTGCCAGCAAAGACGGAGCTCAGAAGAGCCATGCGCCCCCCCACACTCTATTTTTGCTGGCAGAGAGCTAACAAAACAAACTAAAAACAAAACAAAAGGAGAAATATTTCCCCTTGTGCATTTGAGCATGTAAGAAGGGACAGGAAAGGAGAAAGGGAAAGAAAAAGAAAAAGAAGGAAAGATGGGAAGAGAGCTGTGTGCTTCTTCACATCCAGACTAAATCATGGACTTTACCTTTTCACAGTATTTTCAAACTACTGCAAAAGGTTCCTCTTAAACTCTATGTCAAGACATGGTCACATAATCAACTAAGCACATTTCCCCATTTTAAGAGGACCCAGGAGAAACTGTAAACTGACACAATTCCCAGCAGCATTGGACACAATAAAAAGTTTTCAAGATGAACATCATAGAATGTAAATACATAATTTTCATAATCTTTTTTTATGTGGTAGTAACATTCCCACTGACTCTCTGTGCAATTTAGGGATCCTATTAGATGCATGACTCCTGTGAGGAGCAGGTGGCAGCTGTGGCTAGGAAGGTCTTTGCCCTGATCCATCTTGTGTGTCAATTGTGCCCAAGTGGACCAGAATGCAGTGATGAGGTCAGTTTGGGATGTTCTATGAGCTGAACTGGGTCCCAGTTATGTTCTGGCTGCAATTCAAGTGCTATGTGTCACCTATAAAGACCTGGATGGCATAGTATTGAGTTATTTGAGGGATCACCTGCCTCCAATTGTTTCTGCTAATCCTCCCAGAACTGACAGAGTAGGCATGCTCCAACTCCCCTGATTAAAGGGGAGTCATCTAACGCAGGGATCTCCAACCCCTGAACCATGGCCCAATATTAGGTATTGGGCTGCAGAAGTGGTGGGGCATGAGCCCCTAAATGGAGCTGCACATGCTTGACTGGCACTTGCACAGAGCCATCCGCTCCCCTCTGCCAGTACGCAAAGATGGTTGGGGAAATCTGATCTAACAGGATCCAGAAAATGTGTTTTATTTGTTATAGTGTCTGTTCTATGGAATATCATTCCACTCAGAAATAATGTGGACCACCACCAAGAATATATTCATAAGATCTGGTCATGTAGAAAGAATGATCAAATTGCAAAAGAAATGTATGAATGGGTTGAGAGGAAGAAGAGAAATGAGAACGATGGATTTTGACAGAAATCCTCAAAGCAATTTCATCAAGACGTTTCAAGAATAAAAGCAGTACACAGTCATAGTGAAAACAAGGATAAGAATAGATAGACATGAAAAAAAATCTACCGAAGAGTCTTTGTGTAAACCATTTTTAGCTAGGTTTCCTTTTTTCCCCCCTACACCTTGGCCTTTAATTTATTTTATTTTGTATTTTTTCCTTTCTTTATATTCTGCTCAATGCTGTGCACTCTAAAAGGGAATGTGACAGAAATATATGATTTATATGTCATCATCATCCTAATTTTAGCCATTGTCTGTCTACTACAGGATGAAGGCCTTTTCCCCAGGTTTCCAATCAATTTGGTATGTGTATTTATACATACATACATTATTTTAGCAAGGTGCCTGATCTTGACTTGATATTTTATTTTGGTCAGAAATTTAAATTAAAACTAAAACTAAACTTTTAGGTTTAGAAAACTTAAAAATTAAATTTTAAGAACTGTTAATGAGAAGTTCAAATAATAAAAGCAGTATACGGACATAGTTAGAGAGAGGATAGTTTACAAGGATAGATACATATGGAAAAATCTAGCAAATGGTCTTGGTGTAAGCCACTTTTAATTAGGTTTCCTTTTCTTTTTCTAAACCCCGGGCGTAATTTCTTTCATTTATTATTTCTTCCACAGTTCTTCCTCAGTGCTGTATACCCTAAAAATGAATATGACAGGAATATATGGTTGTATAAGTTTGGGAGTCTGTATATATATGCATGTGTTATTTCACCAAACTGCCTGTTCTTAACTTGATATTTCTGTTATTAAAAATGTGTATTGAATGCTCTTCTTAGTAATAAAATTGAAATATTTTCAGAGGTGATTATTTCAAACCGTTTCAACAAAATCTGACTGTAACCTCATTTTCTTACCATTGTCTACAGAAATCCCAAGCAAACTTGATATTTTTCTCACACTGAAAACACAGAAAAAGTCACTTAATTACTGTGTGCTTCTTCACATCCAAACTAAATCATGGACTTTACATTTTCACAGTATTTTCAAACTACTGCAAAAGGTTCCTCTTAAACTCTATGTCAAAACATGGTCACATAATCAACTAAGCACATTTCCCCATTTTAAGAGGACTAAGGAGAAACTGTAAACTGACACAATTCCCAGCAGCATTGGACACAATAAAAAGTTTTCAAGGTGAGCATCATAGAATGTAAATACATAATTTTCAAGTTTGTGAAGAGTATTTTTGATAGGTATGTATGTCAACCGTGTTTAACATTGTGTTTGCCTTTGGTGTTATTGCTATCCAGTGAGCAGATTCATGTTTTGGTTTGACCTAGAAAACTAAAGTCCATGACATGTTCTGGTGTGGGTTTTGACCTGCCCCTGGTGTTGTGGTACCAGATGCGATTTCAGCTGTTATGATGTCATGGAACTTACTGTGGCTAAATGAGAGAGAGTTATCCAGGCTGCTCAGCTGCTGTAATCTGGCATGCATCATCCCTGTTCTGTTACGGGAAACAGGCAATGTCTGAGATTTTCGATCATGAACTATGGGTCCCAACCCCTCCTGGTTCCTGCAAGATGAGTGAAATTGGACAGAAGCAAAAGTTAAATATGTTGCACTGCAGCATAAGAGGGGGAGAGTTAGTTAAGCAGCTCAAGCAAAAAAATTCCACTAGAGAATGAAAGTAGCTTCTTGTGTTTTCAGTTAATGTCCATGTGAACAAATCTAGCCAGCCAAAGCAATTATATATGGCCCACACTATATAGAGAAGGTGGCCTACACAATTTAATTCCCAACTGGAAATGTTGGGTGGTCATTTAACATTTTAAAATGTTGGATGGTTTTCAGATAGTCAGCCATGGTAGTCTTTAAAACCAGACTCAGTCAACAAAGATTAACTGTTTGACCAGTTGGTCCTGAGCTGTTTTGCACTGATTAGCACAAATAAGAAGTATTTTGCAAGCATTGCAGGAGGTTGTTTAAGTTAAAATAATGTAAAAGTTAAAATATATTGTGGGTCATACACATTTATGAAAAGAAGTTAAAGGAAAGCCAACAGGTCTTTAATAAGCACACATGCAATTAATGCAGAATTACATGAAAAATGCTAACGCCTATATCTTACCAGGCAGGAAGGGAGTAGAGCCATATATTTTGTTAAACTTGCCAGCAATCAAATGAAGGAAATAAGAAAATGATCTGAGTTAGCAATCAGTACAGACTAACCTCCTAGTGTGTACCACCACCAGAGCTGACAAGAAACGAAAACCAATACCAGAATTACACACTTCTCTGTTACTCTTAACTATAGGGTGTGTAAATATTGCATGCAATTTCTTTGCTAATACATTCCTTTGGTGCATTTCAATGTGTAGAGTTAATATTTGTTGGTGAATTTCTTTCAACCCCACAAAATCAGAAACATGCATGTTTTTAATTTTAATTTCAATATTATCACATGCTGTCTGGATGATACGTTTTCTGTGCAATAGCCATTATTGTAATTAAATATTTTTTTCTTTTTGCAATACAAGAACAAATCAAGGGAAAGATAGATTGAATTCATAGAAATTATCATTATATTTTAATACAGATAGTCTTCAACTTACAACCATAATTGAGCCCAAAATTTATGTTGTTAAGTGAGACATTTGTTAAGTGAGTTTTGTCCCATTTTACAACCTTTCTTGTCACAGTTGTTAAATGAATCACTGCAGTTGATAAGATAGTAACTTGGTTGTTAAGTGAATCTGGCTTCCCCAGTGACTGCTTACCTGAAGGTTGCAAAAGGTGACCACATGAATTCAGGACATTGCAACCATCATAAGCATGAACTAGTTGCCAAGCATCTGAATTTTAGACACATGATCAAAAATGGAGATGCTACAAAGGTTGTAGTGTGAAAAATGGTCATAACTCATGAAATGAGCTGTTGTAAGTCGAGGACTACCTGTATACAATATGATAATGCAATAATTATAGTGATTTGAGTCCACTCTGCTCTCACCCCGAATTTTATCAGCACAAACATTTACAGACCCAATTTTCATAATCAGGAAATATGAAGTCTGAATGCAAATCTGTTATCTTGAATTTACAACTTGAGATTGCAGGTGAAAGCTCTAGTGTTGGAAACCAGAAATTATTTAAAAATAATTTTTATTATTTTTATTATAATTATTATTAAATTTATATGCTGCCCATCTCAATATTCAAAGCAGCTTACAATATTAGAATGTAAACGATGGGTACCCTAAATATTTATTGGATGGTCTACACCTGCAATCTGAAGTCATAATGCAAATTAGGCATCTCTGCAATTTCATAAAAACAGATTTATGAAGCAAACAAACATAACTGAAAGAGACCCAGTATCAGTGTCTATTTTCAAATAATATCTCCAGAAAACATTAAATTCTTGCATCGTTATTCTTCCTCACACTTGCAAGAAATTGACATTTGTGTAAAGAAAAAGAAAAAAAATCAGCAAAAATTCAGATAGGATTGTTTTAAATATATTTGAGCACAAGACATAAAAGAAAGAAAGAAAGCAATGCATGTTTGTATTCAGTATATCCAAACTAAGTCTTTAGAAAGTGGAGTGGGATCTCTTCAGTGTCACTGTCAGCCCCACCACTTCCC
Source organism: Pseudonaja textilis (assembly GCF_049901715.1). Classification (NCBI taxonomy): domain Eukaryota; kingdom Metazoa; phylum Chordata; class Lepidosauria; order Squamata; family Elapidae; genus Pseudonaja; species Pseudonaja textilis. The sequence continues at coordinate 28,979,834 of NC_141997.1, forward strand.
AGTTGGATGACAACTAATGAGATGGTAGGAGATTGGATATAAGAGAGAAAACCCATGCTTCATTGAGTAAGGAAGGGGGTATTTCCATTACCCCTTGAAGAAGACTGTGGTGTGACTCTTGCTCAAGAAGCTATTGTTCAATCCAATTGTTTGGGGCAACTTTTGATGTGCCTACAAGTAACAGGTTTATTCCAAATAATCCGAGGAGGCTAATTTTTCAATATTAAAATGCTCTACTATTTTAATTAATTAATTAAGTACATTGATATCAAAGCATAAAATATCAGCCTTAAGAGTGGTCAGGAATGGGAGGCATATATGATGATTCTTTCAAACTTCCTAGTGCCAAGAGAATACATAAAGCAGAATGAACAATTTAATTCAGGTGTCAAACACTGTATAACCGCTTTCCTTAGCCAAATATTCGGTAATCTCTACAGCTACAACAATAATTAACAAAAAATTCTGTGAAATCAAAAAAATGTCAAGGTGGAACCAAAATACTGTACATTCAAGAGCCATAGATAACATATCAGATAACTAAGTCTAATTACTTACCTCTTTCTTGATATGCATTTTTCCCAATGTTAGATGTTAGTCAATCATCAAGATTTTAAAGCATTCTGTTGCAATAAAATAACACACTTGACTTATACACATTACCTGGCAATGTATCGTTTCCCCATGTACTGAAATTGATGTAAGCATACTCTGAAAGAAGACAGTAAGAATTATTATAGACATTATCTTCAAATATTAAGTGCTAGCCATATACTGTAATAAGAATGCTTTTATTTCTGGGCTGATGGAAGGAATCAGGTAAAAAAATGAGATACATTTCATTTAGTCTTCATCACAGCTTTCCTTATTATTATTATTATTATTATTATTATTATTATTATTATTATTATTATTATTATTATTATTATTATTATTCTTTAAGGATGACTGAATGGATGAATTCATTATTTTAGGCTTCTGAACCAAGACTTTATATATTCTTGCAAGATTTCCTGTAGACACTACTGGGATTATAATAAGCCTAGTGATTAATAATTAAAATATTAATAATATTAAGCTGGGTTTCAATGGTCAAATATTCAGAATACTTTATACCTATATAAAAATAAAATAAAAAGAAGCGTTGGACTGAATGAAATTAATGAAAGGAGATCAGCAAATGAATTTCATACTGAATTTCAGAAGGACGTAAACTAAAGGAGATTGATCATAAAAGCATAATAAAAATAAAATAAGGTCAACATGGGAGTGGCACAGAGTAGAGATTGAAAAAGAAGTCACCCTGATTTAGCTTACCTAGTCCTGGTTAACTATCCACAAACTGTATTAATGTTAGAGTCAAAATAAGGGATAAATCATATTCTCTCTCTTGAATCTGGGATTACCTCATTATGTACAGTAGGTACTTTTATAACTGAAATGTTTATGATATTACAATATCACATACAATATTTAGAGAGCCAGTTTGGTATAGTAGTTAAGGTATCAGGCTAGAAACCAGCGCCTGTGAGTTCTAGTCACAAAAATAGTTGGGTCACTTTGGGCCAGTCACTCATTCTCAGCTCTAGGGAAGTGGTAATAGTAAACCGTTTGTGAAAAACCTTGCCAAGAAAACTGTAGGACAGGCAGTCTTCAAGAATAGGACACAAATTAACAGAAATAGCAATAGCACTTAAGATTTCACAGTGCTTTACAGCCCTTTTTTTTACAACCACTTGGTTTACAGAGTCAGCATATTGCCCCCAATAATCTGGTCCCCATTTTACCGACCTCAGAGAGATGGGAGGCTGAGTCAATCTTGAGCCAGTAAGTCTCGCAATCAGCAGAATTAGCCTGCAATACTGCATTCTAGCCATTGCACCACAAAACAAATACAATGTTTATCTTGAATTTTACATATAAGATTTATATTGTGCTGCTAATAGGGTAACTGTATGATATATTTAAACTTACTCAGTAATAGTAAAAAAGTCCATAAGTTCTGATGTTGAGGCCTTGTTCCAATATGTAAACAAAGCATCTACAAAGTATAAGAAAATAAAACTGTAATTAGAGAAATTATTTTTAGATTTAAGGAGCTAAAAAGAAGGTATAATTTTGTTACGTAATATGAATCCTTCGTTAAAAGTACTTACTAATCAATTTTGAATGCAGTATGTATGTACAATGTAGATACCTTTACTGAACAGTTAAGAACCAAGTTCAAACTCTTCTCCAGAAACAAGTTGAGTTTCTGTACTACTGAAGACTGAGCAGAATTTATTACTGATTGACCAAGACCACCGGTACTCGGGACAGTTTTAGACTTGAGGTTGACAATACTATGAAGTTAAATAAATCAGTTTCTGAGTACCGGTGATTTTGATCAATCAGTAATAAATTATCATTAAATTATACTGCCATAGACCGTATATTCATGGAGTAATGATCTTTATACTTTATATAGGAATATATATGTAAGTAGTGCTGGGAACTGTATGGAACATAACTATAATAGTGATGATGTTAATTTTGATCCTGAGAATAAATCCATGGGGGTTGTAGTCTGTGGATATCATGGATATCCTTGAATCTGATTACCCTCTCAGCAACACTGAGAACTCAAATAGAATAATGTAGAATAACCACTGATGCAAATTGCTGCTAAATGAATAGACTTGAACCATACTTTCAGACACACAGTAGATGTGCTAGTGGAACCTGACAAATGTCAGGAGAATTCCAGAATTTTGATATTTTAGTGCTGAGGAATTAGTCCCCCTGAATCTTCAAATTCTGCGCTGCAATTGATTTGGAAATAACTGGTACCAAAAATGAAGCTGAAACAATTCCAAAGAAATAAGTAACACATCAACACATTTACACGTGTGTGTGTGCGCACGCACGTGCGATATGAGACACTTAGCGCTCGCTTGAAATAATATGAGACACTTAGCGCTCGGCTTTGCAGAGTTATAAGGAGATCCTTTCTTGCCCCAAACAGCTAATACACAAAAGATTACTACAAATGTATTATGAAAAAACATGAGTTTTCTTTACCGTCTGTCATGCTTTTTAAAACATGGAGGAAGCACATCAGTAAACTCCTTATCTCAGCTTGATCAAGTTTATCACAACGAACAACAGAACTTCCTGAAATGCAAGCTTGCTGGTTCTGAAAAAAAAGGCATTTAAATATTAACATAAAAAAATAATGCAAGCATCCCAATCCCTCAAAAAGAAGATAATTCTAACACTCATATGAGAACAGTACAGATGATTACAAAATTCACCATACCAAAAAATTGGACAAAACTGAATTTTATTTTATTTCTATGTGTTTACATGTTTCCTGTATCAAACTTCCTTAATGATATTTATAATGATATAAATATGTGATTGTATTTAATAATATGAGCACATTTTTCTGAGTCATTTTCCTACATTTGCAAGGCTGGAAGCATCCATCTATCATCCTTTGGATGCCTTTGGATGCTCTTCTATATAAAATTCTAGGTTTGTAATATTAACTTTGTATTTATTTTATTAATTCATTAAAACAATTTTTCTTTCTCCACAATCCCATAGAGCTGAGAAAGAGTGACAGGAAGAAAGTCACCTGATAAAGATGGACTTGAACCAGGACATCTCAATTCCTAATTCACCACGTTGATCACTGCCCTTCTAAAAAAAGTGCTTGCTTTAAAATAGTCAAGGATTTTTCTTCCCTACATTTTACAACAGAATAACAGAGTTGGAAGGGACCTTGGAATTCTTCTAATCCAACCCTCTCCTCAAGCAGGAGACCCTATACCATTCCAGACAAGTGGCTGTCCAGTCTCTTCTTAAAAGCCTCCAGTGATGAAGCATCCACAACCTCTGAAGGCAAGTCATTCCATGGGTTAACTATTCCTACTGTTACTACATTTCTCCTTAGTTCTAGGTTGTTTCTCTCCTTAATTCATTTCCATCTATTGTCTTGCTTCTTGTCTTGCCTTCAGAAATTGCTTTGGAAAATAGGTTGACCCCTCTTCTTTGTGGCAGCCCTTCAAACACTGGAACACTGCTATCATATCATTCCTAGTCCTTGTTTTCAGTAGACTAGAGAAACCCAACTCCTGTAACCATCCATACGTTTTAGCCCTCAGCTGCCTGATCATCTTTGTTGCTATTTTCTGCAATCTTTTCAGAGTCTCTATATCTTTTTTTTATAACATGGTGACCAAAACTGGATGCAGTATTCCAAGTGTGGTCTTACTAGGGCTTTATAAAGCAATGCTAATACTTCACGTGATCTTGATTCTATCCTTCTGTTAATAGAATCAAGATCAACATATATTCAAAATATATTTGAATAGAAAAGTCTTCCCTCAATATAGCCTGGTCCCTTTCCGGCAAACATTTTTAATTCCTTCTATATCTGTTCTCTACACCATTGCCACACCTCTTTTTCTGTGCATCTGCTCTTGTTTTTCAGTATTTTTCTCTATCTCAAAGAATCAAGGCAAGCAAGGAGAGATATAGCTGATATAGCTAAGAGGATGAGTGCCAATCTGATCCAAAGACTAACAATTCCCTAATCATAATCCATAACTAAAATTTTATGTATTACATATGTAAGACAAACCGTGAGCTGTTAATGTTGAATTACATATTTCAGTTGCAAAACCAGAAATATACACACACAAAATACCAGTCAGTGCAAGGTGGAATTATACATTATAAACAAAGCACGGCAAATATGAAGAACAAAAAGAATCCATCATAATTATTCACAAACATAGTTAAGACGTAAGATTTACCTCAGTAGATAACTCAGAATATCTGACAGAGATGTTCACAACACAGTACTGAAAACTTGCATCATGCAAGGTTTGACAAAAGACAGTTTGACAAAATCCAGTTCAAACACATATATGCTTCAAATAATATATTTAGAACAAAGTTCTTTAATCCTTCATTTGTCTCTCCTCATGAATTTGAATTTATTTCAATTTGGATTATCTTTGTGATTATTTTTTTTACTCTATCATTGTTCTGATTTACTTATTTTTAATTATGTTTTGTTGATGTTTTATGCTCTCCAGAATGTTGAGTGGATTGGGGGAAATGATGGTTAAATAAATACATTCATTTTTCTTTTTATCTTGAGGATTAAATTATGCTTCTGTGGTAACCACAAAGTCTCATTCCTCTATGCTGTAACCACTTTCTACTATGTTTGGTGCTGGAAGAAAACTCTGTCCTCTATCTTGCACCAACTGGAGAAATTTAACTTAAATATATCAACAAATAAGTTAAAAAGAGGCTATAAGATCAATTAGTAAAGCTAACTACCACTCTGAAAACCTATTAAATAAAGAACATTTTAAAAGTTTGAAAATCTTAATACTACAGTCAATTGTTTCACATCAGAAATTAATCCATTAGCAAGAAGGGAATAGATTTAATGACAATTTTACAATGTGGTAGAAGCAGTTTTTAAAAGGTATTTAAAAATATAATTTTGTTTTATTTACATTTCCATATACATACACATATATGGTGTTGTTTATTGATTATTTGAGCTATTTTCTGTTAAAAATCTGCTTCAATGGTTCAGCAAAATTGTCAGGATTCACTGCACTCTTACAGTCAAACCAACCAATCACAAAAACAAAACACCCAAATTCTACTTGTAATGGAAGAGTTGCATGACAATTTCTTTCTGGTAAGGACAGAGCTGTCAGTACTGAAAAATCCACCGTGACCCGTTTTTGCTTGGATGATAAATAGCGTTCTTCTACTCCACTTTTATACACTGCAGATGAAGAATGTCTCCTGAGCAGTTTTTCCCTCTGCCACAAGGCAGGTCAAGGAGAAAATTGATTAAACCAATGTTTTCTTAGTGTACAAGAATTAAGTCCCAATGCCAAAAGTAAAATGCCAATTAAAGGATAACTGTATATTATTATGTCAACCAAGTTATGCTTAGGCAATCCATCTGTAATATTTAATGACTATATTTTGCCACTGAAGACTTAATAAACGTTTTATTAAAAAGGTAAAAACGCTATGTTGACACTTTCTAAAAACATATTATTCCTCTTGCAAGGTTTTTAGAATTAAGACAGAAATATGTCACACACACAAACTAAAGGAATTGGCTACAAAATATTGTAAATATCATATTTTTCCAACTGAAAATATACTTAAATTTGTGTAAGACTGTGTAACTATACCATACACAGTATCTTATTTATGACAGAAATGAAAGTTAGCCTTTCTCCTTGGCAGAAACTATTTAATTATTTCAATCTAATTGGCCACCCAGCTCAACTTAATTACTTTATTTATTAAATTTAGATACTGCCCATCTCACTCACAAGTGACTTTGGGCATCTAACAATGTTAAAAGAAAATGTAAAAAACAGAAGAGAAAAAAAACCAACATGCATAGAATCAGCAGCTGAGTTAACAACAGACCTATCAATCAGAAGTCAACATAACTAATGGGGTTTACATAACCAATTCGGAAGTCAGGACCATCACTTTTGACTTCCCAATTCAGTGACAAATCCTTGTCTGTACGAAAAGCAAACTATCCTGACACTAGTAACAGAACAAAAAATGCTGTATATTTTGTTAATACGTACAAATGCATTAGAAGTTCATACCTTGTCTAGAGAATTGCTCTTTTCACCATGTTTTTCTGGGAGACTGTTTCCTGAGTCTGTACTTATAAGAGAGCCTCTTGAATCTGCATTCCTCGCATAATTAACATTAGGAGTAGAACAAGTGTATGGGGGTGCTGAATAATGAAATGTACACAAAAGGGATGTGTTACAGTCTCAACTGATAAAGAAAAGTATTCCACAAAAACAGAAATTTCAAAAATAATTTTCTTCACAGTGATGTACTTTCTATCAACTCCTGTACCCAGTCTAGCAATACCCACTATTATTGGAAGGCTTAACTTACTTTTACCTCATCCCACAAGATTTACTTGACTTAACATTTCCCTCAATTATGTATCAAGTCAGGGATAAACAGTTGGCCTGTGTATGATGAAATAGGGCTGAGGGAAGTATGAGGGTTAGGTGTATATTTAATACTAATGCTGAAAATGAGTAGCATGGCATTATCAATGGGAGAAACAGAACCTCCTAACAACACTGCTCCATTTTCAGTAATGGAAGTTATTGCTTCATATTTACTTTTAGAACTTGAAATCAAATAGTCATATGTCCCATTTTCTCCAGCCATATACTTGATTTTAACTTCATAATCAAGTGAAATTAGCCCTTAGAGAGTCAAATGTGGCCCTAGTCAAAAGCTTCACAGCAATATGCAAACTTGAGATGTCACCTCCCAACTTCAGTCATTATAATTATTGATTTAATTTCTCATAAGCATGTATGTTGCAAGTCACTAAAAGCTTTATTTAAAAGTTTCTGAATTCCATATATGGTTACCAATGCCTGAAATAGCACCAAACAAATCTTTCTGGAGGCTGCTGTCAAGGGCATTCACAGATTTTGGTGGAGTCATCAATGGATTTGCAGCTGGTAAATTAAGTGTTTCATCCTTTGCACCCTGTTAAAGAGATGCAAAATGTTTTTTTTTTCATCTGTTGATATGTTTAATTTTTATATTAAAGAGATATGTGCTCCCTGAGATTTATGATAGTTTTATTTAAAAAAAAAATGCTTACACTGCTAGCAGCATTGATAGGGAAGGGTGAAATATCCTTGACATCAATTCGATGAACGTTTTCGATCAGTAGACCAAATATTGGCAGATACAAGGTAGCTATCCTCGCTTGATGACTCTGTAAAAGAATATTTAAGTTCATTATTAAACCAAAGTAAAAGCACATTAAATGTCCATAAATATGTCCAGATGTCTTCCAGTTTTAAGTTGTTCATTTAGTTATAACCATCAGGGCTTTGACGTTTAACACTTGAGAATCTACATTAATGCAGTTACCAGAGAAGGATTTTAAATTAGATTCATGAATGTATTCTCTCTCTATATTCCTGGTTACCAGTAGCCAATCTGATTAAATGCTTTAAGAGGTCAACACATTTCCAATTCCTAACATCTGTGAAATTCAAGTAACTTGGAGTGCTGAAATGATAGCATTTTCCAGATGTGGGAAAGAGAATTGCTAATTATTCAATGGCCTGAGGAAAAGCAGTATCCAAATTTAAGTTTAAAAAATACAGATAAAACTGTGTTGAGTATTCTTAAAGAGGAAATCACAAGTTTAATGTTTACTCAATTATTGGGTTACTTTGTAAATAAATATTATATTGTCTGTTCATAATAAATTCTTCTATAATATGAGAATCCATAAAAGTTAAAATTGCCCTTCAGATGGCAATACATTAGATGTTAAAACCAATCAGCTCTTTCCCCTTCGTTGTGGGGTATTATCAGTTTATCAACACTGGAAACGAATTAGGATGTTACAGGCTTAGAAAAATCTCTATAAGGACAAGACTGTAAATATTTCAAGATTTTGAATAGCATAACGTTTATTATTTTGAAAGCTTAATTTTTAAGAACTGGGATTCTACACCTCAAAAAAATAAAGGGAACACTTAAACAACACAATGTAACTCCAAGTCAATCCCACTTCTGTGAAATCAAACTGTCCTCTTAGGTAGCCACACTGATTGACAATCAATTACACATGCTGTTGTGCAAATGGAATAGACAACAGGTGGAAAGCATAGGCAGTTAGCAAGACATCCCCAATAAAGGAGTGGTTCTGCAGGTGGTGACCACAGACCACTTCTCAGTTCCTATGCTTTCTGGCTGATGGTTTGGTCACTTTTGAATGCTGGTGGTGCTTTCACACTAGTGGTAGTATGAGACGGAGTCTATAACCCACGCAAGTGGCTCAGGTAGTGCAGCTCATCCAGGATGGCACATCAATGCGAGCTGTGGCAAGAAAGTTTGCTGTGTCTGTCAGCGTAGTGTCCAGAGCATGGAGGCGCTACCAGGAGACAGGCCAGTACATCAGGAGACGTGGAGGAGGCCATAGGAGGGCAACAACCCAGCATCAGGACCGCTACCTCCGCCTTTGTGCAAGGAGGGACAGGAGGAGCACTGCCAGAGCCCTGTAAAATGACCTCCAGAAGGCCACAAATGTGCATGTGGCTGCTCAAATGGCCAGAAACAAACTCCATGAGGGTGGTATGAGGGCCCGACGTCCAGAGGTGGGGGTTGTGCTTACAGCCCAACACCGTGCAGGACATTGGGCATTTGCCAGAGAACACCAAGATTGGCAAATTTGCCACTGGCACCCTGTGCTCTTCACAGATGAAAGCAGACTCACATTGAGCACATGTGACAGACGTGACAGGGTCTGGAGACGCCGTGGAGAATGTTCTGCTGCCTGCAACATCCTCCAGCATGACCGGTTTGGCGGTGGGTCAGTAATGGTGTGGGGTGGCATTTCTTTAGGGGGCCGCACAGCTCTCCATGTGCTCGCCAGAGGTATCCTGACTGCCATTAGGTACCGAGATGAGATCCTCAGACCCCTTGTGAGACCATATGCTGGTGCGGTTGGCCCTGGGTTCCTCCTAATGCACGACAATGCTAGACCTCATGTGGCTGGAGTGTGTCAGCAGTTCCTGCAAGATGAAGGCACTGATGCTATGGACTGGCCCGCCCGTTCCCCAGACCTGAATCCAATTGAGCACATCTGGGACATCATGTCTCGCTCATTCCACCAATGCCACGTTGCACCACAGACTGTCCAGGAGTTGGGGAATGCTTTAGTCCAGGTGTGGGAGAAGATCCCTCAAGAGCCCATCCGCCACCTAATCAGGAGCATGCCCAGGCATTGTAGGGAGGTCATACAGGCCCGTGGAGGCCACACACACTACTGAGCCTCATTTTTACTTCTTTTAAGGACATTACATCAAAGTTGGATCAGCCTGTAGTGTTTTTTTCCACTTTAATTTTGAGTGTAACTCCAAATCCAGACCTCCATGGGTTGCTAAATTTGATTTCCATTGATAATTTTTGTGTGATTTTGTTGTCAGCACATTCAACTATGTAATGAACAAAGTATTTAAGAAGAATATTTCATTCATTCAGATCTAGGATGTCTTTTTTTTGTGTTCCCTTTATTTTTTTGAGCAGTGTATTTCAAATTGAAAAGATAGCAAATTTAATCTGGTAAGAATTTATATCAGGCAAAAGATTACCTAATAGTCATTTCCAGAGAGAAAATTAAATAAGGGCACAAGAAGGGAGTTGGACACTCTGTAAGCCTCCTACTAAGTACAATGTTTAAATCACAACAGTGCAGATCTACTATATATACTTTATACAGTGAGTGGAGAAGCCAATAGTGCCTAGAACATCTTTACCATTAGAGCACAACAGTACATAGAGCCCTGGATTTAGACTATGTGTAAAAATTTCTGTGAATTCTCAATGTAATTAGAAACTTCTGTACATAAAGATATTAATAATTAACTTTACAAAGTAAACATTTTGGCAATCTGCTTACCTTTAAAGCGTATCTGTCATCAAAAGAATGTTTTATCATTAGATTCTTCAAAACTCCAATTGCAATTTGTCGTATCTCTCTGAATTCTTGCAATGCATTTCCCACTTCTCTGAGAAGCAGTCCCACCAAAAAGTGATGCTTGCAGAAGTCATCCGATAAGGAGTAGTCCAGCTGAAGATCTGAAATCAAGCATCACACAGTTTTATTTTATTTCTATGCTGGTCTTCTTCTTAGATGAGTCCAGAAAGTCTGAATGGGTATAAAAGAAGACTGAAAAATCATCGCAATAAATGCATCAATGCCTACAAACACAGACACTTCGACACATATGCACACAACCCATTTAAAAAAATGACATAATTTTAGAAAAAGAGAAAATCAGATAAATAACAATTTTCATATAAACTCTGGTAAGATTAAATGGCTGTAGGTGAATCTTTGTAAGAGGGATGTCTGTGGGCAGGCGGGGAAGGGTGTCTCTGCATCTGGGAGTTTATCATCTTTGGTCCTGGATGAGGTTGCACTATCCTAGACAGATCCAGTGCAAAATCTGGAAGTGTTCTCCTGGACCCCTCGGGGCTCCTGCTCAAAGAACAAATGATAGTTGTGGCTAGGAGGCCCTTTCCTTAACTTGGCGTTGTGTGCCAGTTACACCACTTGCATATATTCTCACCATCTCAAGGTTGACTCAGCCTTCCATCCGTCCGAGGTCAGAAAAATGAGGACCCAAATTGTTGCGGACAATATGCTGACTCTATAAACTGCTTAGAAGGGCTGTAAGGCACTATGAAGCGGTATATAAGTGTAAGCGCTATTGCTGTATTGCAAACCAGAAATATCAGCATCCAAAAAGCTAGGTGTCTGCAGATATATTTTCTTACAAATAGCTGAAGTCTGAATATCTCTTCAGAACTTCAGGTTTGAAATCAAGGGGTGCCAAAGGGGAAATAAATAAACTAATAGTTTTAAGGTTATTTCCCAGTATAGCACAAAAAACTGTTAAGGTACACAGGCTTGAAGCACTGTGGATCATAGAGAACTATTTGTGCACTTCTTCAGAAGTCTATCAAAACTAGATGTAATTTTTAAAAAAGTAGAACTACTACTAGCTGGGCAGTCCATGGGATACGGTTACATGTGGGAAACTTGCAAAAAATGGGTAGAACTTCAATTACAACAGCGTAGCTATGTCATGTTGAGTTTTTTTACCACACCCTGTGTTATCCCTGACTTCTAGGTTCTCTAGCAAATGCTACAATAAATAACATCCTGCATTTTATTTTTTTCAATTTATTGTAACATGCATTTTCATTTTGTTTCCAATGAAGGCCGATATGTCATGTTTATTTTAATAAACTCTAGTATGACTCAAACATGAAATTCCCACATTTGCTTTTATATACACATTATTATAATTTCTAAGATCAAAGTTTATGATTGGGAAACATCACACCCACCTCCAGGAATATCATACGACTCCACTATAAGGAAAGCTAATTCAAAGAAAAAAAGAAGCAAAGATAGACAAAAACTAACATGTTGTCGTTGACTCTCCTCATGCCTAACAAAGAAAGTAAGAAACTAAATTACATATTAAATTACCTATGTTTTTTACTTCATCATTGTACTGCCTACAGAACTGCAGGAAGAAGAATTTATTATATTTATCAAACTACAGAATTCCAATATATATTTTTTACGATATGAAGGATTTTTTAAAAGAGATGTTTATTCTTTTAGGAATCTCAATTTAGCTGTATCAAATATAAATTTACCTTGGTATCTCTGAATCCTGCCTGTTCCAAATGGCATAGGTAGATTTAAAGGAATGTAGTGTTCGTGATTACATACTGCTCGGAGAAATTCAAATTTGAATTCAAAAAGAGCCTGTAAAACATATTATTGTTATAAGTTATGATCTACTAGATGTTAATCAAAAAAGGCAAGGAAAATAATCTTTAGATCACTGGCTCAATATCCTAGATATTAGCAAAGCAATGGCTATATGTCCTATATATACAGTATATAAAATCTTAAAGAATTGTATGGATGTAGACACTTGCATTTCAACACAATAATTATGGATTATTTGCCCATTCTTGATTCATTTTCTATTTCTACTACAGTTGCACAGATTGTGTAAAAAGTATATTACCAGCAGCTTCTAATAATTTCTGAAACTGGTTCAAATCAAGTTATGAATAGATTTTGCAATTTTATATACTGCCAGTGGATGGCAATATACAATGATATGTATCTTCTAACACAAAAAAGCCTCATCATCTAATAACTGATTTAAACTAAAAATGCCATCATCAGTTAAAATCTTCCATATACCAGGTTTTTAAAATAAACTTTATGGTCTGGATTACTGCATTGTATTAATATAGCATTAGAAAAAGGATCAAGACAATTTTGCAGAACTAGCACGCCACAATTTAGTCTCATATATTACATTTTAATCCCTAACAGTCCAATTAAGTAAATCTGATATAGATGAGAATATACCACAAATATCCTCTAAACCAACTCACGGGCTATGGCTTAATTATGCTTGCTAGTCATAGTATTCTGGATAAACAAGGTTTTTTTCCTGGTTAGGGAGGGAAGGTATGTTGTGGACATACTGTCAGTTAAACAATTCCCACTGGCGGGGACCAGGTAGGGAGCCTTCTCTGCTGTTGCCCTGCCCTTCGGAACCTTCTCTCACCAGAGATGAGGGCCCCCTGAATCTCTTAAGACGGCTTGGGGCTCACAGAAGGGCACCCAGCCATGAGGCTGGTTAGGACCCTGAAGGACTACTCCACCTTTTAATTAACTTTTAATTAACTATCCTTGCCTCTACTTTAAATTTTTATATTCAGTTTTTATATCTTTACATAAAAACACCGCTCACAGTCCCTCTGTGAGGAAGATGGGCAGTTTCTAAATTTAATAAATAAATAGTTTTCTGAATCTAGACTACATAGGAAAAATTTGCAGATGTTAATAACATTCCTATCAAGCTCATTTGTTAAAGTTTATTGAAAAGTTCTTAGATACCTAATTAGCACTCTTTGTTGACTTTCTAACTGAAACTCAACATGTTAATATAAATCTATCTTGAAGATAAGAAGCTCAATTCAATTTAGTTATTGTTCAGTTACTGCAGGCTGCAGTAAGTAAGAAGATTCTGTGTAGATTATATGCACTACTTGATCTAGTGTTATGACCGCAATTGGACGCAAAATTTCTGTTGCTAAGTGAGACAGTTTTTAGTGAGTTTTGCCCCATTTTAAGACCTTTCTTGCCACAATTACTGCAGTGAATCACTGCAGTTGTTAAGTTAGTAACATGGTTACGTGAATCTGATTTCCCCATTGACTTTGCTTGCTAAAAGGTTGCAAAAGTGAACGCATGACTTGGGACATTGCCACCACTATAAATATGAGTCAGTTCCCAAGAATCTGAATTTTGATCACATGAACATGGAGATGCAGCAATGGTCATAAGTGTGAAAAATGGTCATAAGTCACTGTTTTCAGTGCCACTGTAACTTTGAATGGTTACTAAATGATCTGTTGTAATCGAGGACTACCTATAGACAAGAATGGCTGCAATTTCATTTGATTGGGGTTCTAAGAAGGATACAATGTCTTCTCTGAATTTACAAAACAGCCCCATTGAAAGTTCATATATTTAAATATCCCTAAACATAACATGAAAATACTATCTATTTCCCAATTCAAGAATTATATTTGCAGTATAGTACCTTTGGATCTCCTGGAGCAAAGAAGCTGATATAGTTGTTAATTTGCTTGAATATGAAACCTCTGTCCATAAACGTGAAACATCGCTGCAAAAGCAAAGCAAAGCAAAAACAAAACAAAAGAGTCACAGAAATTTACATTTCTTTGATATCTAAAAAAAAAATCCTATGAGTTAAACTAATCTAAAGGGCAAACAATAGCCAAATACCTATTATACCTTTTCACAGTACATACATTTTAGATTTGCAAATTAAAATAGTCTAATTTGAATAATGATATAGTTCAAGACCACTCAGTGTTAACCAATAAGTATTATTAAAAACCGAATGTATACAACTGGATTAATGCAGGATGAATGCTTCATTGATTACAGATTCAATTGATTCAATTGTATTGATCATATCAAATTGTGGAAAGTGCTCAGAAAAAGGAAAATCCCAGAACATCATGGGAAACGTATAAACAGGTCAGGAACCCTCAGTACACATACAGCATGGCAAAACAGACAGGCTCCAGGTTGGTAAAGAAACACAACAAATAGAACAGACCGTCCACTTCTTCATTCAATCTACATGCAATATATGTTAAGGGAAGCTGGACTGGAAGAAGATCAATGTAATTTTAAAATTGGACAAAGAAACATCAACATCCTGCACCACACCCTTGGCGCTTTCTAATAGTCAAAAATGCAAAGGTTCTGCAAACCCTAGAACTAAAAGTCAAAGACCGGGAGGTGGAGTGTAGGATGAAAATTGAATGTAAATTAGGTTGGAATTAATGACAAGAAGTAGAACAATCAACCTTAGAATTGACAATGAAGATTACTGAAATTATACTCAAATGCCATGATGTGTCTATACCTACCAAAAATTGTTCAAGCCATGGTATTTCATGGAAGTGGAGGTTGGACTTTAAAGAATAAAGGATAGGGAGAGTATTGATGCCTTAAAACTTTGATGTTGGAAAAGACCTCTGAGAATACCATAGATAGCGAAGAAAACAAATGGATGCCACTGAACAAATCAACCCAGAGTTCAGGGCACAAATGTCCAGTTCTCCCCTGAGATACAAATTGACAGGACATAAATGACTAAATGAGCTACTTTGGACATATTATGTTACGACTTAGCTCTCCAAAAGAGGCTTGTAAGGCTGCAAAAACCAGCAGCAAAGTGGATGGCTTAGCAGAGAAGCATTTTGATCATTTTTTACTATGTATTATTTATATTTTGAAATTGCTCTGTGAGATTCTTGTAAGCTGCCAAATGAAATAGAAATGATTTCAATAAATAAGTGCCCACAAAGATAATACATTTGAACAATTCACAGCCATTTGGAAGAACTAATGAGGACATACATACAGTCTACTTCAGGGGTGGGCAAACTACGGCCCGGGGGCCACATCCAGCCCGTTGGGCTTTTTAATCCGGCCCGCCGAAGATTGGTACAGAATTAAGGTTTGATGTGAATGATTGAATGATTGCATTCATTTGATTTTGACTTGTAATGACAGGCATTTAGACACCAGGTGGCGGCCCGTCTGTCAAATTTTAAAAGTCAATGAGGCCCCCGAGCCAAAAAGTTTGCCCACCCCTGGTCTACTTACTTTTATGAAGACAGCAAGACTATAGTTTGCATTCTTTGAAGCTTCTGGGTTATCCTTATATTTCTGAGTAATGTGGGGCATCAGCATATTGACAACAGTTTCCACAGCATGATGAAACGATGCTGGAAATCTCTGATTTCTCAGCAACTACAAACAGACAAATTAAAATTTAACAAATGGGAACACTGAAAAGTTATCCTGTTTATCCATAACACATGTGTACAGTTTTCAATTCTGAAACAACTTCAGCTGCAAGAATTCTGTAGTGTTGAAAAATATTGAAACACCTTTATCTAAATATCTATGAAGCTATAGGAAACACCATTCTAAAAATATTTATTCAACTAGTTTAGCACAAGTAATAGTACTAACAACTTCTTGCAGTGAAAAATTATAGAAAAAGTACACTAACATGAGAGCATTTGGAATTATAAATCCAAACTAATTTATAGAATATATTTCAATAAGAAAAATAGATACAATTTTAAGTAAACAACTTCCCATTTGCTGCAGCTTTCTACAATTGTAGAGTACAATTCCCATCATTCTAGACAGCATTACCACTATTTTGTGGCCAGTAAATGGCAGCAGGGATTAGAAACAGATAGATCCATTTTTAAAGGTCAATGGGTACCATAACTTCTTGAAATAGCAGATCATTTACCTTTACTTTAGCATTTTCCAGTAGGTGTTGGGCCATTGATTTGATCAAAATTTCGAAGAAAAACCAGGAATACTATTGGAGAAACAAAAAGTAAGTAAATTAGATTTTTTTAGTCTACCTTCTTTTTTATAAATAACTCAAAGCAGCAAACATATATGTAATACTCTTTCTTCCTCAATTTTCCCCACAACCACCCTGTGAGGTGAGTTGGGTAGAGAAAAGTGTCGGGCCCAAACTCACCAAAATGGCTTTCATGCCTAAGGTGACACTATAACTCACATAATCTACTGTATATACATAATACAATTATATTTATAGGTAATACATGGTTTAGTATTTAAAAACAATATAAGTTATTCATTTATATCTATAATTTATACAACTGTTATTGTCAATTATTAAAATGATGAAGTGCCAAAATTGTTTTCAGATCTGAGAAACTCTTCAATTGATGATACAAACAAAACATCATTTTTCCTTATATACCTTAAGCAGCTTATTGCTTGTGAGGAAGTCAGTACAAGGCTTCAAGATTGTTGTCATGGTTTTGGCAAGTTCTTCATGTACAGTTTTATATTCTGAAGCAATATAAGTTTCTCCTTTAAAAACGTACTTGGGATAAGAAAAATAAAAGAGCTTATATTACGCAAAAATATTCAGAGTTATGTTAATCATGCAATTTTTAAACAAAGCATATTTATATGATTGATACCTTGACATAGGATCTCAAATAGCTATCCAATCCTTCTTCGTGACAGTGGGCAACCACATGGATAATAACCCTAAGTAAAATAAAGTTAACAATAAGAAATCTTCACGCTAAATATTTTTAAAGTCAGCAATTGGCACATTACAGGCGGTCCTCAGCTTACAAGCCATGGGGGCACAATGGTTAGAATTAGAATGCAGCACTGCAAACTAATTCATCATGAAGTCCCTTGAAAAATTGGTCTGGCGGAACATCCTTTCTGGTCTTCTACATATATTTGATAAACACCAGTTTGCATACAGAAAAAATAGATCTACAGAGGACACTATAGCCATCACATTAATCTTTCCGAAACTAAAACAGGGTGAAGTATATATTCCAAAGAGTTTACATTAGGTGATCGGATGTCCATAACTGTTGGTTTTACTTTATATTAATAGTTTTGTGGTTCTCTATGTGTCGGTTTTACTCTTACCATGAAAGTTTCCATTCTGATCTTGTTGCTGATACTTTTAATTATTTTAAACTGCCAAAATCAATTATGTTGCATAAGTAAATAAATAAATAAATAAATACGTTAAAACCCTTTTTACCTTGTCACATTCACTGCAACATCTTCCTGAGTTGCCCTTGTAAGAACTCTAAACAACTGGTTTAAAATAGTAGGCAGAAATGCTATCATGACATGTCCCTCCATAGCATGAAGGCTCTAGAATAAAAACAGTGACACAAAGGGACTTTTTTTTTTCTAACATACTTATTTTCAAAACTAAATCAAGAATCTATGATTGCAATTCTATTAAACTTTAGTACTACCAAGACTGACAAGATTTGCACCAAACTGAGAAGAGTTTAAACACAGAATAAAAATTCAGTAACATAAGCAAGCCAATTTCTATGTTATTTCATAGTTTTCCAGAAGAATCAAGACAGATAAGAACAGGTAAGATGAGAAAATACCGTTTTACAGACATACTTTTACTCAAGAAATAAAACCACAAGAAAAGCACCATGCTGCTGTACTGTTCTAATATGAAAGGTTGTTGAACATGCCCCATTAAAATTATTGTTGGGATATCTTAAACTAACTTTCTAAACAAGGTTAATATCTCAGACATGTAATATATTCACTTATTTAACAACTATCTTGGTTAGCAACCATTTGCAAATATGGTGGGGGTAATAAATTCATTTTCCAACTAATGAGCATTTATGATAAAATTTTGTGTGCTTGACAATAATGCATGTTGTAGTGAGAGTAAAGTGAACATAGCTGTACAAGAGAACAGAATACTGAGTACCATTGTTCCACAGCTTATTGTTACACTTTAGGAGTACACTATATAGATAACTTTTGCCATGACTAATTCTCTGCCATGAATAGACATTGCTAATTGTAGCAAAAGTTGGTTTCCATTCAATCCTGTCCACCTGGTTAAGATTTATTTTGTTGTAAAGTTATTACAAAACACACATTCTGACTCCCAGAATAGTGCACATAAACATATGAGTAGGAGTACCCATTTTGCATGCTGGTATGACAAAGTTCTCCTTATTAATATATGCAACCATTTTATTTTACACATTCCAAATTTGGTTGTTCTTGAACTACCAGGATTGGCCTGGAGAAAATGTACGTGGTCATTAAGAGCTGATACCATCTTGATGGTATATAATCGGTTAATCAAGTCACCCAGAGCTGAAATTTACTTCAAACTTTTTTTTTACATGTAAGGTTTTTCAATTTTTTTACTTTTTGGCTGAATGTATTTAAACATGCCATTGTATTGGTAACCATTCAACTGTGCCCATCTAGTACCCATCTTTTAGTCATCTTATAACATTTCATACCTTAAGATATTTCACAAGGTCACATCCTAAAGCTTGAGCGCCAGACATAGTTTTTTGACAGTAATGGAAGAAATTGTTTAAATGCTGGTCCTAGTAAAAGAAGAATAAACTATTTATATGACATCACTACTTCCATTTTAAAAAGTCAATATTGACTAGGGGGGAAATGTTTTGACTTTCAAGAGCTCAACAAAATTGAAAAACTTGTCCTTCCCTGTTGAGTTCTCATACATAATATAATAATACAACTTTATTCATTTCAATTATGTAACACTTATTGCTCCTGAGCCTTCATTATTCTTGTACAAAATACTTGGAAGTTTTCATTTTTCTAATATTTCAAACACCAAAAATATTAAAATATGGAAGCAAAGACCAATTCCTCACTCTGGATTTTCAGTAAGCGTATTATAACTACAAATGGGATCTCTGAGATGTGCATTAGACTTCTCTATTTCTATCTATTCATTACTTGGTAAATACTATATATGATCTCATTCCAAAGGTTAAGGTTTGCACCAATTCAAAAGTTTGACTCAAATTTCCTTGGTATTGCTGTTTCATAGCCCAGGCTAATAATAGATCTTGAAGACTTTTATGCCTGTAATTTATTATTTTACTTAATGAAGGCTGTGTCTAATTATGATTTAATACTAATAGTAAGCATCCTCTTGAAGATTTTCAGGAAAGTAGGGTACAAGAAAGAATAGTGAAGCCTAGGGCAAACATGCTCTCTTGGTCCTCCCTTTGTATTTTCTTACTTGAACAAAGTCCCATTACATAAAACTCGTAATTTTAATTTTGAAATGTTAGTGTTGAACAGATTTGTTTATCCCATGACCTTTCCCCCAGAAAGTCAGAGTATTGTCCTCATCTTGTGCTAATCTAAAAGCCAGCACAAAGACAGGAAAATCTGCTATATATTCTTTCCAACTCTACGCTTGGACACTGTTAGTAAAGTTGGAGCCCTGTCATGTGGGAAAGGCTATATGAGTTTATTTCCCTTTACTTCCCTTTCCTACACTTAAGCAAAGATTCATACATTTCCTCTGCCTTTTGTTCTCCGGGTTGATTGCTATAGTAAGATGGGCAAGCAAGATAATCAAAACTTGATTGTGTCATATTTTTCATAACTTATATTTTATCATTACAGAATTATAAAAATATAAGTTGTTTGCAGATTAAATAAAATCTTGGTAAAATAGTGTAAATAATACCAACCTGTGTATATACAGTGGAAACTAGGTGAGTTGAAATTGTCAACAGTGGTTTGCCTCCATCTACCCATTTAATTTCAGGGCTGGAATACTGATATAAAAATAAAAGGTGGTAATTTAATGTATTAATACAAACCCGCTTTTTCTAACAGCAAAACCAAACAAATAAGATAGATATTATCTTGGGTTTTTTACTTTGCTTATGCCTGATTCTTGACTGTTAAGATATCCACTTGGAAGATAAGCAGATACTGGCATATGTTGTTCATTTGTCACCACTCTGCCATCTTTTAACAACTGAAGCCAGGAATATCCAACTAGAAGAAATGAAAAGAGAAATTATATCTTTGTTGTATTCTCTAATAAGTTTTATGTTTAATTTTAGCTAAATATATCACCTATAAAAAAATAACTCAATCAAACCTTGTGTTTCAATTATGTCCTTCTTCTTGGTGGTCCCTTTACTTGAACTGTCACAACTAACATGATAGAAGGTAAACAATAAATGGTGTTTTTCATGCAGCTGTGTGGGCAATTCTATTTTTACCTAAGAAGAAATAAAATGCAAGTTTTGGTTTGGAAAGTGTCTTTTAGCAGTAGTATATATAGTACAAATTTACAATATACAACACATAAGCATTATACATTTACCACTGGACCAGATTTAAGAGACTTTGTATTAACCTATAAGATCTTATAAACAGTGAGGGACCAGCATACTGCCAAGATGGCCTAGTTCCTACTGTGACCAATTCAAGATTATCTGATTGTACCACATTTTATCAATAAATTCTTTGGGGTGAAGAAGGAAGAGAACCTTCTCTGTCGTGGCATTTTAAAAGGATAACATAATAATCACTTGAGTTAACACTAGCACAATCTTATTTCACTTTATGTTCTTATTCAAAATATTTTTAATAAGGTTGAAATGTGATTTTTTTTTTTCATAATTGTACTTCCACGTTACTTGTGGTTGTTGTTCTTTTCTGTTTTGCAAATTCGACTTGGTGGAGAACAAACTTCAAATAGTAATTCTTCCTACTAGAATCAGAGTGCTGCTAAGATGGAAATTAGATGAAGGGAACTGAAATACTAGTGAGTTTACAAAAAATGATAAAATATTCGTTTTACATTTTAAAAAATAGGGTAGAATGCAATTATATGCATTTCCCCATTAATTATCATATGATCTGTTACTACTTCATATTTTTTTCTTTCTGTACATGCTCACTATTTTCTTTTCTTTTTTAATGGGTAGAAACTAAGGGTAGACAGTTTGAGAGCTGTCAAACTCCCGGCCCATGGGCCAGATGTGTCATGCACTGGCCACTCCCA
Organism: Pseudonaja textilis; assembly: GCF_049901715.1. NCBI lineage: Eukaryota > Metazoa > Chordata > Lepidosauria > Squamata > Elapidae > Pseudonaja > Pseudonaja textilis. The sequence goes on from NC_141997.1 coordinate 29,001,475, forward strand.
TGCCCAGTTTAGCAAAGGGGAAAAAAGTCATTGTGATGATGTAAGTTTGACAACCCTGCAGTAGACAGACTTATCTGCCTAACTCTCAATAAAAATGCTTGACATGTTTGCAAAGCAACTTCTTTCCTCTTAACCCACTGTGTTTCTGGAAAACAATTAAATTGGGCAAGGATTTTTGGAGCAAGGAAAGAAGACAAAGTTACCTCATCATAGAACTCTGGGTTTTGCTGGTGATGCAAAACTGCAACAAATGCTTGTCTTGTAAATATTGGACCCCCTGGTCTGCCATAGATGCACTAGGAATGAAACAGAAGAAGAAATGGCTGGTTTATACTGATCTTATTTTTTTTAGATATAATTTCTGAAATATTTTCATGTGAGATTTTTTTGGGAAAAAAACATTCTGGGCCTACAATCCCTACTCACGGTCACTCGTGTCCTAGTCACTTCTCATCTTGACTATTGCAACATGCTCTGCATGGGGCTGCCCTTGAAGAGCATACAGAAGCTCCAGTTGGTGCAAAATGCAGCAGCCTGCATGGTTTTGTGCAGATTTCAGTGTGCCCATGTATCACCTCTCCTGTGGGAGCTGCCTCGGTTGCCGATTTGCTTCCGGGTGCAATTCAAGGTGCTGGTTAAATCACTTCATGGCTTGAGACCAGGTTATCTGAGGGATCTTTTGCTGGTCACAGTTGCGCGCCCCATTCCATGGCCTTTCCCATGGTAGCTTCCTTTCTCTGAAACATCATTCCCTCAGAGATTAGAATGGCCCCCACACTAACACTCTTTTGGAAGGCACTGAAGACCTGGTTCTGCCAATGGGCCTGGGGAACACAGAGTGGGATGGAGCCCATTAAATGGCTGGTGTGATGTATTATCGCTGGGGTGGGGAGAATGGGGGATTATTATATTGTATTATTTTATTAATTTATTATATGATTCTCTCTTTTATTAGCTTTATTGTTTTTATATGAGGTTTTTATATTCTTGTAAGCCGCCTTGAGTCACCATGTGAGAATAGGCAGCAATATAAATTTCCTAAAATAAATCAGTAAATAAATAACGTTCCCGTTTTTTCTACAAGATAATGCAAGTTAGCAAAGCTTCTCCTTTAATTATGAGTCGACTGTTGCTATATTTAACAATACTTAACAGTATGGATGTGAAGCACTTTGGTAGGGGTAGGTGAGCCCAAGCTTGCTCTGTAGCACTTGTCAGCTTTCAGTCTAAAGTGCTACGACTTCTGGCATGTAACAATAAGCACTCTGTGATATATGGAATATATGATAAAAGGAATATTATCTCTTTAGAGATTGATTCTGATTGTATCAGAGTCTGTATCAGAGTGAATATGTGAAGAAAGGGGAGATGATTTTGTACTAACAGAGCAAAGTTCAAACTCTGCTACAACTGCTTTCTTCAAGGGGGAATTCCTTGTTTTTACTGATGTCATTTCATTATTCCTGTGAGGGATTTACAACTTGTATTTTTCTTGAACCTGATAACAACTCATGGGAAGCAACTCAGAGATGAGAAATGAATTGAAAATCTAAAAAACAAGGCAGGGTGATCTAATGTGCATAAACTGAGACTTGCTAAATTGCTTTTAATCCCTATTTAGTGTTTTATATCTCTTAAAGCAAAAGGTTTTTTAAAAAATCATGGTATTTTTTACATAATATTGAGTACAGATTAGGAAAGTTACTAATAGAAAGTAAATAGAGTTCTTTGTATTGGCTTTTTCCTATCTTGAAATTCAATTCTAAATACCAAAGAATATGCACACACACACACACACACACACACACACACAAAAAAAGACAGCTGTGTTAAAGGGATGTACATTGACACAAATTGCAACCACATATCACTGTGAATGTTGCAATTTTTAAAATGTCCTGAAAAATTGTTTTTGTTCAAGATTATTCCTTAAATGTTAAAGTCTGAGACTCAAATCTTTGTTAAAACACCTAATGGGTAGGAAAAGTATATTTCTTACATAGCTGCACCTACTCTAATTTAAACTAGAAAAATCACTGCTCTGCCTCAGTATGAAAAATAACTTTACAAGAAATTGGTTGATTCTAATTTCAGGCAGCAAACTTATTAAAAATGGATGTTACCTCTTTTGTTTATATTTCTACACATTTATGGAAAATCAGTCTAATGTAACATAGAAACTCAATTACTTAGCAGCTGTAGTTAACTTGATTTCTGCTTAACTTCTTATTTCACTGAAAAACAATTCCAACTACATTTATTTCTATGAAAAAAAGCAGAGTAGAATTGTGTGTAGCTTGTTCTTGTAACCAGATTTATTTGTGCTTAGGTAAAACACAGAATATAATATTAAGAAACTTGAGGATGTATCTTAGATATTGCCCCATCATCTGTACTGTAAATTGGTATTAATGACTGAACAGCCACAAGCCAGATAACATACCTTCAAAGGCTGAGAGTCTTCATTATCGGAATCTCTGAATTCTATGCACACTGCAATATTTCTTGCCTAAAAAGAGCACAGGAATTAAGTTTAGTTGCTTTTATTTTCAAGTACATAAATCAAATTTCCAACAATGAGACATGTTTTTACTCAGATTCAATTTAGCTCTGAATCTGAACATAATTAACAGACACATTAACCCACCTTTGCAAATGTCTTCTGACTGTCGTATTTCAAGTACTTTGGATAAACATAAAGGTGGTTGTTGTAGATAGTGAAAGGCTGAGTATGTTTTGGTATACAGGGAACAAATTCCTCTACTTCAAACGTTACTACTGCCTTGGAATTGTTTTCAAACTGTTTCATGGGAATGTATGATGAATTAACAAAATCTGAAAATATATTAGAATTGAATTTTACAAATGGAAGAATAAAGCCATTGTAGCCACTTTTTACAATAGTTTTTCAATACTTACTTGGTACTTCTGCAGAAACATTATCAATTGTTATGTCTAGGTTTCCTAAAATAACTGGCAACTTAGACATCTTTTCAGTCCTATAAGAAAAAAACAAAAAACAAATATGACCTAACAGAAAAATAGTTGAGACAATATATTCACTCTCAATCATGAAAAAATACAAAGCATACTTAAAAAAAAAAATAGTTCAGCTCATTTCAAATTAAAATAACGATCTGGGCTCTGGGTCAACCTGAAAGAAGGGATGTTTATGGAACCAGCCTTTCTCTACCTCATAGATTGCTGGTATTTCAGTTTCCCATCCCTCCCAAAAGTCCCCAGAGAAATAGACGGTCTGTCCAACATAGGGTATTATGTCTTGCATGGTATAACAGAGCTGAGAAGCAGAATAAAATAGAGGAATCCTTCATCGTTTGCACAAAGTTCATTATGTTACGCTTTTCTCTCCTTCTGCGTGCCATTACTGCGTGAATGGTAAGTCCTTGACCTTTGGAGGGCTTTTCAGAAGGCAAACAATGGAAAAAGATAATCTAGCAACTTCTAGCAGATGCTGAATTGTCCTCTGACAGAGATTCTCCAGAGGAAGCTGCATTGAGTAGGAGATTGGACTAAATGAGTTGGAAAATCCCTTCCAAATCTAGTTTCATGAAATATGTTTGCATTTTGTATTCTAGAGAAATGAAGTTCTCTACATAATGTACAATACAACTTTATATCTGCAAACCCTAATGTGCATATTCATGCAGCTTTTAATTCAAAATATCCACAAAATGTTTTCACAAATTCCACAAATATTCACATCCACAGAATTTTCTTTGCAATTTTTAGTCTTTTCAAAAAAATGCCTTCTGCTACAATATTTTTACTTAACCTGTACATTTGCAAGAAGATTTTCATTTTTTTTCTATATATGGCTTTTTATAGTTTCAGACAACAGGAAGTCTTTCTCTTTAATTGTGTTTTGTTTTCATTTTACCAGTAAGAAAAATTTATAAATAGTATCCACTTTTGCAAGGAAACCTTCAGAACTCATGAGTCAGGTTTCAAACTCCTAATTCTTTCAGTGTGCTCTTAATACATCAAAACTAAATTTAAAATTATTGATTTTAAACTTTTTAATCGTGGAATATATATCATTACTAAAGACTTATGACATGTATATTTAAAGCCACTTTTGAATAAATCACATAGACAGGCTCATTCCTAAATAAACTAATTAAAAATCAATCTAAAATACCAAAGAGGAAGTTGGTAATAACTCAATTGGAGACCCCCCCAAAAGGCAGCACCACACCATTCCACGCAACACAGTTTATTACCATTTAAATTAATGTGAATGATTTCATTTCTAAAACAAAATACTCACTTTCTGAAATCAGCTAACACTTTAAGCATGTCTTCGTTTGAAAGTTTATTACTGTCTTGTTTGTAAAGTGTAGAAAATCTTGCACTTTTGTCCAGTGTTCCAGCCATGTCCTTAAACAATGTTCTGAAATACAAGTTTTTTAAAATCAAAAATATTTATATAAACTTCATAGTAGAAAAATAAAGATAAGAGGCAGTTTAGAAAACATTAACACATGAATTTACCAAATTTAGTATAAATGGTTGAAAAGCAGTACATTCCAATTCTAAATAATTTGTCACAAAAACTGAGTTGATGCCAAACTAGAAATACATTTAAACCTTTACTTTTATTCAATAGGAGAGGGCACTCCCATAAATTAATTTACCAATATAGGAGGTCACAACAATACAAGTCAGAGAGTTCTTGGATTAAATCAAGAACATTATCATGCATTACCTGGCTGCCCATGCAAATGGCATTCTGTATTGCCCTAGTCGTTGGCAAGCTTGCTTTGCATTTTTCAGAACCTTTTGAGCAACCTGTAAGCAATCAGAAAAAGAACTGAATTTTTAAAAATGCCCCCACATACATTTCTGCAATCCCTAGTCTTACTGAAACTGAAATTTCTTCCACTCCCTTTTCTTAATTTACCAAACTACTATGGGCGTCAAACTCTAAATCAAATTCAGCCTTAACTCCTAAAATGTATCTAAAAAGTTGTTTCCCATGTTTTTTTATTACAATTAATTTCTTGTTTTCCAAACAAATCTTAAAACTAAAGCAATATTTGAGATTCCTTAACAGAGTATTCAAAACTTGATTTTACAATCTTTTTTAGTCTGCTTTGTCAACTGATAAACAAATTTCAGGACAGAAGGTGCAACTTTGCCTACAATCTGTCTTTGCCCATGTCTGCAAGTGTAGGAATTAAACTGACAGTGAAATCTGGCAACTATGTCTTGAATATGTGCACTTTTCAATTGGATAATGTTGTTGAGTTATCAGGTTATAGATGAATTCAGAAATTAGAAATACCCAACAATCGAAGTAAATACCTTAGAAGAATCAGAACTTTTCATATATGGCTCAGCACAATGAGTAATGCTGCCTTGTAGAACTTTTTCTATTCTGGCCACTAGAAATATATCCGGGTGTGGACACGTTACTGAGAATATTCCCTAAAAACAAATTAATTGCTTCATTAATTCTTAAATATAAATATGGGACACTGATTTGTAATGAAACACTATTTTTTCCTTACTTGTTTGGGATATTGTAGTATAACATCTGAAATAATATCCTGAATTGGATGTAAGCAATCACTACTCCCATTCAACAACTCCTGTGATGTATTAGCTAGCATTTGTCTCACTGTGCTATGATTCAAATCAACATGGAAATCTGATGAAATCTTCCGATTATGCTTAACATCGAATAGTGACAGTGAGATGAAAAATGGCTCTACCTGGACATTAAAAAAGAAGACATGAACATAATAATGGCAAATGCTAATTTACTTGTAACAATAGATAGTGTAGAAAAACCCATAGAAAAAGCGGTTCTTATATTGCACATTAACATTTACATGATGAATGCCATTAAACAGAATAGTACCTTATGCTCCATGTATTCTTATTGTCTAGATCATACTAGTAGTCAAATGTAGTCAATATAGTCAAATGTTTAATACTACAATATTATATTTCTTTAAAATTCGCATGTACATCTTACTTAAACAAAACATAATTAGCTCTATATAACTTCCAATTCCTTGCTGTGATAAAACATTATCATTCAACTTGTTCTTGCACTGGATTGTAAAACCCTAGTAAGTTTTCAGATGAATTGTATTTTCTCAGAATGTTTTGAGTCTTAAACATCAATATATCTATATATCTATATCTATATCTATATATCTATATCTATCTATATCTATCTATCTATCTATCTATCTATCTATCTATATATATATATATATATATATATATATAGTATTACTCTTGAAACATTAGTTATGATAGATTCACCATTGCAGCTTACATTCGTTGTTGGTCCCTCTTCATTTTCAGCCACACAGCTTTGTAGATTGAAAGATAAGTCATTGCACTTCACCAGAATTTTCTTCCCAAACTTCTCTTCAAATGGCTTAACTTCAGGCTCAATACCGGAGAAGTCTAGTTTCTTTAAAAGAAACAAACATTGAAAATAACCTTTAAATACTCAACATTATCTAAAAGCTTTGGATTTTTCCCTGCAATCAGTCTTACCTGTGCATCTGGGTCCAGTGCAAAGAGCTTAACCCTGCTTTCATTTTTGAATTTGAATTCAGAATCTCTGCAACTCTACAAAATAAAATGGCATTTTAAAATTAATATTTTTTTTCCTTTTTTTATGGAATTTCCCTAGACTAAATAGATCTCTCAAGAACAGATGTTAAGTCCTCTGTAGGACTAGTGATGATAACAGTATGAGATGATACAGGCCAGTTTGGGTTCTAGAATATTTCTCACAGGTATGGCCAACTGATTTTAGGTTTAAATCTTTCTTCCAAATAATCATCTCTAGGCATATTTCTATGTTCTCTGGATCATTTTAATCATTTAATCAATTAATTCTAACATTTGTCTCATAAACAGCACATTAATATACAAATGTGGAACAAGAAAAAATAAAGAATTGCAAATAAAACCAGTACAGTCACTTTCACATCCACTCCAATTCTCCTGACAGCAATTCCATCCTTTGTTTAATACTTTATACATTCTTTTCATCTTAATTCCAATCCCCATTAAAAAAACGTTTCTCTTGATTTCTTTTCTTATTTGTAACCATGTGTGTGTGTATACACATGCACACATGTGTATATATGTATACATATATACATGTGTGTATTTGTTTATAAACACACATATACACAATACTATAGTTAATTTTATGGTAAGAGAAGTTTGATGATTTATAGTAGGAAATGAACAATACATTAAACATACAATAACAGATCTAGTCTGGAGTATAAAAATATGGCAATTCTTTAATATGCTAGTATATTTCATTCTGCATTCTTTTACAAAAATAGAATCTATTTCTGTAAATTCTCCATTTACTTGCTTTTATAGTAAAATATAACCTTTCTGTCCAACTTTATTTCCTGTCTAGAATTATTCTGGTTCAGAAAAAGAAGATGACATTGGTAGAAAAGCCTTCAGTATACCAAGGATGGGATGGCAAATATCTCCTGCAAAGATTTATCTTGAAACAGAACAGATGACCCTGTCACGAGTAGCCAGCTTTAAAAAATGAATGAAGACAGCATCTCCAACACAGAGAAATACAATTGCCAAGCCATTCTGTAGTGCTTGTTTCTACAGAAAATATATACAGTATATATAAAACAGACTGATGCCAAGAAAGGGAGCATAATTCACAAGGGCACTTATATTTTTGAAACCATCCAGAGATTAAACAAAATTAGTCTTACTGTAAATAGCAACAAAAAGTACATGGTTCAGAATACAGGGAGAACAGTACCTAAGAAAAACATAAGCCAAAATAGCTGCTGGATCTCAAGGAAACAGGAAGCTGCATTTGAGGCACCAAGATTAGATATAATAAGCAGGTGTTTTGAATCTCAAGGGACAGTCAAATCTGAATCTCAAGGGACAGTCAAATCCCTTTCTATAGACTTCAACATTTCCTCCTTCACACTGTATTTTTTACTGAATTCAGAAAGAAATATTTTTGAATATATATCATAAGTATGTATTTAGCTTCATGTGCATCAGTGGCTAAAACTATATACTAGTGATGGCTAACTTTTTTGGGCTCCTGTGCCGATTGAAGAAGATCCAGAAGGCAATGCACAAGGGTCCCCCATGTGCACACCCTGCATCTCTGCGCATGCTTGTGTGACCCCCGCGCCCCACTTCTATGCGCATGCGTCTCCCACACACCATGCCCGCCCATGCATGTGCGCCAGGTACCCAACAATCAGCTGGTGGGAAGGCAGCGCGCATGCACAGAAGACCTGCTCTGAGCGAGGGCTCGCATGCCGGCATTAATGGCTCTGCGTGCCATAGGTTCACCATCAGGCTATATACCATACACAACCGTCTAGTCATCCCTATATCATACACAAATCCCATTTTGCTTTTAATGACCATAAAAGACATTTCTAGAATGAAAAGTATGTGACTTCAGTTAATTTAAGTCACATAGACAGCTTGTTGAAAATTGTTTAGTTCCTTTCCTAGTCCTAGAAAAAAATGTTGGCATTCAGTCCCAAAGGGTTTTTTTAAGGCTGTCCTTTATTGATATAAGTGTAATGTCCCAATACATGATAATATTCTATAACACATTATGTCCCAATTCTTACATTGGATTTTGAGATGCAGTACAGATGTTTACCTGATCTAAGCAGAATTTCCAAGGGGCAAGAGCATACAGCACATTGCAAAGAACAATTTCTTAGAAATTTTTTAATTTCTTAAACAGAGAGCTCCAAATAGGAGCAAACTTTCTGGCAAGAATTCATCTGATAGTAACAAATAAAAATAAAACAAATAAGAACTAAAATATTTAGTAAGAAATGGAGATGAAATTCCAGGCAGGTGTCTGCAGAGAGGGGACAATACAAAATAATATGTTCCGTTGTTTCAATTATTCCTCCACCACATGGACACAATCTCTGTTCTAAAGTGATCTTTTGGTACCTCCTTTCAATAACAGCTTGCTTTGAATAAAAAGAGCTAAAGGCATGCAGAATGCTACTCAGAATCCTGCTTAATGTAGTTCTAGGAGCTGAACTCCACATATCGTAAAGTTGGCAAGGTTGAGAAATACTGAACTAAATTAAGAAGGAGAAGCTAAAAGTTTTTAACTATAGATCTGTCTGTTGAAGATATCATTTGTTCAAATCTGATCCTCAAAATACTGTTTTAGTATACCACTCTTAGGGCTAAATCAGACTATTTTGAGTGTAATTTTTCTAAATATAAAACACTATTAAACTTAAAGTCCAATGAAACTATTATCCCATTAATTTCTTATTCTATCAAAGATTAGATCTACTTAAAGATGACTCTGATTACTTTACAATGATCCAAATTAACTTTTTCTCTATATCTGCCTACCAAGAAAATCTAGCTTGAAATTATGAAAAAATGAAAACCCAACTCAAAAAGCATTATTTCTAGCAGTCAGTTTTATTTAACAACTATACTTGAAAAACAAACTTTCCTGGCAAGTATCAACATTCTTTCCTTAGTAAGGTGCATAAACTAGCAATTTTCAAAATCCATTTTAGAATTCATTTAGAAATGAAGCATTCCAAAGAATATGGAATTTCTGCCCTTGATCACGGCAAACATCTTTGGATCCTGCTGTCTCAAGTGGCTGTTTAGTGACATCTTCCATCCTTCAAACCAGAAACAATTTGAGGTGTTCAGAGAGTAGCTTGAACCTTAAACAAAACCTGTTTCATCAAGAATACTATACCCTGGATACCTTAAACCATTTTTAATTTAAAGTATTTAATTCTAGAAATCAACAAACTGCTGCTGGGATAATAGTTTGGTACAGGTCAGAGGGGCAATTTGTACATTCCAGAATATTCTATTTTTGCAGATTCTATTACATACAGTCATTGAATTTCATACTTTAAAAGAAAAGAAAAACGCACAATACCTTCGCAACTTCAGGAAGGTAAGCATCTAAACCAGATGAGCTGTCTATCCTGTTTTGTTCATCTTCTGGAAATTAAAAAAAAGTTATAGAAGTCCATTGATCACTATAGAAAAATATTACAACCAAGAATCTCACAAGCTTTCAAAAGTCTGGAAATTGGTAATCTTTCACACTATTCAGGAACAAAATTCAAATGGGCAATTTTCTCTTTTCTGTTTGATGTTGGACTGTATCTAATTTGTCACCATCACAGCAGCATTCTGGTACTTGTAAGAAGAGCCACCAATTGATTCTTAAGAATCACAGCAGCCTGATTTGTAAAAACTATAAATGAGATTCATCGTGGACATATTATTTATTTATTTATAAATGTGTCTTGTTTTTGTTAATACATATCTGTACAGGTTACCAAAAACCTCCACCTCCAGCGAAAAGAGGAAAGTAATGTATAAACTCCCTTTTTACAACCCTACAATCCCGAGGTGCTATTCAGCAGGTTCTGACCAATTCTGGAGAACCGGTAGTGAAAATTTTGAGTACTTCGGAGAACCGGCAAATACCACCTCTGACTGGAGATTTTACAGTATCCTTCCCTTGCCACGCCCACCAAGCCATGGCCACAGAACCGGTAGTAAAAAAAAATTGAATCCCACCACTGCTACAGTCCCTATTTGGGATAGAATCAGGGCGACTAGATTTGACATTTACTGGCCAGATACCCTTCTGAGCCTACATGGAGTTCAGAGCAGATTTTTTTTTCTTTGTGCCCTTGGAGAGAAATATCTGCTGCTACCTTGGATTGAACTCTCAACTTCCAAGTGGAAGGTGAGCATCTTCACCATTAGGCTATCATGCTGCTGTTTGAAAATTACTTATACCCAATTATTAATTATAGAGAAAAACCTTTCTTTTACTGAATAGCCTGAAAGTAACTTGAAAATAAGCATTTACCCTCATGGGACTCCTCATATCTCTTTTCTTGCATTGCTGCTTCAAAATTTAATTGAAGAATTTTGTTTAGAGTTGTAATCCATTCTTCCATTTCTGCTTCACTGTCTGCCGCAAGGAGATAGCTACTCTTGTCCTGCATCTTGAGCTCAAAGGCAAAACGTCGGACTTTATTGTTCTGCAATATAATGAAAAAATATTAATCTAGCGGCTGCAGCAGATTTTCTTTTTCTCCATCACCCCTAATTTTGCATTGCTAAAAAGAAACTACCACTTTTAGGCCTAAAATAGTAAACTGTTCACTCTCAATGTTTGAATGAATAATGGATAGACTGAACAATATGATTTATTGTGGGCAGGGTTTAACTTCTTGTGTAAAAATCTGTTGTTTTCTGTATTTCTATTCTAATGTATATTGTGAAGGGGTTATGTGTGTGTATGTGTGTTTATGCTTTATTGAGATTTTCTTTTACTTTACTATTTTCATTGATTTTTCTCCTTTTGAGAGGTAGGAGAAAGAAAAAGTGAGACAGTGGCTTTTTATAATATCTGTCCAGTTTATAGAAATAATTTTTAAGATTAAATATAATAAAATTATACATATACAAAAACCCATTCAAGTATTAAGAACCAAATACTTCCCAAATGACAACTTGTCTATTTAGCTCAATTTAGCAATATTAGAACTTCTTTTATATGGCCAAAAAAGAGAAAGAAGTCAAAACAGGTCAGATAATTAATAATAATTTGGGAGTTCTATAGATTTATTCTGAACATATTGATTACAAGAAATCGTGCTACTGTGAATGAAGACTATGAAAAAAGCATTCAATTTTAGGAGTTGTGATAAAAAACAAAAACTAAAATATTTTCCATCTAAAGTTCTAGTTTTTCTAATTAACCCATGGGCAAGTTTCCCAAAATATTCTGCCTAAGAAGTATTTTTAATTTATATAATAATGTGGAAGACCAGTAATGAAGGATGAGAAGAACGTTGTTTGCCAGAAAATGTAAGATATAATACTGAAGGTTTCAGCTTCTATTTTGCCCTGATTTTTGAAGAACTTTGGCATTTTGGTTATTAGCTTAAAATTATAATTAACAAAATTCACACAAGAAATATTTCCAAGGGAAAAAATGCACATACTGATTGTGTTCACATGCAATACTAAATTATGGTTTAGCACTTATAAGCAGAATACCCTGAATAATGATGGATCATATTCTTATTTTCTTCTTGCAGACTTCAACAGCACTGGAGTTCAATGTTTTCAGTGAACATTGATGAACACTAAAACCTGCTGTTGAGTTTTTAAGTTGTCTGCTGGCTGTAGTACTGTAATTCAAGATTCTGTAATAGTGAAAATGAACTCTTCTGAACTATTCTCCCAAATGTGCCCAAGGGAGAAATGGAGAATGCATAATCATGAAGTTTTATTCAAGCTTACTTGCTTCTAAACATAATGTTCAACCAGGGTTTAGTGTTACATGAACCAGATTACTGCAACAATATTATATTAAACAGAGGGGGAAAATCTGAAGGCAATTAATAAGAGTGCATAATTCCAGGTTTGTTACATCAGAATAAGTTCCCAGCATTCTCTATGTATAGCGCGCAAATGAAAAATAGCACTATTTTTGTTCTTTCTGGTGAGAAGATACTTTTTCAGTCTGTGTCAGTATTTTTCAAACTTGGCAACCCACTAGATGCTCACAAAGATAAATTTCATAGCAACAATATGGTGTAGTAGCCCCAGTTCCTGAATATCTTATTTCAAAAAACACATGATTTTAGGTTTATTAATTCAACACTTAAACTGGAACTGTGTTATTATTATTAAGCTCTTCTGAAAACACAGTCTTTTATAATACTAGCTCACTAAAAACATAAAGCCACTGTAATAAAAAAAATATTTCTATCACCCAGAGGCCCAATAGTGCAATTCTAGTAAATTTATTCAAAAATAATCCCTGTTGCATTTAATGAATTTACACTCTATACAAGTAAATAAGCATAAAGGTGTCATTCCAAAGCACTAGAAGAAATACTATAGGTTTCTGCAAGAATTGCACATCATATCAAGCAGTATAATTCTCTACTTACTTGAACAACGCCCATGCAAGAATCCAAAAAAATTGAGCCTTTTGGTTCTTTTGATATTTTTTCATCTTTGTAGAAATTAAGATTATATGATCCATCACCAAGTTGAAGGAGATGAAAAAATCTTCTTTTAAATGACTAATTTGTGAAAAATTAAATTATATTAAAAACAAAAGCAATGCGACATAGAAGACCAAAAGCATCTCTTTAATTGTACCCACAACACTGCAAATCTTTTTATACATTAAGAAATATTACTGAGATCACAGTCAATATGCATTTGTACATTATACAGCATCACAGTATTTTACAAGTAGACAAAAATTATACATACCCGCATAGTAACACTGATTGCACTGTTCATGTTCCCTTTGTATAACCATCCTTGTTTTGTAAGTCCACCCTTTTGAGATCCTAGAGATGCAGCATCCTATTAAAAAATAAAATTCACATAAACGCATGAGTAAAACATTTAAAATATTTTTTCAAGTCTGTAAAGAAATAAAATAACTAATAAACAAGTGCTTTGATCTAACTTTAATATGAAGAAACGTTCCCTATGCTATAAGACTATTGAGCATAACTCAATGTTGCCAATAGAAGAGAAACACAGTATTGTAACATTCATTATGGTTTCCCATCCGTTGTTCAATATTAGATCATAAAAGTTAAAGTAAATTCTAAAAATACAGCTAAATCTCACTAATGAAATGAATAAACCAACATTTATTGTTAGGTTAAAACATAGCAAAGAATTGAGTTAAGAACAGTATTCAGCAATTTTGTAGGGGATTTCAGAATGTTTTATATCTTTTAGGAAAAAGTCTAAATACCTTGATCAGAACAGCCAGGCAATCACTCTATTAAGGACTGGATTCGCTGGGATTAATGTTCCTGTCCAGTCTATTAGGATGTCTCATTTGTTATAGGGCCCTTTGGAACAGCAATTTAATCCTCCCCAGATTAAATTGTCCTAATGCTGTTGGCCTTTCACAAGGCTTCAGATATGGTTTTGTCACTGAGCACGGAGGTTCAGATACGATACATGATAGAGCCTATACAACAGTTTGATTTGCTTGTTGTAGGGGTTTTTTTTTAACCTCAGCTACTCATTAAATGGGTACTATTGTCTTTTTTTGTTATATGTTTATTGTGCTTTTAACTGTTGTTAGCTGCTCAGATGCATGACACTCGGATGGGTGGGCGTAAATTGAAATTAGAAACACATAAATCAAATATTAGCTTGACAATAAAAAAGTACGTAGAAGAAGCTAAAAAAACTCTCCTAGAGATAAATCTGTAACTTGGAACTGGTTTCTAAACAAAGTTATAAGTTCTTGTAAATCAGCATAAGCAAAGACCACACTAATAAACTATTAATTTCTAGAGAGTTGGAAGAAGCAAGGAAATGTACTATTTCTAAAAAAACTAAGGAAACTAGATTCTTAAGGGGAGGGAAGGAAGAAGAAAGGAACTATAAATAAATAGCAGATGGTATTAGAGAGAATAATCTTTCTTAAAAATATAGTAATAATTTTAATCTTTTTCACAATCTTTGCTATATAAATCCATCTGTTCCTGTTTTTTCCAAGGAGTATGAATTAATATATTTCTGAGTGTTTTAATAATTCTTAAATTCTTGCTTTTGTGCCAGCAACATATATACATTCATAGTAGCTTTCAAAGATAAGGTAATCTATGGTGTGTGTATTTTAAATTTAAATATTTTAATGTTGCATACCATCTGGAAATTCACAGAATTATAAGGTGGTTTTAAAATAATAAACAGAATACATAAGGAGCAATCATGCACTTCCATCTAGAGTACAAACTATTTAAAATTCCTATGCCTCATACAGATCACTGGGGCAAAGTAATATATTATTCAATATATTTTAAAGATTTCAGGATAAAGTTACTTCTTATTAAACATAACATTTTGTTACTCCCAAAGGGCCTATTGATCATAACATCAACTTAAAAATGAACTGAAGTCAACTAATAAAAAAATAGACTTGCCTCATCCTTATCAGCTTCTTCATCAACTTCAAAAACATGAACTGGAAGCTTTTCTAATCTGTTCCCTTTGCTAAAAAAAAAGATACCATAACACACAATAATTATTATAATATTCCATACTGTAACAACTTGCCAGCATGTGAAAGTATGATTAAAATATACAGTACATGAGAGGCTCTATTATTACCTGTATGAAGGTAATAAAAGTTTCCATTTGGCTTTTTTTCTTACTTTTGTATCTTGAATGCAAATATAGCTAAGATTTGCAAACAATTTCAAATTTGTTTTACAAATGTACAGAAAATCATTTAAAAGCCTGCTAAGCTAATTGTTGACATACTTGCTATAATCTATCAATATTAAATTTTTACCTGCTTAAAATGAGGACTTAAAACATATTATTTCTTCATTGAACTGACATTCTGCCTTTATAGGAAAATGGTTAACGCAGCCACATACATTTCTGCAGCTATCTGTATACAGTACTGATAGTATTCTTCAATTTTAAAAAATAATGATCAATTATAAATAAGCAGCATGGCTCTTGCTTCCCCCAAAACCATGAAAAAACAAACTAAATGCTCTTTCCATGTTATTTTTGTGAAACCCATATTGCAGGACTGAATCATCCTAAGAAATAAAACCTGGAAACCAGGAAAAAAACATGTTTCCAAATCTGGCATGTTAGAATTGAAATGGAAGTAATTTTCAAGAATCTACCACATTAAATATTAAAAGTTAACAACAAGCATTAGTAAGCATTAATATAAAGCTTAAGACAAAAATTACTTACTTTGGAAGCTGCCGAAAGTCTCCTGAGTAATCTTCATGTTTGAAATTGACAACATGCCAGTCAGAGATGTATGTCTTAATGCACTTTAAATCAGGACAAAAATTAAACTTTAGGTCACTTCTTTATGCAACAATACATTTATCTTAATAATTTGAGCACTTGTTCCAATCGCACTGCTATATTTATACTAATTAAGAAAAAAGGAATTTTCATTACAAAAAGTGGACAGGATTTTTGTCAATCTTAATCCATCTGTCTCTTAGATCCGTGCCTCTCCTAGCTGGTCAAGGCTGCCTAGGATAGATGTTTGATTGGGTGAGTGGTAAACTCTTCCTTGAGGGAGGGGGAATCCCTCCACCTCTAAAGAAAGGTGACCATTGCTTGGCCTGGCCAATCTGGACAACATCCAGTCTCCAACCTTTCCTTTTTAGGGAAGATCCTGGAGAGGAGGTGGTGGTCACACTTCAGGTTCAAAGGACTCTGGATGAAACAGATTAATGGACCCCCTTCAATCAGGATTCAGGCCAAGGTAAGGAAAAGAGACAGCATTGACTGTGATCTTGGATGGCCTTGGGGTGAGGTGGGGGAAGGAGGATGGGGAGGATTCTTGTTCTTCTTGACCTCTCAGTGGTTTCCAATGCCATTTTCATAGCATCCATGATGAACTCCTATTGCACCCCTTCACCATTTGTTTGGAGTGACCAAAATTGAAAGTTTATGGCTTTTTTTTCTCTTATTAGTTAAGGTTATTTTTCCCCCATTGTGGCTTAATTCCTGTTATTTTAAGCCAGTACTTTGATTCCTCTTAGGGTAGGAATTGCTAGATTTCTCACTTAATATAACCCTGATGGTGGGATATGAAGATGCAGAGGCATCCTTTATATAGCATGCCAGGGATCTGGAATCAGACTTGGCTGCCATACTTGGAGGTGTGTTCCTGGGCAGTTATTCAACTGTTCTCAATCCAGGTTGATTTCTAAGCCAAATAACAGCTCCCAAATTTCAGAACAGCCCTAATTCTGGCAAGATTTAATGCCCTCCCAGGAGCTATTCTTAGGGGGAATCTCATCCCATTTGAATAAACACTTTGTCCCTGTATTGAAGGAGTTCTGAATCACTAACCCATATTACTATATTTTTACATTGCTCCTATTACAAAGATATCCACTTGCAGCTAACAGTAGTCCATTTAGCTAGATTGTCAGGTCCTCCAGGTCCATTTTATTTATGGTTATTATCGATCTACTGTGATTTTATTTCTCTTAACTTGGCTAAGTGTTGTTTTACTATTTGAAAAATATCCTAAACTTTAACTTCTCCAGTATTGTACATGTCTTATTGTGGTTTTTATTTGCTATCTTGCTATTTGTTTTCCTTTTCTTTGTTCTTTGGAGCTGGTCATCAACTGCAATTTATACTGACTGTTTCCTATTATGATTTGATTGCCTATTTGTACCCTATGCCTATATTAAGTGTTGTACTTTATGATTCTTGACGAATGGGTCTCTTCTTTTTATGTACACTGAGAGCATATGCACCAAGACAAATTCCTTGTGTGTCTAATCAACACTTGGTCAATAAAAAATTCATTCATTCATTCAATAAAGTACAACTTCTTCTACTTTTATGATGAATGACAAAAAAACTCTTTACTCCTATTAAAGTTGGAAACAACATATCTGGAGAGTTATTTTGGCACTCAATTTCCTAAAACATAATGGAGATGTTTTCTAAGAAACAGAGTATCTTATAGAAAGGGGAATTGTACTGCAATCTCCCTATAGGTCTGTACTACTGTATGAATGAATAAGAGGTCTTCCAGAATGATTTAAAGAAACATAATTGTGAACTGACAGCAATAAATGACCGCAGAAACCGACTTGCTGAACCATCTAGCGATTTAATTGGACTGAATTTAGAATGAAGAGGCGACTGGATTCGGATTGATACAGATATATCATGTGAGGTTTCAAAATGTACTCTCCAAGAGGAATTTAAAAGAGGAAAATCTCCACTTCTACTGTCCAGAATCTCTCTCGCTTAAACACAAAGAGTCAAAGTGAATGCTCAGGTTCAAGATGTAACTATTTTGTGCTATATTTATTAAATAAACAAAGCATTATTTTCTTTTCCCCTTTCTTTGTTCCTGAAATACTAAGTAACAAAGTAAAGCATACTATTCAGAATGTTGAAACAGCCTATTTCTTAAATAGCCAGCACACTCCAAGCAGCTAGGTTGGAAGGAAATTTTACAAAACTCCAAACAGCTTCTAAAGTCTTACTGAATAGTACTTCGAGATTGCTACTCTAGCCAGCTGGAGCTCTGAGTAAAGGGTGGAGATGAATCGGAACACTTTATTGTTGTTTTGACTGGTTACAATAACAAAGCAAATTGTAATATAGACTTAAGTAACTAGACATACCACCTCTGGACTGCAGAAATCCAGATGAGCTCCAGATGTCTATGAGATCTAAGAAACCTGATGCCATCTAATGACTATTTAGATTTTTATAGCCCAGAAGTGGCGCATGTTAGAAGGATACAAAAAAAAATTAATACCTCTGTTACAAATAAGCTGTAAGCTTCTTTCTCTGCTTTCTCTGGAATTGTAGAACATACATACTGGTGTTGGCGTTTCAGTACTGCAGTCTTTAATGAAAAAAATACAGTCAGTAAGAACTTTATTCACAGGAGTGGGTTCTAATGTGTAAAAAAGGTAACCAGAAAATTTCTGCTAATTAGCACACCCCTTAATAAAAACTACTAAGTGACTCTAGGCCCATCATTCTCTTTCAGCCCAATTTCACATCAAAGGATCGCAATTATGAGGAAAACAGGAGGAAAAGGGAGTGTTTGGTATATTTCCTGCCTTGAGTTATTTATAAAAATAATAAAGGTGGAATAAAAAATTGAGTTAAAAAAATTAGTTGAAAGGCAAGCCTAGAGCTGGACACATGGTATTAGATCATGCTCTGATTTGTCGTATCTAGTAGGGAAAATATACTTCTAGACCAGAGTTTGCTAAAATCTTCAAATATTGTGGTTTGATTACAATAGAGATGCATCATCCATACCTATTGTCCTAAAAGTATTCTCAGCTAGAGTACACTTCCTTCACTTCTTCAAGTCATTATTAAAATTTTGAAATTTTGCTCCAGTGTGATGACATCCATGGAAATCCTCAGAATTCTTCAACTACATTCTTTTTAAATTAATGTCCTATAGCCATACATGTATTTATTTAACTTATAATCAGCATGTCACAACTACTTTTGTCAAATGCTTTGTTGAGATCAAGGTCTATTAATCCTACCTCACTTCCATATTCTAACGAACAAAGCAATCTGATCAAAGTCCAAGATAAAGTTAATTTGGAAACAATTGTTCATGCTGGCAATTACCACACTGTTTTTGAAATCTGCTCACTTGCTTTATAATCTGCTCTAGAATCTTTCCAGGTATTGATGTCAGGCAGATGGAACTCTTAATTCCTCAGATTCCCTCCTTATTGTTTCTAAAGATAAGAACATTTGCATTTAGTTCTCCAGGATTTCCTAAATATAATGCACAGAGGTTTATCGAGAAATCAGCTAAAGCCTAGGAAGTAATTCTTCTGCCCTGGACATTTAAAATCAGTATTTCTGAGTAGATTTTTAATAGTTTTATCTTTAATCCTATTTTCCTCATTGTTGCCATGATTTCCTCATGGAACTAAATATTCTATTGGAGAAAAGGGAACCAATATAGAAATAAATTTTGTCTTGTAGCATTTTGCAGCAATAGGTATACGGAGTCCCTTTTTTGTCTTTTAACACCTTTCAGCATCTTCAGTGCATTTTCAGTTTTTGCCTTCCTGACATCCCTGTTTCAGTTCTGGTCTACTGCATGTATTTGTTTTGGCGACCAGGTTTTCTTTCCGTTTTCTTTGCACACATTTTTTTAAAAAATCAGAAAATTTTATTTCCTAAACTTCCTATGTGATTTTTAAAAATATTTTGCAAATGGTGATAGTGCAGGTTGCCATTTTATGTCGTACTTAAGTATGTGCGTATTTTCTGAGTTTTCAATTCATTCCAATATTTTCAAAAGAAAGCATGAAAGCATGCCATCAATTTATTCAACAGATATTATTGCATGTTTTTGCAGCAATTAATTTATTGTATACTTCCCAATCAGAATCTCCTAGTTGGATTCCAATAATACCATTGGTCATACATCACTTGTAAATTTAAAACTATCAGATTATAAATGCAAAGTTACTGCAAAGATACTGCTATTATGAATAGCTCAGTGTTGATTCTAAAGCTTTATTGGACAACCTGTGGCCCGTTTGGTTAACATTTCAGATATATATTTCCTTAACTAAATAAACAGAATGACCGCAGGTGGACAAAAAAAGAGTGGGAGTAGGAATCTTCCGATTTCCTGCTAGCAACCCCATTGATTTTCTTTGTGGGAAGCTGGCAGGGAGTGTTGGAAATAACAGCTGACTGCGGGCGACCATAGTGGCACAGCAGTGCTGGAGCATCCACAACTTCACCAAATTACAGTCTCATGGCAGTAATGGATCCTAGATGTTGGATGCGTTCTTTATGTTAGCTCATTTGTAGTACATTGATTCAAAAATTATTGCCTTATGATATATCATTTTGGCTAACAAACATTTTATAGTAATACTAGCTCGATACCCATGCTTTGCTATGAAACTATGTGGCCCGGCTTAGTTTTTGGGGAGGAAAATAAGGGGGGGGGGAATTCTGCCTCTGCCTATCAGCATCCATCAGTATTCATCTGGGTAGCATCCTGTCAGTGTGTGAGAGCTGAGGGCTGTTTGGAAACTGAAACAGTATTTGTTGTGTGAGCAAGAAGGAAACAGCAAGGAGCCTGGGCGTGGCTTAGCTAAACTATTCTATACTAAAGCTGCTTGGTGCTGTGAAACTGAAACTGAAACTCCTCTCCTCTGCTGGTGTTTTGCATTTGAAACAGATTTCTTTTCAGGTGAGGATGGGGAGTAGAACTCCTTAGCATCAGAGCGTGTTAATAATAATATATGGAATAGTAATGCTCTGATGTCATTTTGAAAAATCCTTTCTTAGTGAGCACCTAGAAGCCAAGAGGAACACACATGTCAAAGCTCAAGTTTGTAGCTTTACAGTTCTGGAGATTTTGTGATGATGCTTGAGTTGTATTTCACTTTTATATAGAGAGAAGATTGCTTGTTCTGAGAAGTATATTTTACATATACTTGTAGTCCATGCTTAATAATCATTGGTTTAGCCACTGTTTGAAGCTCCAAAGTTGCTGAAAAAAGTAACTTATGATCAGTGCTTGTACTTACATACACATGATTATCATGTGCGCCTTCCCAGATGTCTTCCAACAACCAAAGCCAATGGGGAAATCGACAGAAGGTTGCAAGTAATGCTTACATGATTTCTCACTTAATGACTGTAGGTAGTTTGCTTAAGAACTGTAACTGGGATTGTTGGAGCTGCTGCTGCTAAATAGGACAGGCAAGTGTTGTCTCATTTAACAACCACTTTGCTTAGCAATGGAGTTGCCAATCCCAAGGTACCTTTCATTACTAATAATATTACTACAATAAAAAGTATGCAGAATGTAGATATATAGAAATCTTCTTAGCTATAGCTGCCCAGAGTAATTTGGGAGTTGGGCAGCATATTATTATTATTATTATCATCATCATCATCATCATCATCATCATCATCATCATCATCATTTTTAAATATTCCGTAGCATGATTGTGATGTGATGTTTGGGGCACAGTGCTGGAGTAGCTTTCAAATTTCAGTGTATTTGTAGAATGCAATGACAATAAAGGTATTCTATTCTATTCTATATAAATTACATGGACGATTATTTTGATATCATAGAGGGTTTTTTTTCTCTAAAGGAATCTAGGGCTGTTTTCATATGACGGCTTTTGTATTACCATCTTTTTTTTTCACTTAACGAATTTGATGCAAAAATAGAAGGAAAGATTAGAAAACAGAGAATTATAAATGGAACATTACAAGATCCCTTCCTTCCCACTATTCCCCATCTCTGAAATACTGCATGAAGGAGGTAGAGACACTTCATAGTAACACCCAAATCTAGAAGTAACTTAAGACATTAAATCTGTATTAGACGTCAATGTTCTGGTAATAAATTCCAAGATGTTTAACTTTTAAAGTACATATGCACTTCCTATTGTTTATAGTCACACCTGTTTCCTGCATTTGATGTGGTTCCTTCTATAAATGTTCAACATATTTCATATTGGATCTACTAAATATAGTTTTCTCCAAACACACAAGTAAATAGTTCAATTCCTTTTAAAGAGGAACGGGGTTCTTTAAAATACGAATTTTTTAGGCAAAACTAGTCAGATATAAAAATAAAAACTTTAACTCTACAATAAACCTGTTTTTTTTTTTAAAAGTGTTTCCAATGTCACTTTTTTTCAAAGGCTGAGAACAAATATAATCGAGGATGTATATCAAACTATGCATGCCACATAATTTGAGTTGAGCAGCCACATAAATGTATCAATTAATCATCATTAATGTTACATTATTTTATTCTGAAAATGATCTTTCCAAATAGAACAGGTAAAAAAATGATATTCCAAATAGCATTTCAGATTTTAAATTGTACCATATCAACACATTTTGAGAATGCCATTCTAGAAAAACTACTCTTTTTTTAATGAAGTAACTTCATTAAAAATTACAGTTAGAACAAAACTAATACCAAGTTGGAAAAAAAGTGCAGAAAAGAAAAAAAGAAGGAAAAATAGAAAAAATAGAAAAATAACAGTTAAAAAGAAAATTTATATAAAGCAATGACTTCGTCCTTCAACATAAGTACAATTTTAGTATCACATTCTCTTAAAATACAGCAAATGACATCATCTTCCCATAGCTGATCTCCATCTATAAACAAATCCTTAAAGTATTATCCTTTCAGTCCAAGGTATTTTTCCAAAAGGCAACTGGACTTTCAAGGTTTTTTCCCTTGAAAACATTTCACTTCTCATCCAAGAAACTTCTTCAGTTCTGCTTTTTAGATAAGAAGCAAAATGTTTTCAAGGGGGGAAAAGAACAAGAATGTCCAGTTCTCTTTTGGAAAAGTAATTTTGGGACAACTATGATGCAGATCATTGAGAGTCTCCATAGATATTCAGTCCTAGCATAGCAAAAGTGCATTGAAGTTTATCAAAAGTAATATATGTATTTTAATCTTGATTAAATAAACCAACTTTATATTCCTTCCTAGCACATCTAACAATCTGGACCTTTAGCTATTCAAATAAATGTCTTTTTTTTTGGTCTATTCTTACAAAATTCTTCAAAGCTTTAACAGTGTTCTTTTATGAATCTAATATAAGAAAATTTCCCAGGTTCTTTTTCTATATCTGTATATTTGTATATCATTTAATCCTTAAAATGTAGGCCAGTATCCAGTGTGTTATTTTTTTCCATGTCGTTCTTGTAGCCAGTCACTTTTCAATCCACTTCCAAATCAGTCTCAATTTTGTAATATAAAACTTGCCCTCTTCCATAACATCCTTTAGAGTCTATCTACAGAGGCAGAAACTCTTAAAATTAACTTTTGGATACACTGTTCAAAATCACTCCTTTATTGTTCATTCCACAAAACATAAATCCTTAATCTTGGATTTAAAAGTTCTTTCACTGTGGATTCAAGAAAATTCATCTGGTGCTATAAAACCTGTTACTCCAAATGTTTCTAATAAAGGCAGTTAACAAGCAATTTCTGAAAGTGATTAGAAAACAAAATACGTGAACCCAGTGTTCTTTCAAAGGCAAAGACTGCAGTTTGAGCAAGATCTTTATTCCCTCATCTCCCAGAGCTCTAAACCTGCTGGAGACAATTTTGGGGGTATTCCTCACAAGAAGCAATTGTCTGGAGCATTTGTTGGTGATCTGAAGTACTCTCCTTGTCCAGGGAGGTATTATAAAAGAGCTGATCGACTACTCAGTAGCTCTTCATTCTGTTGCATTTGTCAGGTATGCTTTTTGCAGAACTGTCTTCAGTCTGCCAATTCTTATCCTCATACTACTATTGGCAGACCTATAAATTCCTATCTCTCACTGCCTATATTGTTTGATTATGTATTGCTATTTATTCTACTGCTACTTCAGACAGTTTCTAAAATATTTTAATCGCATTGTTCAAACTTCTTAATCATTTTCCCTCAACATAGCAAAAATGATGGTCATTTATAACATCATTTTTAAAATGACTAAATATCAATTCACCCAATTACTTTTTCTACTAACAACATGATTTTGAAGACTACTGTTATCATCTTGGCCTACAACTCTACAAGGAACAGATTCTTCAAGTTATACAAAATGACCATTTGTTCATCTATTCAAGCAGTGACAGTATAGTTTGACATTGTTATACTGATATGACATCTTTGGTACTTCTTATATTTATTCAGGTAGGTTCTCTGCCTGAAGCAGTGACACCATATTTGTATTGTGTCCTGCTTCAGGTTTCAGCCACAAACCAATATGTAGTTTTTTGGGGGGAGATTGTCAGTTTTATTTTCAAGCAACAGTACTGTAGCAAGCAATATCAAACACCGCAAAGGTTTGACTGTGAAGTTTGTTTTCAAAGAGGAGCATGCAGAAGAGTTATCTAAAGTTTCAGGAATCTGTCCAAGTTGTAAGTTAGTCCAAGCATCTAATGTCCAAGAGTAGAATTCACACACAGGAGTCATGCATGAGCCAGGTATTGTTTCCAGCAAAGAGATAAATCATGTCTTTTTAATAGGCTGCAGCCAGCTGTCACTAATTAGAATGTTTACTCCATTGCTTGGCAAGTAACCTAACAGACTTACTTTTCTCTATCTCTTGTCCACTTATCTACTGCAAGGACTGGGAGACCTTATGTCATCATCACCTGACAAGTCCAGCTGTTCAAGTAGTGCTTGTGATTGATCGGCCTCATGCAATGTCTGGCTCTGTCCCTCCTGAGGCTGACATTCCATACGTTTAGATGCAGCAGCTTCTTCAACTTCAACAGATTCAGAATCTGAATGCAGAGTCTGGGTCATGACATATTACATATCAACAAATCTTTTAAAGGTTCAGTTAGGTCCAAGATTTTTCCATGATTCATCTCTCCAGCTCATGGGTAGTCAACTTCAAATATTTGAAGCTTTTCCACTTCTGATTTTCTTAGGTTGCACACCTCACATTCTCTGCTGGCTCAGAATCTGCTTAGATGAGTAAAACTAGTTTCACAAGCCTTGGATCTTTTTGTCTTGTTAATTTTTCAGGCCAACTAATCTCTTTGGACACTCTTTGTGGCTAATAATCACAATGTTATAAACAAATTGGAGTTGACCTTCAAAACTGTGATTAACAATGAAAAATCAGATCTATATCAGAATATACAACAAAGCCAACATAGATCTATAGACAAATATGATCATTCTTCCCGGGTGGGGGGACGGGGGATGGGACAGCACTAGAAAAATGAGCAACAAATGCACTTATCCATCCACTGTTAAGCTATCTGTTTCTAAAGGCTGTCTTTAATAGCTGTGTTTCCACATCACTTAAAAACTCACAAGTGACTTTGGGTTAATTCTCTGAAGAGATGATTGGATTTCCAAAACTGAGAAGGTATATAAAGTGAGTCATATCAGGTGATCTAGTCCTATCCTGTTTAAGACTTTAAAAGAAATAATCAACAATCAAGTTAAGCTCAAAAATAGAAAGATAGCAATACTTCACCATTAACTACAGATTATGAGCAGTGATCTAACAAACCCCTTGAAATTTACTTAGACTTGATTCATTGTTTCATTTATTTATGATGTACCTAAACCACATAGCTTTACAATATTAGAAACTGGTAGATCAGCTACACTGTATGAATTATTTTCTTTCAAGCCTTAGTATTATAGTATTGTATAATAAATTTATACAATATAATTCAACATTAATTAAAATTCAACATTCATAAAAAATAAAAAGTACCTGGAAATCATCATATGGAAAAAGTAGCAGCTCACGCAAGCCATCGTTGATTATTTGAGTTTTCTTCTGAACAATTATATTTTCATAGTCTATTGGCTCTATTACCTTTGGTTTTGCCTGAAAAGGGGAAAAATTTTTGATGAATAGAGATTTTTATACTTATACCCATATATATTTTAAAATGCCATACATATCCATAAACCTATGCAATACAATCTCACTATGACTACTCAAAATTAAATACCATTATTTACACTGGATTTATTCCCTAGTTAAGAGTGTACAGAATTACTGTTTTCATCAAGAAAGGTTTTGAACTTAAAATTATGTGTTAAAATTATATATGGAAAAATAAGCATTATGTTACATATTAAGATATGTAGTTCAACTCTGTCTAAAGAAACAAATGCAATTGATTTTTAATCAGCCCATAGTCTTAACATTAATTGATATCAGTTTCCCTGGTCATTGTATTTTAATCAATTAGCTAATTTATTTTGCAATAACTGATTCAGAACTGTTAAGTGCAGCGTTGGGAGCTTTTAAATTCACGACCTGACCTTTTTTGCTTTCAGACAATCCAGCCAAGGGAAATGTGCCTTTATGGAATGAAGGCTGAGCAAAAACTGGGGACACTAAGGAGGAGCCTCAAGGAGGAGTGTCCTCAGAAATCAGCTCAGCCTATCGGATCAGAGAAGGAAGCACCTCCCATGCCTGGATACTCTGAACAGCTCATCTGGAGAACTATATGTAAACCACATCTTAACATTCTAATGTTCCTTTTTAAGATAGAAAATATGTGGTATAGGGAGTGGTATTTAGACTGGATTTTGCCTTTTTATCCACCTATTGAGTCCTTTCCAAGGACCTTATTATTATTTTAAATTCATTGGCTGCCCATTGCCTCAGAGTGTCATATAACCTAAGGGGGAAAAAACGTAAAAATTGCTAAAAACATACAGATAACCCAGAGTTAAATTATCTAGTACAGTGGTCCCCAACCTTTTTTGTGCCACGGGCCAGTACCATCACATGACATGGCAAGGTGAGCCGAGCAACCCTAAAGCAAGAGCCCTCTTTTTCGGCTTCATTTGTTCAACTAGAACCCATCCAACAAAGTGGAAAACTTGTCCTTCCACTAAATCCAAATTAATTTGTTTTCGCTCAGTTTTTTTTTTAACAGAGGCACCCCATCTGACCCCACCCACCTCACAGCGCTTACCCACCCGCTTGCCTTGCAAGGAAAAGATTCTCCTGCAGAAGCGGCACAACCGACTCCCTGATATCCTCCTACATGGCCGTTTGAATTTAATCTCGCGCCTGGAGGTCACATGAGTGACATGGCCCTGCCCGATTAGTGCAGCCGGGAGCTTGAAATTAGTCAATCAGGAAGCAACAAAATGTTACTCAGCTCACTCTTTCTGTCCAGGGCTCAGCAGCCTGTGTGGTTCTTTTGAAAAATGCTTGCCGGCTGTTACCATTCCCCCCCCCACTTCCCTCAGGGCTAACTGCCCAGATTGGCTATTTTTTGCATATAAAATTTTGCGTCTGCCTATACCCTGGTCCTACCTCTCTTTTTTTTTTTGTTCTGTAATTTGTGAGTGCCTTTTGGGGGGAACGAATGCCTGCTGTAGCGGAACTTTATGCAGTTCATATTTCATATTTTCATTTTGGGGAAAGGAAAGAAGAAAAATTGGAGTCTTTAAAAAAAACTTTCTCATCAAAACAAGATGGCGATGCCCAGCAAACCAGCGGCCCGGTAGAAAATGTTCCACGGACCGGTACTGATCCGGGGACCGTGGTTGGTATCCTGATCTAGAGGTGGTTGGACCCCTGATCTAGTAAACAACAAAATCAACAAACTAAAACAAGGTCCATTAAACAAATAATAAACATTTTCCCAGGCCTGAGACCAAAAATTTTCAAAGTTTTTTGAAACTTTAGGAAAGAGGGTGCTGTCCTTAACCTGGGTGGAATGGGGCAGAGAGGGAATGCTGTTCTGGGGGGCAACAATGGGTTAGGTTTCTAGATCCTACAAGATGGAAATGTTTAATGAGGTGGACTTGGAGCACAGCCATTCTGCTAGAATGCACTGAATGGACAGGAGCTATTGGGAGACAATCAATATCCCAGAAAGCCAGGCTCTGTGTCATACTCAAGTTCTTATGTTCAAGAGAAACTGAATAAACTCTACTTCACAATTCTAAACCAAACGATTCAGGGAGATAGTTTAGTTTAGTTTATTGTCATTGCACCTCGTACAACGAAATCAAACACCATCTTCAGTGTACATCATGACATGAAAATAAACACAAACACACATCCTTCACACTCCACACTTTGAACCGAAAACCCGCAACACCTCACCAACACTGCACTATACAGTAGAATTCAAAAGAGCTACTGCCCTGGAATGGAAGCTGTTTTTCAGCCTATTTGTGCTTGTAGGTGTGACTGTACTTGACATATGAGTTCAAATATAATCTTGCATCTTCCATATTTAATATAGAGCTTGAACTACTATTGTATTATAATTATTGGTAGCACTAGGCACTAAAAACTGTAGGAACATCTAGTTTCTTAACATAAAAACCTCATGCTAATAGCTTGAAAATTACTATAAAACAATCTAAATTGTTTAGATATAGAAACTGTTTTTATTACTCTTCATCTTAGAGTATGATTCTGTTTTCTAATCCTTCGATCATGAATCTAGACAAATCTCCAATTCCATTTCTGAAAATATTGTGGCATCAAACACAATTATATGTTTTATTTCATTTTTGGTGTTAGCTACAAAGGCTGTTTTGATGTAACAAAAAAAAAAAAAGAGTTTACTTTTGAGCTTAAAAATTTCTCCAAATACCTAGCTTTCTTCAGAAAAAAACCTAGGAAAGCTTAAATTCCAACAATTAGAATTGCATGGAGAATGTGAAATTAGATTTTAAAAACATTACATTTCCATTCTAGATTGAAGTACAGTTCTAAAGTATTTCTAGGATAATGATTTCTTAGAAAAATGTTATAGAAGTACCGTGATCTGCAGATAGGTTGGTCAAAGAAGATCACATAGTCTAATGCCTACCACATGGAGATACTGTCTTTGAATAATGTTATTGGAAGAAGTTCAAAAGAACAAAAGGTTACATTTTGAAAGATTCATTATGAAGGAGCGGCTACAGAATTAAGACTGTGAAGCAAACTATTTTTTTAAGACTGCACACTATGTATCATTATAGCAGGAAAATATGCTTTGTTGATACAGCAGAGTACACTTAGTTCAAAGAATAACACCCACATTTTAAAAAAAATACAGACAAAATTCATTTTGAAAACACTAACTTAGCCCGTTGCAAAGAGAGCAAAAGTAAAAGTAGTAAAAGAGCAAAATATTAATAGAGGATATTAACAGTGATTTTTTTAAAAAATCAGGAAATACACATCTACATTTTTTGCTAATTACAAAGCATGCTGAACATTATCTTCAACTAATTCATTTAAGTGATTTAGCTCAGAAAATGTACCAAGACAATTAGATGTCAGTTCATATACAGCCTTATAGAAATATTTTCACAGAAATGAATACTTAAATCTAAGTCTTCTGCAGATGGATAATTAAACATAAAAACTGTTAAACACAGTTCAACACTTATTACCCATTATTACAACTGGGTAAGAAATAAATTATCTTTCTAACTAGCAATGAAGTAATAGAGGCAACAAGCTCATACCTAGAGAAAAATGTAAGTTAGAACCTTCAATAGTATTTTATTACTATCATAATTCCCACCTACAATATAGTAGTTTTATAGGTAATCCTTGACTTACAACAGTTCGTTTGGTGACTGAAGTTCCAACAGCACTAAAAAAGATGTGTCTTATGACTGTTTTTCACAATTATGACCATTGCAGCATTCTCATGATCATGTGATCAAAATCCTGACACCTGGCAACTGGTTCATATTTATAACAGTTGCGGTGTCCTGGAGACATGCGATCACCGTTTGCAACCTTCCGACAAGCAGTCAATGGAGAAGCCAGATTCACTCAACAACCATCTTACCAACTTAACAACAGCAGTGATTCACTTAACAGCTGTGGCAGGAAAGGTCGTAAAATGGCGCAAAACTCACTTAGCAACAGAAATTTTAGGCTCAATTTTCATAAGTCAAGGACTACCTATATTAGAAATAGCTTTCTTTATTATAAATATTTAATTTTCATCAATGCTTTGCTACTTCCCTAATGTGATGAATGCGGTAACAAAATGTGGATTGACATTCCTTTTTTCAGAAAGTTTAATTTTACAAAGACAATGACATCTAAAAGATTAATCTTCCAATGTTAATATTATTTTGAACTATTTTAGGATTATTTAATTATTTTAAATAAAACTATTAGTATTTTGTTCACTGTCAGCTATATTTAACACAGACTATTTTGTTTCAGTGTTTAAGTTTTCCTGTATTGTGTTACATTTGTTTGTACTTTACAATCCACTAAATATTAAAAGGGCGAGACATTACACAGAAAGAACAAGTTCTGGAGTTCTTTTTTTTCAAAGCACAAAGAAATATAATTTTATTTTTTCTATGTTACTGAATTGAATATGGGTTAGCATAATAACAAGAATATTATGACACTATAATTTAAAAATATTATTACAAAAGACTCCTTATTTTTACCCAAACATTAGATAAAAAGATTAAAAACATTGTGGAGCCCTTGCTGTTGTCGGAGTTTGGTGGTTTTCCAGAAGACGTTTCATTATCCAACCAGGTAACATCATCAATGCATCATGAAGTGTCTACACGAAAACCACCAAGTTCAGAGAACTGCAAGGGCACTACAGTTCAGCTCTAAAGTACAAATATTCTTTTCTATCAGTATTAAATACATTGTTTTTCACAATTTAAAAACCCCCACTATATTTTATAATACAAAAATTGAAGTAACTCTTCAATAACAATTTGGGAATACAATTTGGCAATCCAAGTTCAAATGTGTAATGTCTTACATTGAGCTGATGCAGACTTTCAATTACCTTTCTTGCACTGAAGCAAAAAGTCAGCAAATAAAAGAAGTGGGGAGACAGCAAGCTATGGGCTTTTTTACAAAAATACTAGACTTAACTCCAAACTTTGTGAGGGACTTTTTACACTGCAACTTCGCATTATCAATATACACTGAAGGAAATGAAAGCAACCTCTACAGAGGCACACCCTTTCCTCCAGCTATTTCTCCTCCAACTGTGGATTGGCAGTCTTGAGGATTTCTCCTCTAATTCCAATTTCAATAGTTATTGAAATGTCATCAAATCAAGTTGAACTCATGGAGACTACATGAACAAATGTGCTTCATCTTGATCTGATTTTACTAATAATTAACAGCTATTTCTCAGGACATTCTTAATCATCTTGCTGATCCTGTCCCTTCATCTCACATGTTGCCTTTTCCTTGTTTTATTCCCTCAGTTTTAGCAAGTATAGTCTGAACAAGTCTTTACAGTCAAATCCCAAAGAAATCTGAAGCATAATTGAAGCAATATTTTGTTTTTATGCTGTTGTGGATCAGGGATCCATGCTAACAGCAAAACAATTTGAAAGAGCAGTTGTTCTATATTGTTAAGTGGAAAGATTTTCAACACACATTATTGTTTTTGCATATGCTTCCTGAAAACTGTTTCCTGACAGCATCAAAACACGCCATGTCATGGAAAAGTTCACCATAGTAAAGCATTTGGTTAAGAAAGCTCTTTCAAATTGCTTTGCTGATAGCATGGATCCCTGATCCAGAATAGTATAAAAACAGAATATTGTTTCAAATATGCTTCAGATTTGTTTGGGATTTGACTGTAAAGACTTGTTCAAAATATGCTTGGTAAAACTGAGGGAAGGAAAAGAAGAAAAAGGCAGCCTGAAACGGCAACACAAAATTGAAATATCTGCATGTAATATTAACTAGTTAAATGTGATTGCAAGTCCAATATATTCCTATCCCAATTGGATATTAGTCAATATCATATAATAATCTCTTTCTTTCTTCAAATGATACCTTCAGAAATTTTTTCTTGTTGTTATACTGAACGTATATTCTCTGAATTTCTGGATACAAGGAAAACTATGTATTCCCACAGCAAGGCCTTATAGTAGATTCCCCCCCACATTTCCAGTAGAGCAGGACTCTGCAACCTTACTACAACCCTCAGCAGACCAGCAGTGGCAGGAGGGGAGGGGATGATTTTTATGTGCAACCTAATCCCACACATGCACAAATGGGGCTTCACACACTCGCCTGCCGCTTATGTGCCCAGTTCCCAATGGGTCGTCGACCGGTAGCAGTCCTCGGACTGGGGGTTGGGGACCCCTGCAGTACAGCATTTGTGGTGTTTCAAAGACAGGAAGAGCAGTAAACTGTCTTCATGTCTGTCAATATTCTCTGATAGTTTTAATTCTGGACCATATTTCCCCCAAGCCTTTCCAGGCTCTCCAACTAACCCTGAAAAAGTTTTAAAAGGTTGGGAATTGGAAAAAGCAGCAAATGATATTCAAATGCCTCTCGGTATTAGAATGGATATACACATTTCAGAAAACCATTATTTCCTTGTAATAGGTTTTCATATCTAGATCATTAAAGCTTTATGTGTAGAAATTGATTGATAGCACTGGGTTTCTGTTAGTACTATAAATTCTAGCTGTAAAATCTATTTGACATTATGTAAACTATTTGACACAAGCTTAAGCGCAGAATATATTTTCACCTCATTTAATTCAAAACCAGCTAAATTTCATAAAAGCCAAATCAAAATATTAATCATTCTTACGGTTAAGACAAGACAATTTTTATTGTCATTTATTTCTGTGAACACACTGGCGCTTTTAAAAAATGAAATTTTGATGCCCACTCTCAGAAGAAAATATATATACATACCCATATACATATCACACACACACACACCACCATCTATTTTGAATACAGAGCAGAAAAAAGAGATTGATACTATATGGTACAAAGCTACTATTTTTATTAAGTAGAAACTTATATTAAGATATTTCATATAGCAAATATATTTTCTTCAAATGATGTATTTTCAGGTTTAAACATTGGACTAGTTAGCCTACTAAAATAAATTTACGATTCTGAAGTAACTGCTTTTTTGTGCTCATGTATGTTTTGCCAACAAACGATCATCTTATTCAAAATTTCCTATGAAAATAGCATGTTTTCTAATGCTTCATATATCTATATTTAGATCTAACATTGGATTTTAAATTAAACTAATTAACCTGATTGAAAAAACTCTTGTGAGGCATTTGTTTCAAACTCATCTGCGAGTTCAGATCTACAAAAAGAGGAAGGAAATTTCATCATCCCTAACAAAAGAATATGAGGACAATATATTGACTTTGGCATTTGCTACATTGATACCAACACTTTTACAGGAAAGCAGAATCTTTCTTTCTCATATTCTCTTAGAAATATTTTCCATTTATAAATAGCTTCACCACATGAGAAAAAGATTCTACTCTAGAAAAATTATAGATAATACTATATAATATTTTTTCTGCAGTTTTTATCCCACATCATAATCACTTCCTTTTCCTAAAATAAACAAAATTTTAAAATACAATTATAAAATCATACAAAATTTGAATATTGTGCTAGAAATCAAGGAAAAAAGCTGAAATTAAAAAGTGAAACTTGGAAGGGAAAAGGAACAACAAATAATACTTTTCCCCTAGAAAAATAATGAGACCTTCTTAGGAGAATTTTCCTAGTATTATTCCCACAATAACAACACTAAGATAAGTTGGCCTGAAAAAGACTGAATTATTTTTTAACGATCTCCATGGTTAAGTAGGCAAACCCAACACCTTATCATTATACTCTGTGGTTTTCCTATTTAAAATACAAGCAATGAGAAGCAAATAGATATGTCCTTTGCTATTCAACACCATAAGATTTATCAGAAAGCTGTAGAGAACTTGTTATAACTATAAAAAATATGTGTATTTCTTCTCATCAACACGTCTCCAATAGGAATCTTTAAAGCTTATATCAATCATTCCTACCTTTTTCTGGAAAAGTTGAATAAGTGGAGAAATGGAACTATATACATCAACTGAAACTGAAATATTCCAATACATGATTATCTTTAGAAAATCTGCATTTAAGTTTGAGGTGTCCAAAATGACAGGTGTTAGTAATAACATAAAGCTAGTATTTGGAGAGAAATAGATGCAAATAATATATTCAAGAACAATGGCATAAGCAGCACTATCCCCAATATAGAAATTGACAATTCATATAGTTATATTCAGCTGTTATCAGCACTACCAAAAAATTTCACCTTTCATGTATTTTAAAACCACTGAAGTCATTCTACCATTATATTGGAACACTGATAAATAGGATATGAACTTAGAATGAGAAAGAATTAGTTTTTTTTTAAAAGGCAGAAATAATAAAAATTGATCCAAGACTGCATTATAGTAATCCAAAAAATTGAAAGAGATAGACTAGATAAGGTGAGATCTATGACCAAATATTTTTAAAAAATCAGTATATTTAATTGACACTGAATTGAATTGTAATCATAATATGACAGAAAGAAGTCTGAAGTTTTATGATTAACAAACCTCAAGGACAGGAAAAACCAAACACAAGTAGTTCTCAACTTATGACCAAAACTGAGCCCAAAATTTTTCTTAAGTGAGACATTTATAAAGTGAATTTTACCCCATTTTACAACCTTTCTTGCCACAGTTGTTAACTGAATCAATGCAGTTGTTAAATTAGTTGCACAGTTAAATGAATTTGGCTTTCCCATTGACTTTGCTTGTCAGAAGGTCACAAAATATAATCATATGACCCCAGGACACTGCAGTTCCCAAGCTGTTGAATTTGGATCATGTAACCATGGGGATGTTGCAATGATTGTAAATGTAAAAAAAGGTCATAAATCACTTTTTCCAGTGCTGTTGAAACTTCAAACAGTCACTAAATGAGCCACTGAAAGTACATAATAATTTTCTCCCAGATCTCCATAGGAAACAGAAGAGTAGGTCCTGAAATACATATGAATTCATATATCACACCATATCTCATTCCAATCAAAATTGCATTAGAGATTAGAGAGTCTGTTTTCAGTTCCACAAACAAGTGGAGGCAACACATAACTCAAGTTTCATAATAAAGTCTAGATAAATTCAATTAAATAACTCATATTAAAGAATGTGATAACAATCTCATCTTGCTCAATATCATAAGACTACATAAATTTATATTAATAAAATCTTTATTAGGGTTATAAGCTAGCATTTATATGATTCATATTCAAATTTCTGATTGTTTGATATGTATTTGTTCCATTATTTAAGACTGTGGAAAAACAATCCCAAATAAGGTCAACAATAACAATGACATTTATTTGGGTGTCATAAAGGAGTTGAACTATTAATAGATTTTTTCAAAATAAATATTCTTAAATCAATACTTTTCAATACCCCAAGTTTCTGGTTTAGTCGTTATCCTCTATTAATGTAAAATTTCACAATGCTTGTTTAAAATGTAAAAAATCAAATATTGGCCTACAGAACTTCTATTAAAACATTTAGCTTATCCATACTAAGGTCAGAGATATAGTCTATTATAAAGAAATTAATGACCATTCCAAAGAATAGCTGAAGCACAGAATGGAGACCTGGCTGTTATGTAGAACACACTCCCAATAAGTACTGCGTTGGTTGGGTGTGGCTCACATCTCTGTTCAAATTTGTTTCCAATAAACATTTCCTTTGGACTTCCTTTAGTACATGTACTAATGAATTCTATATACAACTTTATCCCTTCAAAATCTATGAGAATCTTTTTCTGACATAATCTTCATATTTATTTTGCCACAGAAAACATTTATAGTTTGACCCAGTAGACATCAGTCATTTTTATATTCCTAAGGAATGCACCTAAGTTTAAAATTGACTGCTTATCAATTATAACCAACACTGACTTGTAGTTTATGATGGTTCAAGTGTCTGACCAACAAGAATTACGTTTGGTTATCAGAGTGACTCTCCTGATAATAAGATCCACCATATAACTTCTGGTATCAGGTCAGAAATTATTGAGATGCAATATTTTCCGCTTTCCATTATCTTCCCTATTTAAATAGCTAATCCAAAATTTACAAGCAAAAATACATGTCAAGATTCACATACTATAGAAATTGCTTTTTGATGTCTTAACCACAGAAAGCAAAACATTTTCATTGCTCCTACTGAATACATATTCTATAGCTTGTTTTTAATTGCAGAGGTGTATTTAATCAAAGTCTAAAATTTTGAAATTGTGCACCTTAGTTTACAAGATAAAAATGTAACAATTTGTTTATTTGAAATATTAAATATAAGCATTGAAAGTTGAACTGGGTGCAGTAGAACATCAGTTTCATCATATTTAAACTAGTAAGCTAGGACGACTTTCTGGTTTAAATGTATTTAAGTTCAACCAGTACTGACACATCACTTAGAAAAATGCTTTTCTAAAATATAAAAGAACAAACTATATATACATTCATCAGAAATAACACAGCAAGAGACTGAAAGAGGGCATTAGAACTGTTCAATCTTAAATGCTATAAAAAAAATTTTCCTCTCCCCTCCAAAAAAACAAAAAAACCAACCAACAGCAACACAAAGACAATCAGCAAAAGAAAGAAAATGAACACCTTACCAAAACCTGTACTGGAGTGTTCATGTCTGTTTCAGAAGCTGCTGCATCCAAACATTTTTTAGGAAAATCTGTAAGTTCCTTTTTAATATTTTTACTATTTGTTCTTGCCAGCATTCTTATCCAGAATATTTCACACAAATGTAAATCTCAGCACCTTTATCTTCTAACAGAAGCATACCAATGATAGAGCAAAAAGTAAACCTTCCACCACCCTTAAAACTGCAAAGAGGGTAGTTGTGTTACTCTGCTGAAGACTTAGTCAAGTTATGGTGGGAATGCATGACAGATAAGGCCAGCCCTTGAGAAGGGGGAGGAAAGAGAGTGTGGGAGAAAAGGAGGTGGATCCATCTCGGCATAAAACTCACCAAACAGTTCTTCCCCGCTCTCATAAAATGAAGCTAACATTCATGTATTTTAAAATATTCTAAATCTGTAGTTTCTAAACAATTAAGTTCAACTAAATACATTGTATTTAGGGCTCTTTCAGTCAGAGTACTTTTAAAATGAAACAATTTTTCTCATGGGAATAAAAAGAGACAAGAGAGTCCTATGACCATAGAATATGTGGGCTCAGCCAGCTTAAGTATTAAATGTTAGTGACTTTGAAATGCAATAAAAAAATATCATTTTATGGATTCTGATATGGAAAGGTAACATAACCAATTTCTCCAGCAGATGTTGCTGGTCTGACTTGCTGATTCTGTAAGTACCAATAATTTGGATTATATCAATAATCCGTGTTGTGGTGTGATTGGTGAATTGGATCTGGACAGAGGACATCTAGATCAAGTTATCACTTTTCCTATAACTTCACTGGGTAACTTTGGACAAATAAACTTCTTAGCCCAGGCAAGCACTTCTCTTGGACTGATATTGTACAGGTAGTCCTTGATTTATGACCACAATTGAGCCCAAAATTTTTGTTGTTCTTAAGTGAACTTTACACAATTTTACAACCTTTTGTGTCCCAGTTGTTAAGTGAATCACTGCAGTTGTTAAATTAGTAACATGATTAAGTGAACTTAGCTTCCTCATTGACTTTGCTTGTCAGAAGGTCACAAAAGGTGGTGACAAGCAACCATCATAAATATGAGTCAGTTTGCCAAGCATCTGCATTTTGATCATAGGACCATTGGGATGCTGCAATGATTATCAAATGTGAAAAATGGCCATAAGTCACTCTTTTCGGTGCCATTGTAACTTTGAACAGTCGCTAAATGAACTGTTGTAATTCAAGGACCCCCTGTATTGAGAAAATTGGGGAAAAACTTATATATAACACCTTGAATTCCCCCAAAATCTGTAGGCAATAATAAATAAACCAGAAGGATGGTACCTAACATGCAGATAAGGTATCCATACATACTCAAGAGTAAAGAGATAAAGGATTCAGGCTGATAAACCTAGGAACTGGCCTTCAAGAAAAGGGCGTGCATGAATAGGGCAACAAGTTCTATTGGGTGCAAATCATAGGACAAGAACTCATTCAGGCAATGTCTAACAATCATCCTGAAAATATCTAGAACAAGAATCAGGATAGTCTGGTACGTTTCCTAAATAATAAGTGCTGCGTGAATGTAAAGTTAAATGGAAAAATAACACTTGAATTAACTCTTCTAGTTCATTCTCCCAACATTTGCATGCATGCACATACACATACATACATACATACATACATACATACATTCAATTGTACCATAAACGCAAAGATCACAAAATAATAAATAATCTCTATACCCAGAGTTTTACATGAAATGAGATATTTTTTAAAAATGCTTCAACTGTTCCAATGGAATACAACTTTGACACATTCAGGAATAGGTAGCTGGGCTGGCAATCCAAGCAAAAGGAATTTGGGGTGGAGGGTTGTCATAATGTTTTTGCAATTTGTCTGATGCTTGTATGCTCTGCAAAAGTGTTGCTGTTGTGGCTTTTTTAACCTGGTGCCTCTTTTATTAATTCTATTAGATTAGAATTGATTACTGGCTTTCCATATCAGAAGAGGTCCATTTTTTGATTTCCTTTGTTAAGTCTACATTCAAACCAAAAACAGACCCCTTTCTCAACATATCTTTTTCCTCTTATTTTCCTCACAATAACAATCCTATGAGGAGAGTGATTGGCTAAAGTCTCCCAGCTAGCTTTCATGGCTAAAGCAGGACTTGAACTCACAGCCTCCTGCTTTCTAGCCTGGCACCTTAACCACTAGACCAAACTCCATTGTTACAGTAGCTACATTGGCCTCCCATTCATTTTGACATAAATTTTAGTCACCTAACCCTATGACTAACCCTATGACTTGGGAACTGCCTTTTCCAAATAAATTGTATAAGCCAAACGTTTATAGTTTGCTACTGCCTACTTCCAGGATGTTTTTTTTACCTCTGTTTATCCTGATGTTCCCTGGAATTCTCTCATGCAAGTACCAAGAAGTTCATGTCTGTTTATATTCTGAGCCCAAACTCTGGAACAACACATGCCAAAATTTGAGGAAGGATTTCAAATATTTAATTAAAAAATAAAATTAACATCTATTTTGTGGGTTCTAGCTACACAAACACACACACAAACTCCACTATACCTGCAATACCTAGAAGCCCTGGTGGCACGGTAGTTAGAATGCAGTATTGCAGGCTAACTGCCCACAGACTGGAGTTTGATCCTGACAAGGCTCAAGGTTGACTCAACTTTCCATAATTCCGAGGTTGATAAAATGAAGAGCCAGATTGGAGGAGGCAATATGCTGACACCGTAAACTGCATGGAGCTGTAAAGCTCGGTGGAGCAGTATATAAGTCTAAGTGCTATTGCTAATACCTTCGGTATTTACTAGTAATGCAAAATGCAGAAGACAATTCAGAACAATCTAATTCAACCCTGCAAAAGTGGAAAGAGGAGGAGGAAGAGGACCAAGCAGGAAGGTCAATAGACTCAATTACAATGGTGATGAGCCAAGCATTTGGAAGACTTGAAAGACTGGGTTAGGCATAAACAGTCACGGTGAAAATCTATGTATGTTACGTGTTCGCTGAGACCAAACAGGATGCACTGAAAAAGATAACAAGCCTCAAGTAAAGACAATAGCCTCTTTCCACTTCCAAGCAATCAGTGTTGAAGATAGGCTACCTATGATTCAAGAGATAGTAAACAGCCATCAACACGAATAGTTATTGAAAACCTGATTTTCCATGAGCATATCCCTTTAAAACACATCTCTTTTCAACTACACTTTTAGGTAGGGTCTTAAAGAGTTATTTTATATTTTTAGGGAGTGCCTTTGAATAATCCGTGCTTCTTGCCTTTCTTCTTACTTTATTCTTCGGCAAGTTCGCAATATTTTCTAGACAACTCTTTGACAATGATTTGCCAATACCTTCTTCCTAGAGCTGAGAGGGAGTCACTGGCCCAAGGTCACTCAGAGTGTGGGTCAGGGTATGGTACTACCCCATTCAGAGCTGATGTGTAATTTGAGGATCATCCTAGGCTCATGACTCCTGCTTGATGAGTTAGGTCAGAGCTGTGCTAGAAATCTTTGGACTATTCATTTTGTATGCCAAATTGTGCCTTCTCCTTAACCAGGAGATCTTGCTCATGGTCATTAATACCTTGGTCATTTCCCATTTAAATTTACTGTTATTATGTATGGGGCTGCCCTTGATGACCCTCTAGAAGTTACAACTGGTCTAAAATGCAGTGGAGGGTACCATGTTGGATGTCCATTTAACACCCCTGTTGTGCAAGCTGCACTGGCTCCCAGTCTTCTTCAAGATGCAATTCAAAGTGTAGGTTATCATCTTTAAATTCCTACATAGCATGGGATCAAGTTAATTGTGGGACCATTCTCCATGAATCTTTCAGCACAAAGGTTGGACACTTTCCTTCCCTGAAACACTGTGATCTTGTGTGTCCTCAGAAGCATGTCTTCTTTACTGCAGCCCCTATCCTACCCTTTCCCCTTGTGATCCAACAAGCCTCCATCCTTTTAATCTTCAACTGAACACTTAACATTTGAAATTTCTCTCAAGCACTGAGATTGGGTAATATATACAGTATAATTGCATATATTATTTAAATTGCAAATAAGCTGTCCATAGTTTGGCTTAACATTGGTGGCCATATGTGTTAAATAAATAAAACTAGTTTTATTTTTTTTAAATTTACCACAGGTGCTCTGGAAATGAGTAAATAGAGAATGAAGGCAAAGACTGGTAGCTAAGATGGACCTAGAGGACTCTGGCTTTTAAAATACTATGGGTGCAGTAAATTGGGCAGTATTTAAATTGTTAGTTGGCTGATGACCTGAAATTCACAGAGAAAGACTGCAAGCCCCGGAGGACCATTAAATCAACAAAAAAAGGAAGTGCAAGTGGAATTTGGCTCTTCAACATAGATGATCCCTCAGGGATTGAAGATGACAGATGATTAAAGGTTTTACCAACCAGAGAACAGCCAGCAGCCAGCCTAACTCACAAAGGGGAAACTGCTACCAGTACTTATATGTTCTTCCTTAATTTGAAATTAGTTAGTAGGAAGTAAAGTGGGATGGGGAAAAAAGTTTGCAGTTTAGTATCTCAAGTCATTGTGCCTTACTTGGAGGCAAAAGAAACTCAATCTTGGAGTCTCTAGCCCTAAATAAACCTTGTTTGCTCTTCTAAGGAATGAAGCTTGGAAACTGAAAGTAAATGATTAGCAAATATTTGGGTTTGTCTGGTGGTTTGAATAAAAGAAATAATATTTCTAAAATACTGAGTTTGTATTAGAAATACTGAGTTTCTAATAAAACTAGAAAACTCATTGAAAGCTTTTGTGCCTCTGGACAATAGCCTTAAAGGAGGACATTATTCAAATTGACTGCCATTACCACAACTGGTAATAGCCAATTGCACAATTTAGCTCTTTGCTATGGAATAGCCATAAACTCCCAGAATTTCAGCAGATGATCTAGTTGTGAGAGTCGAGAAAAATCTCACTTTTAATGTAACTATGTCATGCATATTTTTCTTTGTCTCTCTCAAAAGTGTCTCTTCTGACATTTTTTTTGTCCCAAACCGAAGAACACCAGTTGCTACACAGTAGTTCTTGACTTACAATCACAATTAAGCCAACAATTGTTAAATGGTTTTTTTTTTTACAAACTTTCTTGCTACAGTTGTTAAGTGAATCACTGCATTGTTAAGTTAGTAACAAGGTGAAGTAAATCTGGCTTCCCTATTGACTTTGCTTGTCAGAAGACCACAAAACATGATCATGAGACACTGCAACCATCATAAATATGAGTTAGTTGCCAAGTGTCTGAATTCTGATGTTGTAACGGTCGTAAGAGTGAAAAGCAGTCATAAGTCATTTTTTTTCATTGTAACTCAACGGTCACTAAATGAATTGTTGTAAGTCAAGGACTACCTATACTCTTTTCTTGCAGGGCCTCTGTTCCAGTCCTGAATCATTTTTGGTTGACCAGTTTTAATATTTCAATATTTTCCATAATCATAAGCCATTCTGTTAAAACAATAAAAATCATTTAGTTATAAATAAAAGGCATTGTATTTCATTTCTATTTAAATGTCCCTTTTTTCTACAAATGTTAAATCAGACAAAGGTGGCTCAAGCAATGTCCTATTACAGGAATACAGAAGGTAAAGCAGATTGCCAAGTCTCTTGAAGTAGAGATCAGGCCATTGCTTAGGTAACCGTTATTTATGTTTTTGAAATAGGAGCATATCTATAATAAATATAATATAATAATAATAATATATTATAATATAATAAAGCATATCTTCAGATGAAAAAGATGACCGGGAATGGCTTCTCCATTCTGAAAAGGAATGATCATTTTCACTTTTTGTTTCTCACAAAAAAAAAAAAAAAAATTATGCACCAAGCTATATTTCCCAGAAAGTCTTCCAGTCTTCAGAATTAAAACTGAAAGATGATGAGAGCTCCAGAGCAAGAAAAAGTTAAATACAATAAAGTGCTTCTATGATTAGACCTTAGCATCAAAATCAGAATTTATAGAAATGAAAATGGAGATACTCCATGGCACTGAAAAGCAGAAATACAAACCTAAAGAATACATCTAGGAAAACAACCAAATAAAAAAATTCGAGATTCTGTTCTGCTCATTTTATTTTCAGGAAATAATAGAGGAAGACGGAGAAGTTTGAGAAACACTATTTTTAGCAATTGGGTTTTAATCACAATATGATAATGTTTATTCTATTTGTTTGGCAGATTTTGATTAGAAGTGCTCTTGCTCAGTTTTGATTAAATTCAGCTTTTAGTATTCAGTATTTCCTTCAAACGGTTCCAGAGAAATGATGGATTTATATCTATTGATAAATAAATGTTTAAGAGCCAAAAACTTAATTCTTCCTTGTACAATCTTTTCAAAATGAAGCATATTTATCATTTGATTTGATGGCTAAACAAAGAAAACAATGTGTTTTCTTTAAAAAAAATCAAATGCATTGTTTATTAAAATTTAAAGTGTACCTCTGAAATGACTTCACTTCTTTAACTCTGATATGCTTTTTGTGGGATTAATATAAAGAATATTTCTGCAGTAGCTGTAAAATTGTTCTACATACAGGTACTATTCAACTTACAACTGATCACTTAGTAGTGACCATTCAATGGGCCTATCTGGTAGCTACTTACAACCCAGATTCAAAGTTCTGACACCCTCCCTCCACAGTCACATGACTGAAGTTCAGGAGTTGCCAACTGGGCCACCTTTACAGATGTCTGCAGCGTTTCATGATCACATGACCATGTTTTATGACAGTTTTCCTAAAAACCAGCATTTACTTTATGTTTTCGGCAAAACTATGCCCACAGCGAACCCTTACCCCAGCATTCACTTACCAACTACTGCAAAAATGAACATGAAATTGGGTTGGTATTGTAACCAACCAGTTTTATGACCATCACAAAGTAGAACCGTAATGGGAAGGCTCTATTACAGTTATAAGTTGAATACTACGTGTACTGGATTGTTCTCTATAATATATTGCTTGTAAATTGTATAGAACTATTTCTTTATATATTTTAAAATCCCGCCTTTATTATTTTTATAAATAACCGCAGGTGGAGAACAGACCTAATACTACTTCCCCTTCCTTTTTTCCCCCACGACCACCCTGTGAGGTGAGTTGAACTGAGAGAGAGGGCAGGGAGGCTAAGTCCCCAGTCAACTTTTATGGCTAAGGCATGACTAGAACTCTTGTCTACTGATACCTTAACTACTAGACCAAAATGGCATCATGCCATATCATATTTATAGTATATACAAATGATACTTTTTCAAAATTTAAGGTAACTGGCTATAAAGTTTGTAACCAGGATACCCCAAAATCAATTCACTATCTTCCTCAAATGCTTTGTCATACAGGTGGTCCTTGCTGAATGACCAAAGTTACAACAGCCACAGAACAAGTGCTTTAATGGCCCATAAAGTGCCCATGGTTGTGCCCGTTCCCTATGTTTACATGACAACATGCCAAGTCAGCTTTACAACCCACTGTAGCATCCCATGGTTATATGACTGTGATTCATGGGGGGGTGGAGTTTGCTGATTTTTGGCCAAAAAACCCACCCAAAAACACCGAATGGGTTTGTTTAACAACTGTGGCATTTGCCTAATGACTGCCACAATAAAGGCCATAAATTACTTCCTGTCCAGAGGTGGTATTCAGCAGGTTCTGACCAGTTCTGGAGAACCGGCAGCCAAAATTTTGAGTCGTTCGGATAAGCAGCAAAGACCACCTCTGACTGGTTCCGCCCCGCCCCCATCTATTCTCTGCCTCCCGAGTCTCAGCTGATCAGCTGGGTCTTCTTTTGTTGCTCTGCACAGGAGAACAGAGGTGGAAAGTAGGTTACTGGGGTGGGGAGGGAATGGGGATTTTGCAGTAATCTTCCCCCAGGAGGGGGGAGGGAATGGGGATTTTGCACTATCCTTCCCCTGCCATGCCCACCAAGCCATGCCACACCCACCAAGCCATGCCATACCCACAGAACTGGTAGTAAAAAATTTTGAATCCCACCACTGTTCCTGTCACATGGGTGTCTAGACTTACAACTGCAATGGCTTATGACTCTAATTCTGGCCTCAATTATGGTCATGATTCAAGGGCTGCTAGCAAATTGCAGCATAAGAAAAGTTAGTGAAATGGTAGCATGGATGCACCAAGATTGTAACAGTTCTTACCCAAGTAGTAGGTGGCTTTTCTGTTAGAAGAGTATCAATATTGTTTCATTTGAAATGGTTTAACAGATAGTTTACATTCTGTATTTAAAAAAAAAAGTTTACTCTGTACTTAACATAATTATCTTGTTTTTAAAAATTATATATCTTCGTAAAAATGACTTTGGTCAGAAAGGCAAATAATAAATAAATTAATAAATATTATAATATCTATT
Organism: Pseudonaja textilis; assembly: GCF_049901715.1. NCBI lineage: Eukaryota > Metazoa > Chordata > Lepidosauria > Squamata > Elapidae > Pseudonaja > Pseudonaja textilis. Next base: position 29,046,459 of record NC_141997.1, read on the forward strand.
CAAAGACTTATTTTACATTCATTGATATATTAATACTCAGTGCATCTTTTCTCAAAAATATGGTTCATATAAAATAAAACAAAGTAAAGAAAATATTGGGAGAATTTAAAAATAATTCATAATAAAGATTTTGTCTAATCAATTTTCCTTTAGGTTAACATGTATTTTTTTCAAATCAGGCTTAATAAAATAGCATAATCAGTACTGTGCTATATTCATTATTAATGTCGGAAGACATTAAAATGCATACTTCTTATGCACGTGGATTTTCTGCATTAATAAATGCTACATTACCACTCCCTCAAATGCTAATAAAATACGCCTAATGCTGAGATACATCAGATTGCTAAGTATGCACTATTTAACAATTGCCTTATGCTATATATGCACTTCATTATAAAAATAAAAACATACTCGAAAAGTTCTTCCTTCTAAATGCTTTGCTTATCTTTATAAGAATCACTTCACCTTTATATTAAGAATACCTTGTTTTACTGTATTCTTCTATCTTCTACTACATTATAATATCTGCTTTTCCAGATACATGCTTTGGACATTCATAAAACAACAATGAGAATGCTAAAAATAGTACTGCATAGACATACTGAGAAAAAATATCAATATTTTACTAAAATATTGCTTACAAATGGTATCAACAGCATTTTAGCATGTTGTACTATTATTAAAATAATAATAAAGATTCAACAGCAACAGAATCAGAATGGATGGAGAATTTCAAAAGCATCAGATACAGAATATATAAAATAAATTTAAAATATCTTAATGAAGCACATCAACATTTACCAAAAATGAATGGATCAGTATCCCAGAGTCTTCTTTTGTTAAGCTATTTGCTGTATATTCCAGAGCTTTATTTTCTCTTTGATGTTTGCAAATATATGAACAGTTTCTCTCAATAACTGTACGAATACCTTTAAACAAAACAACACTAGTTGTGCAACCCATTACAATTTCTCTGCAGCCTGCTTTTCCAGCTAATGTTTCCAGAATATATTCCTTTAATTCACAAGCATGGTTTTCTTCAGCCACTCCAGCAGTATATATCTATTAAGATTTAATAGCACTATATTCTAAGCTTATGTAGAAGAATGCCAAAAATCTTTTGAAGATATCAGCAAGAGCCACACCTCATAATGCAGCCATGCCTCCAACAGAATCCTTCCTAAAATGCTCGAAAAAACAAACAGATAAAAAAAATGCAGCACTCCTAACTAAGCTGTCTTGATTTCCATTTGTCAGTGTTGACAAATTTTCCGAAGCCAAAAGAGAAAAAGAAAAAGGGGAAAAAGCACCCTGCTGCAGCTTCTAGTGTCAGGCACAAAGAATTCTCTCATCTCTGGAAGAAAAGCTTCTCCCAGAATGCTTAGCTTAGAATTTGCACCAGCAGACAATTTTTTTTGTCAACCTAAATATTGAGGTGCTGGATTTGGAGTGGGTGGGGGTGTTAAGATTCCTGCTGAAAGAACATTTGACCTTGTACAAAAAGAGATGCAGAAGATATGCCCATCTGTTGCTGCTATAGGAACTATTCGATATGTGCAACAGTGGAAGCTTATTTTAAATATCCAGATATACATGTACTGTAAATAGTAAACCACTAGAGAGCAGACAACAGAGCATTTAAAAAAAAACTTTTCTAAATGAATTCAGTGTAAGCAGCATTGCAGTTACTGGAATATGAAAGAATATAGGTTATTTTTTTCATTCATACATTTCCAAATAAAGAAAACTGTAAGAGTCTATAAGTGCTAACTGAGAAGCAATTTCTACGGAGTTTAAGGAAGCTTAATTACTGTTTACAGAGACAATTCTATACCTGTGAACCCAGGAATAACCCTACAGACCCACCATTTCTAGGTGGATATGTAGAGGATTCCTTTCATTTTCAAATCACACTTCAGTATGTGAAGACCTTGTTTGCTGAATAGGTCACAATATCTGGGTTTTCATCTAACACTACCCATATACCAAAAATACATAAACCACAGTAGCTGGTCTGACACAATACCTGAAGTTAAAACCAAGCCAACCACATTTTCTCTTTGCATAACATCTCAATCTAAAAATATAGCTAAGCATGTCACAGATTATATAGCAGAAAAATACACATTTGAGGTCACGTTATGAGCTTGATGGTTTTTAATTCTTAGAGAATGAGTTATTTTCAAAATAACAAATCATCTTTTATAGTAATCTATTTTCACTATTCAATTTCCAGATCTGATTCTAACAAATTTTTCATTAATGACTCAAATGAATGTTTGCATTAAGCACTCACTGCTCTAATGTAATTATGTAATAAATTTAAATTTTAACTTAAGTTTTACTTCTTGACCTATGTAATTTATGCCTAATCCACAGATTATAGCCCAACATACAAATTTAATGAAAATTACAGAATTATTGTATTAGAAGTAATAATAAGTAAGTTACATCTTCAAGTTATAATCTTTGTGACCATAAATATTCTGACTTATTCTGTTATTTTACTGTAGTCATAATCAAACCAGTGTTTCTAGTTTTGACTATTTTGTTCTAGTCAAATTGTTGGATTGATTGTGTAATGCTTTGTTGGCCAATAACCAAATTAAAATTTTGATTTTATTTGATTTGCTAATACAAGCTTATTAGAAACGTCTAGCCAGTGTGTTAATTCTGATACAGTGGAGATTACAACTTAGTTTGGCTTCAGAGCTTGGTTGCAGTCCTAAAGTCCATTTCGGAATGGACATATAATTTCTCCATCCAGTCCATCGCTACTTCAGCAGTACACAGCCAGAATACCCTTCATACTGCTACCTGATTGTTGAACTTGCTTAAAATTCAGTACTAAAAGTATGCATTTATGTAAATCAAATCTATTTGAAATTAAAATCTACTATGTCCTACTTGGGGGCATGGTGACCAGAGTTTTATTTTTAAGACTTTGAATTTAATATAACTAATACATTTATTTTTCTTAATCAGTTAAGAAAAATCAATGCTGCTAAGAAAAATCAGGAAACAGCATTCTTTCTTTAAAAATGTGTACTGCATTTCTCCATCAAAAGGATGATAACAACAACAACAACAATAATAATAAAACAACCAGAAAACAGTAAAAATAAAATAAAAATTCAGCAAATAAGACTAGAACAGGGTAACATAAAGCACCTCAATCAGTAGTGAGGGGAAATGATTAATCAGTATAAACATTTATAGGCTTTTAAAGATGGCCTCCTACTTCAAAAATATATTTTACAGAAAGCATTTTGAAGGAGGGGGGTGTTATTCATTGTATCTCATAAAATGTCTCCAATTAACCTTTTCCTTTTTTCTTTTCTTTTTCTTTGAGAGCAATAATATGCCTTTTTACTTTAGCTAAAGTCATAAGGAACGTTGCTTAGGAGATTTTAACAGTTGCAATGGCATTCAAAATATATACATTCCATTGCCCATTACTGGCAAAAATAACATCGCAAAACAGCCCAAATTATCTACCACCCCACCCTTCAAACAAGTGTTATAGCAGAAATAAATATTTTCTAAAGAGTTCTTTTATAGCAATAACACTTAAAATTGTATACTGCTTCATAATGCTTTACAGCACTTTCTAAGTGGTTTACACACTCAACATATTGCCCTCAACAATCTGGAACCTCATTTTACTGATCTCGGAGGGATGGAAAGATGAGTCAACCTTGAACCTGTCAAGATCGAACTCCTGGCAGTGGGCAAAGTCAGCCTGTAATACTGTATACTAACTACTGTACCACCACAGCTCTTTCATAAAAAGTTTGTTAACAGATATTTTCAAATATCAGTTCTTCTGCTTAATATTAACATTTTGAGAAAGGAACAGACAAATCCTGACATATAGCAAATAGTGTATGTAAGAATATTAATATAAATATATAATATTACTACAAAAGTTAAAAACTCCAAAATGTCTAAAATGAAAACTAAAACTAAAAATTCTCATTTTAACCAATGGGAAGAAGGATACACAACAGCTTAAGGGAGCAAATCTATAGGAAGATGATAGTAAATAACATGTATTAAAAACCTCTCTGAATTGCATGTGACATGATAATATTGCTTTATCAGTTGGTTATGTGTGGAAACCAAAAAATCAATATTACTTTCTATATTCAACCATTTATATTGCACATTATAGAGTGAACACATAGCATTAAAATTGCTCATCCATAAGACCATAAAAGGCATTCTAATGGATACCTTTTTTTAAAAAAAAACACTTTAGATGTTATTACTTTTCAACTATCTTCAGTAAGAAACTACAGTACATGAGTTTCAATAAGAAACTATATGTTTTATAAACGTTTCAATTTTTATAAACATGTTTATAAAAATATATTAAAGGGTATGCAATTTTTTTACTTTAACTATAAATTATATAAACCTTAAATCTTTAAAATTTAAATCTTGAATCTTTTAGTTGTATGAAACTATGAAATAGTACTCCATCTAGTGGTTAGAGTTTATGCATAGATTTAATTGTATATAGTTCACTTTTGTATGTTTTCTTGAAACTTAGAAATTCATGTATCAATCAACTTTCTTCTGAGGCTGGGATAAAAGACAAAGATCTACTTTCCTTCACTAGATTCTAACCAATACGGAAGGCGCAATACTAGGAAACAGAAATAAGATTATGGAGGAAAGTGATTATGTAATATTCAAGTAATTGATTGTAAGTACAGTTGAACACGTATCTTGGATTGAAAAAAAGCATATTTTAATGAATGGAGAAATAGGAATAAGAGAACCTAATGGAAAAGGGAGCTCAAGATGAATGAACACTCTTTTAAAAAAGGAATAATAAATGTACAAAATGGGAGATGGTTTTATGTTTTTTTATGTATTGTCTGTTTATGTTTGTCTTAAAATAAAATAAAAATATTTTAAAAAAGGAATAATAAAAACGCAATTTCAAATCATTCCCACGTGAAAAAAAAATATAGCGAAAGTACCAATGTGACCATCCAGTGTAGAGAGGCGAAAAGGCTAGATATAAAGAAAGAGATCCAGATTCTCAAGGAGTACTGTACACACCAAGTAGTCCAGAACTTTAAAGAAGGTATCAAGAATTGTAAGATTTCAGAGGAGTGGAGATTGCAAAGGAAAAAAAATTAGAAGCTTCTTAAATCAGTTCAAATAGAAAAGAAAAGAATCAATGTACTTGGTACTCAATGACGACATTAAAATGCTATCAACTCCTGTCAGTGTTCAACAAAAAAAAAAAGTATAGGTAGTCCTCGCTTAGCAAACACTCGTTTAGTGAATGTTCAAAATTATGACAGTTCTGAGCAAGATTTACAACTGCCACAAGTTGCAGCCGTTACTGCTTTCCCGCAATCACGTGATCCTATTTTGAGTGTAGCTTCCCACGGTCACAAGATCACCATTTGCAACCTTCATTGGCAGCTTCCATCAAGCAAAATCAATGGGAAAACAGGTAAGAAGTCACAAATTGCAATTCACTGAATGATTGCAACCAGAACTACTAGAACTGCCATCATAAGATAGTGTGGTCAAGTCACTTTGCAGTCATGTCGCTTAACATTGGAGTTCATGGTCCCAATTATAACAAATAATTGAGGGCTATGTATATTCTACAGGGAAAGTCTGAAAAAAGGAAAAAGAAGCACAAATGTAACATGGAACTAACTGAAACAGGATTATAAAGTATCTCTACTCTGAATGAGTTTAAGTCCTCCGAACAGAATGAACTGCATGCTATGGCTCCAAAGAAACTAATTGATGGTTGTCGTTTTATATAGTAACTTTGAGATATCTGAGATAATGCAAATGTTGTTTCCAACTCTAAAAAACAGAGGGCAGATATGGAGAATTAAACTAATCTCGTACCGCCATTTGGGAAAGTTGTAAAACAGATGACATAGAGAGTTATTTGTAGACAAACTAAAAACAATGTAATATTTACCAGAAATCAGCATGGATTTGTCAAACACGAATCTCCATTAGCTAATCTTATTTTGAATTTTACAAAACACCCATGTCATTCTATTCAGCTAATTAACTGTGGTTGCATGGCATAGCAATTAACTGAATACATAGCTGGTTCAAAAACTAAGTTCAGAATGTGCTTTTTAATGGTTCCTAATTAAACTGAAGCGAGCTAATAAATGGGCTGAGGATAAAGATCAGTCCTGGAGAAAAGGGTACAGAGAATGTTTATCAAATTAGGATATTATATAAAATCGGGTAAGATAGCTAATAGCTACAGAATAGAAATAACATAAAAACCATCATGAGATACTATCTTGATTCGGGAGAAAAGATGTTGACAAATAATTAATTTCCAATAGGAGTCAGCGTTGTGATCTGACATCAGAAAAGACAAATGCAGTTTTAGAATGCATCAATAGAATGGGCGCTGGTAGAAGTTACCCTGAACACCCTTTCTATCTATGCTGCTAGAGAGCCCAGGATGGGTTGACTCCTTCCTATGACGTCTTTTAGCTGAGTCTGTACTAAGATATAAAAGCCAGCCCCTGGAAGAGACCCCAGCTTTGGAGAAGATACTTGACAGACTGAAAGGTGTCTCTGAAAGCACAAATGAATACAGAAATATGTCTTACCCTCTCCGGACGAATCAAGGGAGGGTCTGGGCTCTCTCGCAGCATAGATAGAAAGAGCATTCAGGGTAACTTCTACCAACGCCCATTCTCCTCCATGCTGCATTGAGAGCCCAGGATGAGACATACCAAAACTTGCATGTCCACGGGTGGGTCCTTGTCTGGCTCATCACACCGACTGTTGAACCACTCATTGAAGCAACCATCTGCCGAAGGCTGCAGTTGCCGAGGCAAAGACATCCAGGTGGTACTATCTGATGAAAGGAGACGGAGATGTCCACGTGGCCATACAACAGATCTCCTCCAAGGGTGCTTGGGTCGCCCAGGCAGCCGAAGTGGCCACGTTTCTGGTAGAGTGTGCTGTCAGACCTTGAGGAACCGGAAGGGCCGCAGCTTTGTAGGCCTGCTCAATGCAAGATCTGACCCACTTGCTAATAGTAGGAGGCCTTGTGCCCCAAGTGAGAAGGGAAATGGAAACAAAATGGCTTCAGACTTCCTGAAGGAGGAAGTGCGCTTAATGTATATTCTAAAAGCCCTACCTACGTCTAGCGAGTGCCACTGCTGCTCTAAGTCATGGCGTGGGAGGGGGCAGAAGCCAGGCAACATAATGTCCTGGGACCTGTGAAACAGGTGTTAACCCTTGGAATAAATGAGGGGTCCAGACTGAGGACAACCCTATCATCGTGAAAGGAACAAAGGTCCTCTCTGATGGAAAGAGCAGCGAGCTCAGATACCCACCTGGCTGAAGTGATGGAAATGGGGAACACTACCTTCAGAGTCAGGAAACGGAGAGACAATGTTCTAAGGGGTTCAAAGGGGGGCTTTGTAAGGGCAAAAAGGACCACATGAAGATCCCAGGAAGGATACCTGTGAACACCAGAGGGTGCAGGTTGGAAGCCCCTTTCGAAAAACTCCTGACTGAAGTGTGATAGGATAAGGAAGGAAGTGAACCCCATGAAAGAACCAAGGAGAGGGCCTCAACCTGCTTGCGTAAAGGTGCTGGGGGCCAAACCTTTCTCCAGATCATGCTGAAGGAATCTAAGAACCTCTGCCAACTGGGCTAAAGCGGGAGAGAGAGACCCTTCCTAAGGCACCATCGGGAAGGGCCTTCCAAGTGGCATCATAGATGCACCTTGTGGGAGGTTTGCGAGATGCCAGGATAGTGATGATGATCCTTTCAGGAAGATCGCCCACCCCTAGCCGCTGCCACTCAAGTGCCACATGGTCAGCTTGAGCCACTGGGGCTCTGGGTGGAGCAGAATCCCCTGATGAAGGGAGATTAGATGGGCTGGGATCCTCCAAGGAGAAGCCACTGACAGGTTGACCAGGTCCTCAAACCAGGGTGTCCTTGGCCAATAGGGTGCCAGGAGGAGGAGCTCCGCTCGTTCCTCCAACATCTTCCGAATTACTGCCAGAATGATGGGAGCGAGGGAAAGGAATAGAGGAGACTTTGGGGCCATCTGCACCGAAGGGCATTGGTTCCCTCCGCTCCCTGGCAAGGAAACCTGGTGACCTGGGCAATTTGAGGAGTGGAGAAGATCCACATTCAGCGTTCCGAATCTGAGGGAAAGGTCCCTGAATAGAGAAGGAGGAATAGACCATTCTGCCTGGTTGACTAGGCTCCTGCTGAGCCAGTCGGCCTGGGAGTTGTTGATCCCGGAAAAGTGGTCCACCGAGATCGACAACAGGTGTTGCTCTGCCCGTAACTCCAACTGTAGAGCCTCTCCCATGACGGCTCTGGACCTCATCCCCCTGCCGGTTGACATGAGCCATGGTGGCCATGTTGTCCATAAGGACTAGAACATGAGAGCCAGTCACTGAGTGCCTGAAATGCTTGAGAGCTAGAAAAATGGCTCTGAACTCTAGCCAATTTATGGGAAGGGCCTGCTCTGACCTGGACCAAGGTCCTGAGCTATCTGGCCCTGCATATGGGAACCCCAATCCAGAAGGCTGGCATCAGTGGTTATCACTAGATTAACAGGGAACATCACCAATTGAGAGATCTCCGGATTTGTGGAGGAAGCGGGACCTTGATGGATGAGTGGCTGGTTCCTGCTCATTGGTAAGGAAGCAGGAACCATTAGAGTGGACAGGAGTGGAAAAATCTATGGCTCTGGAGATATGACAGGGTAATTTGCAGATCCCGATGGGCTGCATGGATGAAGGAGGACAGAATCAAAATGTTGTCCAAGTAGCATTGGATCCTCACTGGAACAGAAAGCAGAGATATGGGCGTGCATTAGGAAGTCCAATTGTAATCCTAATAGTGCTGAGCACACAGGCATCCGCCGTTGACTCCTCCCATTTGGAGGCAAAGAAGGCTAGGCGACCTCCGATGGGTGGGGAGAACGAGGGATTACTTAGAGCGACAGCAGGAATGACCCCCACCCTCCCTAAAGGGCTGTTTACCAGTATAAGGAGCTGGGTGATAGTCGGCTCTCTTCCCAAAGGAAGAGAGAATTTTACGTTTATCTCTGGTTTCGATGAGATAAGGTTCCAGAGCATCGCCAAAAAGCTTATCACCCGCGAATGGAACTGAAACCAGCTTCCATTTACAGCATGACTCTGCCTGCCAATTTCTGAGCCATAACAGTCTTCTTGCTGCTACTGAAGATGCCATGGCCCTAGATGCAAATTTGGTGGAATTGAGAGTGGCATCTGCAGTGAATTCCGCCGCTGTGATAATCTTATTAAGGCCTTGGTGAGACCGAAGGTCAGATGTAGGCAATCTAATCTGGAGTTGGTGCAGCCACCGTGGATGCCCACGTGAGAGTGCCAGAAAATGGCAACGAGGCCAGAACTGGAATGTCAACAGAAGGCACTGCCAGGGCATTGTCCAGAGCTGCGCTGATGTTGTAGAAATGCTTATCCAGAGAAGATGGGCGAGGACCTGCCGAAGGGGAAGCGCACTGTTCCTTGACCATGTCCAGGAACAAAGTGGGAGAAGACAAAACCTCTGCATGCACTACAGGCTTAGAGAAGAATGAGTCTCCCTGGCTAGAGGGAATTCCTTGTGGCTCAGGAGCCATTTCCTCTGGCGACAGCTTGGCAGTGACCAAGGCCATGCTGAGTAATGGCCTGAAGAGAGAAGGATTGAAGACCAATGAAGAGGATGTCTGCTCTGGGTGAGAGTCCTCTGCCTCTGAAAGATTTTGGTCAAAGGTCTCGCCCTCTTCATGTTCTGAACGAGAGGAGTAACTGTGTTCAGATGGTGAAGCCCTTCCCTCCTCATCAACCTCCTCCCATTCTGGTAGAGAAGAATGGACCCTGAGGCCCTGGGGCCTGTGTAAATCAGGGTGATGAGGCAACTTATAGATTGAGAAGGGAGAAGGGCCTGAACCCTTTCGGTCGAAGGATTTGCTTGAAGCCTTGCACCAATCCCTGCCTAATGGCCAAAGAGACAACATCTTGGATATCCCCTGGTCTATGCTCAAAGGTAGGGGCAGAAGGCCGAAGGCCCGCTGCTGAGTGAAGGTGGCTTCAGGCCTAGACTGAGGAGAGGTTCGAGGCCTAGAGGGAGTGGGAGGAGCATAGGGCCCAGAAGCCTGTTGGAAATAAGGCCCAGATCTGCTTAGATCCTGAAGATCATTGTACTGCAAAAGCCTCAGGAGACAGGCTCATAGATTACTTCTCCTCCCCTGGGAGGGCTTGGCTGGGGCCACAGGTATCACCTGAAACATGCTGTAGTTGCAACTCCCTTCCGTTGAATAGTTCTGTTGAACTGCCTCTCTAGGGCTGCATGTCTGCGCTTTTCTCCCCTCAACTCAGCCTGAGTTGCCTTCTTAGGGGCTAGAGCCTTAGCTCTGATTTTAGCAGCCACCTCCCTCTGGACTGATTGGGTGCTTTGCCTACAACTTTTTCTCTTATTGGCTTAAGAGACTGTTCCACTGGGGGCGGGGGAACTCTGCCTGACCCTTATCTTGCTCCATTTGAAGAATAAAGGCTCCTACGATGAAAGAAACTGTTTGGAAAATTTTTGTATTAAGCCCCTTAGGGTATAAATTGGCCCCCAGGCTTACAAAATGGCCACTCACCTCGTGGTGGAAGGCTTCAATCCAAGATGGCCACTGACTATAGGAAACAGGCTCCGAGATCGAAGAATTTCTCCTTAGGCTATAAAGAGCCCCGAGTGAAGTCAGCAAAGGAAAGGGCAGCCTCTGGCCACACGATCTGTTGGCTGACGCTGGTATGGGTTTGCCGATCGCTTTTTACGACAACTCAAACCACAGGCGTGGGGGAGGTCTACAGACGCTGCCCAACTTGCCTGAACAGCGCTCTGGCAATGCTGCTCCCAACCTTGCTTGAAACGAGGAAAAAACGGCACTGAAGATCGTTGGTGAGTGTTATCTAACAGAAGCTGTCAGAGACACAGCTACTGACTGAAAGGAGCTGAGTCAAAAGCTGGGGTCTCTTCCAGGGGCTGGCTTTTATATCTTACTACAGACTCAGCTAAATGACGTCATAGGAAGGAGTCAACCCATCCTGGGCTCTCGATGCAGCATGGAGGAGAAGTTTTCAACTTCTATTTTGGTTAAATGCCACTTCAATTATTATGTCCAGTTCTGGATACCTCTCCTTAAGATGGTTTGGAGAAAATTAAGAGTGAGAATATCCAGGAAATTAGAAAGTTAATCCTATGAAAAAAGATTTAAGGAGCTGAGTTTGTCTAGAAAAGATGACTGGATGAAGAAATGAGAGTACTCAATTACTTGAAAAGATGTCACAGAGACAAAGTTTTAAGGCCCCTTCATTATTATTTCACAGTGTAGAGCATAGGATAATAGATATGTTCCAACTAAAATCTTGGGGGAAAAAATATTTCCTAGCACCAACAGAAGTTTTTCAACAGAATCAATCATCCGCAAATGTAGTAATCTCACCTATATTCATGTAGAAGGTTGACAGACATCTGTCTGATATGAATTACAAGAGCCGTGATGGCACAGTGGTTGGAATGCAATATTGCAGGATAATTCTGCTGTCTGCCAGGAGTTCAATTCTGATCGCCTCAAGGTTGACTCAGCCTTCCATCTTTTCTGAGGTCAATAAAATTAGGATCCAGATTGTTGGGGACAATATGCTGACTCTGTAAACTGCTTAGAGAGGGCTGAAAAACACCATGATGCGGTATATAAGTCTAAGTGCTATAGCTATTAATTTGAACATTTACACAAACAAGTGCTTCAGTAGGTAGCTACACTTAGCTTGGAAGGTGAACAAGGGCAGGCTTGTTAGTATTTGGATGGGATACCTGGGTTGTAGATGAAAAGTTGAAGAAACATCCAAGAAGACAACAGCAAAGCATTTCTGTCATGGTCCTGGGAACTCATTTAAGCATAAATTAATTATTGGTCCGTATTGCATGAAGCTACAGTCAATGTTATTTATTTATTTATTTACTTAATATCAACCTATTTGTGGCCCCTAACCCACTTCTGTAAGTTTAGCAATATAATAAACCAAACTGGATAATGGCTTTATGTTTTATGAAGCAGTACATATCACTAAAAGACAACTTACCTATTTCTCCATGTTCTCATATAACGTTAAGGATTTTCTACACTTTTATGTAAGACCTTCCAAGTATTGTAGAAGAAAGAGAATTTGTTTTCTTTGTTTGTTTTAATTGTCTAGGACTCTTCACTAGTTTGGTGTAAATTTCGAAGTCAAAACAGATCAAGGCAGTTCAGGATAGTTTGGAAATCATTTGTAGTAAATTTGCTACTTTAATTCCCTTTCTGTGATTCAAAATTCTCCATGACTTATCAAATCATTGTTAATAATTCTATCTTCATTCTGAAAATACTTGGAGAGACTGGTAGAGATTTGTGGCAATGATTTTAAAAAAATTTCAAAGATTATTTTGTTACTTGAAGGAGGCAAGATAAAAGCATCTATAACTGTGTGGCTATTATTTCATTTTTCAACAATAAAATATGAAATTTATGCATTTGTTGAACAAAATGAAATATTCAAAAATGATTTAATTTCAAAAGTTATAAGTCTTTCTGATTAACCATGTGTTGGCAACATCAAAATATCCTGATACTTTTTATTGGGAAGGCTGTGGCTTATATCAGATTTAATACCATGACTTTGTATCATGGTTACAATGTAGGCTCTTATCCCCATATTTCTAGATCCAGTTTCCTTAGCTGATAACACTGTAATTTATTGCCTTTTATACATTTTCCCTTTTTAGACTTAAAATATTTGGATTTCCCTTCATGATGATTTAGGTTACACTATCAGATTTATTTATTGTTTTGATATATACATGGCTACCCAACTCAAATTCATTACTCTGGGAGGTTAACAGTTAAAAGCACCATAAATCAACATATAATAATACAAGTAGTGCATATATAATTGCATAGTTAAGGCAAAACTTAAAACAACCAGCAACAAATTAACACAACCACTGCATTGAATCATCCAAATTTCCAAAGTTGGTGATAGCTTAAATTATTTAGAGACAGAAGACATGACAAGCTAAAATCAAGCAACAGAAGACTAGAGTATTAGTTAGCAATGCCCTGATTTCTGAATGAATAAATCTAATATGCTGAAAGTTTTGCTGGCTCCCCATTTGATAAAGGAAAATATGATGGCCAGGAAAAAAAGTGAAAGGGCTACTGTATAGAGTTATGTCTAGAATAGATGGTTAAAAACTCTGGGTGTGCATAATACCTCTGACACAACAAACTATAATTATTTGTTTTACTTGCTCAGCAAACCTGCATTATTCACTCTTGTTCGAAAAGTCATCTATGAAGTTTTGAACAAGTATTAAATAGGTTGACTGCTAATGATTTGAGGATGGAGAGAAATTAACTTATTTAACTTTTCCTCTAAAACAAAACAGTCCTTAAACCAATTAGAAAGCTGAAATAACTATAAAATGCCTTTGGATAGGATATGAGGATCAGCTATTATCAGACATACCTCTTAAATAACTCATCACATTTAACTTTTACGTTTCTCTTCACAAACCCAACTTTCGCTTCCATATAACAAAGTGGGCAAAAGCACACTCTATACACAGCCATTTTTCCATCTATCAAGATTCATTTCTTGCAAGAAACCACATATTGCCTATTTTTTTTACTAGCATTTGAGCTTTACTATATCATACAGTCTAATAATACATGCTGTAAATAATTTGGTTCCAAGCCAAAAATATTAGCATTCTCCCCTACACACACACACTCTATATATTCCTATGCCCTCAATCAACAAAATCTAATGTTATTATAAACATTGGGTATGTATGTAATCATAAAAATATTAAACAACCAGGGAAATAACACTCATTTTTGTCTTATTCACTGTTGAGCACATTTGCTAGGCATTCAATGTAATCTCACATCAGTTACACCTCAAAATCATACTGCTTGTGTTGCATTCAGGAACTAACCTTCAGATATTCACTAAACATATCCATAACTCAATCCTATTTACTTTATCATATGCTTTCCACAATCAATAAATATATAATAGATTTCTTTCTCAAATTTATACATTTCTCAGAAATTTCCAAAGAACAAAATTCTGACCTGCACATATCTTGCCCAACTCACAGCTAAACACTTCCAACATTCTGCTTACTGTCACCTTTGTAATAAGACTTTTCCCTGGCACAGCAAAAAAGCTAATTTATTTGCTATCTTGATCTTAATGTAATAGAACAATAACAATAATTCTTAAGAATTTATTGGGACAAAATATTAAAAATGCAACCTCTCCTCGTATTGCTTACTCTAAGCCAAGGTAACAAGTCTTCTATCGTAATGTACAGATCTAAACATATGATAAACAGTTGTTTCATAAGCAAAAACAGCCATATTTTAATAAGTTTTCAGTTATAGCTGCAGTCTTACCATTTTAGAACATTTGTACATGTTTTATGACTTCATTATTTTTCTCATGGATGCTAACATTTCTAGCATTGTCTTCAAACACGCTCTTCAATTCCACTAACATTTCTATGCAAATCCTGTATATATTCCTTCTGGCAACTTCTGACTTCATTTTCATCTCAGATAATTTGATACAGTAATGCTGCTGGAGGCTCCATATTTTTTTCTCATTTCCAAAACAAACTTTTATAGAACTTGTTGCATATTCCATCTGCGTCTTTTTTATTCTTTCTTGACTACATCCTCTACAACTATCTTCCATCTCTACATTCTAGATTTGTGCATCAATTATACTTTTATATGCATTTTTTAATTCACAGTCTCTTTCATTTGGTCATTCCACCAAGCATTATTTTTCATATTCCTCATTATCATTACTCCATATACTTTTATGTGGTACTCTGAAACACAATTCTGTCCACCAAAAGAAGGCAGTTTTATGCCTTCTTTCCTTCCGATAACTTTCCATTTTTTTCAGTTAGGAAACTAATCTATCTTACAATAATTTTTCATAACAAAAATGCTATTTTCCTACATACCTATTTCTTTGTCAAGATCTACTCTTGATACCATAATCTACCTTCAGAATCATGAATCATTGCTCTACCACTATTTCTCTTAGTCATGGTTTTCTATTCATTTCTTTTCTACATGTAAGCATCAATGGAATTATCTTAAATCATGTATTCAGAATAATATTTTTCTAAAGATTCATCAAACACTGACAAATTCATATTCATCCTTGCTTTGCCAAACCACTTAATTGCTTTTTGTAACTCTCTCTGCTCATTCCTATTTATTCATGTTACTTAGCAAAGTAAGTTTCCCCAGATCACTCTTATACAGAATGTTATAGTTTTCGCCAAAATTCATTCTTCTGGTATGACAAATGGCAAGCAACTGTCACCAACCATTCCCACTTTCATATACACCCTTAAGAACAGAGATCAGTAATTCATTCATGGTTAAACCTATGTTTTCACTTTCCTGAATATATTCATCAACCTCATAAGATCAGACCATCTCCATTTAGCTCTGTTATACCCTTTTAGTTTCTCTAAGTTTCATAGAAATACCTTTTTCCTTCCTGTTCTAAGCATACTCACATTCTATAAGAGATAATATAACTATGTGAGTTCCATCAAGTGGAAATACACGCAACAACATATAGACATATAGCCAAGATATAGTTTAGCAAACAATACTAAACTATATCAATGTAATAGAAAGATACAACCAAATCATTACTGACTAGGTTACTCTCAACCTACAAAGGTTGAAACCAATATGACCAATCCTACCAGCACTAAGATCCATAAGAGATCTAATCCTAAAATTTTTTGAAAGGACCAGTGTTGCATAATTTGAACTTTTTACCAAGACAGGAGACAATATAAAATAATGTGCAACTTGCAATCACCCAAAACACAATCATGTAATATAGCTGTCCTTAAGTACTCTTAATAAAATTATTCCAAACCTGCAGTCTTAATTAGAAAATTCATTAAATATAACTGCAGCAATGCTTATCAAACCTGAATTACCTAATGAGCTAAAAACTATTTGATTTATAACCTATCGACTTAAAATTATGAACTGTCAAGTCAGTGTCTTGACAGTGTCTTATTGAGTACATAATGCTTCCTTCTATTTGTCCCCACATCAAATGAGGTGGGTTGGGATGAGATAGAGACACTCTCATTTTCTACAAAGTCACCAAGCTACCTTCCATGTCTAAAGAAAGGCTAGAATTAAGAGTCTCTGAAATTCAAAGAAATTAAATGTCTATTTTTAAGGGTTAGAACTATATCAAGTATTCGTGGTTTCACCATTTACAAGAAGGGAGTAAGATTCTTTATCCTGGGACATGTATATTCACCTGCATTCGTAAGGTTCTTTAATATCACCATCAAATTTTGTGATTTATCCAATCATGAATAGCTTCTACTGTATTATATGTTTCTATGTGTGCCTTTGACTTCTGGCAAGTACCTGGAGAAGTCCCTGAAGTTTTCTTGGGAAGATTTTGGAAGTGGTATGCCACTGCCTGCTTTCCAGAACTGAGGAAGAGTGACCGGCCCAATCTAGTTGGCTTTGTGCCGAAGGCAGGACAAGAACTCAGTCTCCTTGTATTACCCTAAATACAGATTTATCCTTAACTTATCTGGGTGAAAATGAGCAAGCGGCTCTTTGAATATCATCATACTGTAGGAGAAAGAGCTAGAGACTATCAAAGCTGTCAGTGGTACTTTATTCCTTGTCAAAGATCTATAACCTACAGTCTACTTACAATAGATGCTCATTCCCACAGAAAAAGAAAAGTGGTAAGTCCACAGAGTAAAACACTAACTCGGTTTAAATACTTTGATTTAAACTGTCATGTTAATCCATCAAGATTTCACCCTCACATTTGTCATGATTCTATCAGCTTCTTTCTTTTGGTCCTACCAACTTTTTAAGACAAACCCTCTAAAACTTCTAACCTTGTTACAAAAAGTCCATGAAACATTTCAGTTGGAAACAAAATAAAAATAAAACAGAGAAGAGTGTTTAAAAAAGATAGTGTTAAAGAGAAATACAGTACTAGGTTGTATATCCCCTTTTTCATCTTGTCATCTTTCCTACTGTCTTCTCCTACTGCTTTCTTATGATTTATCTGTTGTTGTTTGTAACTTATGATTAATGATTGTAACTATGATTATGACCTATGGCCTATTACTTGTTGCTTATATGTACACTGTGAGCTTATGAACTGGAGACAAATACCTTGCATGTCCTATCACACTTCACCAACAAACTATTCTTATTCTTATTCTATTCTCTATTCTATTCTATCCTATTCCATTTCTTTCTATTCCTATTCCAATCCTATCCTATTCTGAGCATGGAAACTTAAAACTTTTAACTAAAAAGATGTAGTGCTTTATTATTATTATTATTATTATTATTATTATTATTATTATTATTATTATTATTATTATTATTATTATTTTCCAAAGCCACTGCTGAAGGTGTTTCACGACAGCTACTTTTTTTATTCAGCCCTTCAACTCCTGGAATCCTCTCCTTCCCAAGTTTTCCAACCACTCATTCATTCATAGGTATCGCGGGAAGGAAACGAAGGCGGGTCTCCTTTGTGAATGGACGGAAGTTTTCACAGAAAAGGGAAAACCCGAACGTCTGGAGCCAGCTGCTGCAGATGGGAAGGGATCAAGACCCCTCCGCCCCCACCTCCCCTCCTTCCCGTTCCTGTGTATTCAGTGTTTCGAAGCAGGGAACGGGAAACAGGTCTCCGCTGAACGGGAGAGGGGAAAGAACCAAAGGTGGGGAAAGGCGAGCCGGAAGCGGGCGGTGCTAGATCATCCCCGTGAGCGGAGGGGTTTTTGTTTTTTCTTTTCTTTTCTTTTCTTTTTTCTTCCCCCGCTCCCCGAATCAGCCTCGGGGAATTCCGGCACGGCCACTCGGTTCGGAAAGGGATCCTGCCATTCATCGGGACGGGGAGAAGCAACGGGACCCAATCGGAGCGCCTTGGTCCATGCCTTCCCTTCCTTCTTTCGCACCTTTCGCAGAGCGAGGCTCAGACACGCTTCTCTCTCCCCCCACCCCACCCACCCACCCCGGACGAGGAAAACGCGGGGAGACACGTCTGAACGCACCGACGGGCCGATGATACGGGCGAACCCCCCCGCCTGCTTTCAGACAGACAGGAGGGCGGGCGGTGGGGGGGGTGTCTGGCCACCAACTTCCAAACGGGACAGGACTGGGGGGAACAACTCGGAGGTGGCTGCTGTCTCCTCCCCCCCCCCCCACACCCCGTCCAAGGGAGGAAGGGGCGCAGAGGGTGGAGGAGGGTCTCTGAACCCACCCGCCCGGCTCGAGGGAACCTTCCCGGGGTCCGCCGCCCGCCTTTTCGCCGCCCACTCACCACAAAAACCGAACTCCGCACCACTTCGGAGACGCTTTGCCGCAACTCGGCGGCTGTGCCCGGCTTGCTGAGCGCCCGCGTGAACTTCCGAGTCTCCGAGGAGGAGAAGGAGGAGGAGGAGGCGGCGGCGGCGGACTGAAGAGACATCGTCGCCATCCTTCCCGCCTCGGTCCTTCCTCCCTCCCGGAGACCGAGCCCGGCCCGGCCACCTCTCAGGGCGCTGCCTCGCCGGCGCTGGGGCGCCCCATCCCCCTCCCCTGCTCGGTAGTCCCTCGTCAAGCGCAGCCGTCCGATCCGCCCGCCGGTGCCTCTCGTGTCGCAATTGGCTCGGCGCCGGCTGGCCTCGCGCCGCCGCTCCTGTCAGGTAGCCCCTCCCTTTCGCGAGGCACCGCCCGCCGCCGCCGCTGCTGCTCCCCTGGCTCCAAACACTGGCACGCTCGGGAGGCAGCGATCCCTCGGAGAGCTGATTGGCCCAAGCGGAATGGAGGAGGCGTGGCCCTGTTCTTACCAGTAAGACGTGGTGTCGCTTTAAATAAAAGTGCGCGGTGTCCGCCTAAACCCATTTCTTTACACGGACTCTGATTGGGCAATGCGATTACCTGTGCGGTTGCCCCATTGCTCCCCATCCAAGGAGTAGTCCCCGCCCCCTGCTAAAGGCTTGGGGCGTGGCCAGCGAAGAGCGGAAATTCCATTCCCTCCCAAGCAATGACCTCGTTCCCCCCCCACTCCCCAGTTAGACTTTTCGTGATCTGGTCATTTAGGGAAGGAGAGCAGCGCGGAAGGGTCCTTTTCACACAACCGCATCATTCTGGGATTTGTTTTCCTGCCTCTTAGAGCAGACATCAAAAATCCAAGCGTGACGGCTCCATTCAGCTCACGGAGCTCCAAATAAATAAATTACGCCTGTGTGGACGTAACGTAAATGAAAATTGCCTTTCTTTTAATATGGGCAACTATTGAGACAGGCATTCAAATATAGTGGACTTCCAAATCACATGAATACTCCCCTTCAAAAAAATTTTTAATCAAAAGCGGCATTTTTAAAATAGGCGTTTTAATGCAATACTTGTAGGCGTTTGCAGAAGTTCCATTTTCATCACCTATCACGAAGCGAGTTCTCACAAGCAGTGATCCTTTGACAGCTCTGAGCTCTGGTATACATATACTGTTACTACTACTTTAAAAATTTAATAGAGTCAGGTCATGGCTTTGATCCATAATAATATACTCTCTACTATTTTTTAAAAAAAACCCTAATCTAGCGGAAAGTCAAGTCCAGGTAGTCCTCGACATGCAACAGTTCATTTAATGGCCAAAGTTACAACAGCATTGAAAAAAGGGACTTATGACTGTTTTTCACAGTTTTTATAGAATACAATACAATACAATACAATACAATACAATACAATACCTTTATTGTTATTGCATTCCACGAATACAATGAAATTTGAAGTTCTGACCTTTGCACATGCTCCATGATCATGTGGTCAAAAAAATCAGATGCTTGGCAGTTGGTTCATCCTTATGACCGTTGTTGCTGTGCCTCAAGGATGTGTGATCTCCTTTTGTGACAAGCAAAGTCAAGGGGGAAGCCAGTTTCACTTAACAACTGGGTTAGCAACTATCAATTACAGTGATTCACTTAACAACCGTGGCAACAAAGGTCGTGAAATAGGGCAAAACCCACTTAACAAATGTCTCACTTAGCAACAGAAATTTTGGGCTCCATTGTGGTCATAAGTTGAGGACTAGCTGTACCTTTCCATGTAATAAAAATACATTTTCCTATTACTCAACTGTATTATGAAACTGGAATAACTTCACCACCCTTTCGTATTGCATTGAGATATCATACACAAGCACATAAGGGGTAGATATTGTAACATCATAATGCACATTTTGTCATTTTGGTAAAACATCTGGTTTATTGCAGGGAACAGTATGTTGCATTTTATATACTTGTAAACTATGAGTTATACAATTTTGGTGCCATATAAGTTGTATTGTTGGTGCCAAATCTTCACAACCATATATATATAATGGTCTGTCTCTGATCTGATTTTGTGGTGTTCCAACAGTAAACTCATTGCCACTGTAACTGAGTCAACCACCTTGTCGCTAGTCTTTTCCTTTTTTTTTCTTCCCTTTTTCCTAGCATGACAGCTTTTTCCAAAATAAACTAGGTCTTACTTTGCATAATGTGTCCAAAATAAGATAATTTGAGCCTGGACATTTATGCCTGAAATGAAATTCTTATTGATGTGAGCGATAATCCTTTAGTTTATTTTCTTGGCTAAATACATTCAATACATTAAATACATTAAAGCAGCTTAGGGAGTGTAGCTAACTGGAACTGGCCTCATTTTTCATATATCCAGCTTACAAGATATCTGCTGTTCAGAACATATTTATTAATTCACTGAGATCCCATCACCTCTACTGGACTTTCACATTAACTGAAGAAGGGCAGAATGAAATAAACCTCCCCTGAGTGATCTATAGCTTCTTATAGACTCATCCGTGCATTTCTGTGGTGATAGAAAATTTCTCTTCATTACCGATATCAATGGTTGGATGATGCAGCAAGACCCTATAAATTATTAGAAGTAGAAATGGCCATACACTGGTTAAAAAAAAAAAAGTTATGCTTCACACTTCTCTTTTCCCAAATGATAGGAGAAGTGAAGTTCAATTCCTCTCTCAGTTTCTTCCCATCTCCTCTTGCCTTACTTTGAACAGACCTCTCTCAAAGAAAAGAAATGGCACAGATTCTTGGTCGAGCTGCTTGTGCAATTTCTGCTTCATTAGATTAGAATACAATAAAAGAGGCAGTAAATGAACAGTAAGTGCCACTTAACACCTAAACCAGGGGTCCCCAACCTTGGCAATTTTAATACTTGTGGACTTCAACTCTCAGAATTCCTCAGCCAACCAGCTATGATGGCTGGAGAATTCTGGGAGTTGAAGTCCACAAGTCTCAAGTTTGGAAACCTCTGACCTAAACCCATAAAAAAATTCAGAGTAGCTGTTGCTTCCCACAGGAAAAATGTAAAGCTGAAATCTGCCTAGTTTCAAATGGGCCACCTTGAAATCCTCTTCAGTGCTTTTGAACTAACTATGAGTACAGGTAGTTCTTGACTTACAACCATTCCAAGTTACCACAGCATTGCAATAAGTGACTTATGAGCATTTTTCACACTTATGAACATTGCAGTTTCTACAGCTTAAACATATCTAAAGAAAAGTATTTCACACAGAACAGTTGACTAAGCTTGGACCTCTGCCAGCAAGCAATTTTTCTTTTACATTCTCAAGTCAAATCCTGTTTCTTTTTAAAATAGTAGTGGCTGTTATGTATCTTCTCCAAACAATAAGTTCTAATTGACTCAGAAATAGAGATCCTGTATTATATTTGCTATTTTTAAAAATCAGCTATTTATTCATAAATAGCTGACCTTTAAAAAAGTATATTCTTCCGGTAGAGAAAACACCCTGCTAACAAAAAATTTTCAAGCTATTGGTAGTTTCCTTTTTTTTGCCATGTGTGTACATGTAGTCCTCAACTTACAACAGTTCATTTAGTGACCATTCGCAGTTACCACAGCATTGAAATCAATGACTTATGAGTGAATTTCATACTTATGACCATTGCAGCATCCCCATGTAATTCAGGCCCTTGGCAACTGACTCATATTTATGACAGTAGCAGTGTTCTGGGGTCATGTGATCATCTTTTGGTACCTTCCGGCAAGCAAAATCAATGGGGAAGCCAGATTCACTTAACAACCATATTACCAACTTAACAACTGCAGTGATTCAGTGGCAGGAAGGTTGTAAAATGAGGCAAAACTACTTGCCTCACTTAGCAAGAGAAAGAATGAGCTCAATTGTGGTCATAACTCAAGGACTACCTGTAATTTGGTGAAGGGCAGTGAATTAGAGGACATGTTTAATATTGATAAGGTGTATAAGATGAAATGCATGCCCTCATTAACTGAATAGAGAGAAACAGAATGCAATTCAGAGCAAAATAAGTAAGTTGTCCAGGGAGAAATTTGTGTGTCTGTATGCAAAATCTCTCTCTCTCTCTCTCTCTTTCTCTCTCTCTCTCTCGCACACACACACACACACACACACACACACACACACACACTTATGTATCTTTCTTATCCATACTCCCCATTGGTGATGTACAACTTTATCAATAAAATTAAAATCAGAATTAATTTAAAATTAAAAAGTTTTAAAATTATAAAAATAACATTACAAAATTTCAAAAGGCGAGTTTTGGGGAATTCTCAGTTGCTAATACAGGTAGGGGAATTCTCATGGAGCCAGGCAGCTCCATGATTGTATGAGCCTCTGTGTCCTCCATGCGAGGCCGCACAGCCAAATTTCGACCCCTCTGTGGAAGTCCAAGAGAGCTGGGGCCTGCCTCATCTCCGAGGGAAGGATGTTCCGCAATGCAGGGGCAGTGGCAGAGAAGGCTCTCTTCCTAGACCCCGCCAATCAAAATTCTGTAGCATACCCTCCCTGCCTGAACGAGTGAGACAGGCTGATATAATGGGACGAAGGTGGTTCCATAGGTTACCTATTTAAATTACGATAAATATTAATATAAACAAATGCATGCAAATATGTTGCATTCATTTTGTTCTTTTCAGTGATGCATGTTCTCTTCTTAGACAGTGTATACATGACACAGCCAAGCACATCTAGGTTTTCTGGAGTCTTCCTTCTCTTTTGACATCAGACAAAAGGTGGAGAGTCTTTCCCATCAATAGCTGTTTAGCCAGAGCCATGCAATAATAAAAAAGATACTTTCAATAATAATGCATTAGATCAGGAGTGTCAAACTTACTTTCATCAGGGTTGTGTTTGACGCAGGGGACCGGGATGGGCATGGCCAGCTCAATGTCACTCATGTCGGGGGTGACTGTGGTGACCCAAATGCTCTGCCAGCAAAAACAGGCTCCCAAGCTCCATTTCTGGCTGCCATGGCCTCCTGCAGCCCACTGCCAACGAAAATGGAACTCGGGAGGGCCACCCTCCCAAGCTCTATTTTCACTGACAGAAGCACCATGGGCCGGTTTCCAGGGTTGCCCCATGGGCCAGATCCAGCCCCATGCCTTGAGTTTGGCACCCCTGCATTAGATTATCTTACGCCTAAAGGGATCCAAATCTGTAGAATTTGAGCAGAGCTAAATTTAATTTTAATAAAACAAAAATTAGTATGACATGAATCTGCTATGGTTTTCCCGGCAGTAATGTATGGCTGTGAGAGCTGAACCACACGGGAGGCTGAGCGCTGAAGAGTTGATGCTTTCGAATTGTGGTGTTGTGGAAGACTCTTGAGAATCCCTTGGAGTGCAAGGAGAGCAAATCAGTCAATCCTAAAGAAAATCAACCCTTACTATCCTTTGGAAAGACGGATACTGAACCGGAAGTTCAAATATTTCAGTCATTAAATGAGGAGAGAGGACTCATTGGAAAAGACGGGGAAGGATTGATGGCAAAAGGAAAAGGGAAGTCAGAGGATGAGAGGCTAGATAGTTTCATTGACACAATGAACACGAATTTGGACAAACTCCAGGAGGAGACGAGAGCCTAGCATGCTATGGTCCATTGGGCCACAAAGTCAGACACAACTTAATGACTGAACAACGACGACAACAATATTAATCTGTAACAATCGTAGAAAGAAAATCAGTTTAGTGTAGTGGTTAAGGTATCAGGCTAGCAACTGGGAGACTCTGAGTTTTAAAGACAGCTGAAAAATCTGGATCAGTCCCTGCTCTCTTAGCCACAGAAGCAGCAGTGGCAAACCACTTCCGAAAAATCTTGCGAAGAAAACTGCAGTGACTTGTCTGGGCAATTTCCTAGAATCAACACTGACTCAAAAGCACTAACTCCCCCCCTCACTCCGAAAAAAATAAAATTGAAAAAATCTAAGCCTATACCAGATGTGACAATTCACATTTTGCTAAATTGTGCTGGCGAAACTTATTGGCAGGTTGTAGCTCAACAAAATGTGGAGAAGGATAGGAAATTTAATTAGTGCTTTTGCAGAAGTAATATTTACCAAACTTAATGAGGTTTACTCCCAGATATATGAAAACAATATTAAAGTCCTATTTGTTCTTTTGGATGGCCATAAAATAAGAATTTGGGACCACAAAAATGTAATAAGTATTGTTTTAAAACAGCAAGTTAGCAATTAAAATCAGATAATACTACAAAATCCTTTGAACCGGTTACTTTAAATTTTTTTGCAAATCTTGAAAAGTGTAGATAATTATAAATAATTGTATAATTATAAATAAACTTATGCATTACATATCTAATGCACATTTTAATAAAAGTTCAGAATATATTCTTGATCTTATTTCTTTTTGACAGAAGCTCTGCTTTAGAGCAATAGTTCTATATAACAGAGAAAGGTTGACAGATTCCACTTTTGGGAGTTGATTGTTGTAGACAGACAATTTGTGCTCTTGCACACAAGTGTATCCCCCAAACACATACAAATATTTATATACATCTGAGTAAATGAAAACACACATCCATGCAGCATGCAGGAAATTGCACTGTAAATCATTCTGTTGGCAATTCAGGAACTGCTCATAGCTAAACAATTAACCGGGATCTTGTCCAAAGAACACCATTGTTCTGAAATAGCTGGTAGCTAGTAGCCTGAAAATTTAATTCTCACAGGTTCTGCCTATTAACTCTCATGTTTGCACAATTTTACTTAAATCATCTGGATTATACCAAAAATCCCATCTGCCTTAACAGCTCTTTTAAGTTTTATCCAAAGCAAACCCAAATAATAATTAAAAAATAATAATTTCTTCCCAGATCAGCATAATACACCCATTTTATCCATTCCAGCTTAGCATTCTGTGTGAAGCAAGCTCGCTTGTTTAATAAAATACTATTTAAGAATCCTGTCTTTACTGATGTATAAACAAGGCCAGTGAGATTTCTTTTCAGTATCATCCATTGCTCCACTATTGTTCAAAAATTGTATAAATGTACATCTAAAATATTGTATTTTATACCAGGGGTGCCCAGTTCACTGGTCTGTGAAATGGCATGGGCTGCAACATGCTAGAAACCAGGCTACGCAGACAAGCAAAGCCCCATCCATGGGATGCAGGCAGCACCCAAAACCATGCCCCTCCCAGTCCACAGAAAATCCTCTCCCCATGGAAGTGATCCCTGGTGCCCCAAAGATACTGTGCCATTGTTTTATACTGTATGTGAAAGCTCTTTGAAATATTCTGTTAAAATTAATATTTTCTTAGCAGATGGAGGCATCTTCAAGCCGAACACAGCGTCTTATGATTCTGTGGACACACCTTCTGGGTGTAGATTTCTTGCAAACATGCATATGCCGTGTCCTTTTCTGGGATGCTTTTCAATCTGATCTACAGTCTTGGTCTTCTACCCTGGCTGTGTTTTGGTTCCAAGATTAGAGGACAGCCAGGCACAGCCAGGGGTGGGATTCAAATTTCTTAACAGCCTGTTCTGTGGGCGTGGCCTAATTTGTGGGTGTGGCTTGGTGGTCATGTGACTGGATGGGCGTGACTTGCTGACTGGGCATGGCTTGGTAGTCACATGACTGGGTGGGCATGGCTTGTATGTAAATATTGTAAATGTTTATATAAATATTGAATTTTGTATAAAAAAAGAGCAACTTTTACCCAAAATCAGGCAAAGCAGGCAGGCAGATTGAGTTGCTCCCAGAATTACAGATTCACTCAGAGATCTACCATTCTGCAATCTGCTGCCTGAGTCTGTCACATAAAATTTGCTTGCAAGCAAACTCACAAAATTAACTCACAACACACCATGCATATAAATATTTAATCTTTTAATTTAAAAAAGCAACTTTTACCCAAAATCAGGCAAAAGAGACAGGCAGATTGAGTTGCTCAAAGAATTACAGATTCATTCAGAGATCTATCTTTCTGCAATCTGCTACCTGAGTCTGCACTGAAAAATAGAAGCTAGGAAGATTCAGCTCTGCTTTTAGATTATTTAGAAAGCAAGAAATCCAATGATTTCTTGCTTTCTAGCTAATCTAAATCTCTCGCACAGCTGATACTCCGAACAGCTGATGGTCAGGGGAAAAAAAGAAAAATAGCAACTTAGCAGACAAGTTGGATGGCGCTCATGCCAGGTAAGGAGTGATGGGGCGGGGCAGGGTGGGGCCAGCCAATGGTGCAATTTGTTGGTTCTCCAAACTGCGCAGAATTGTAACAACCAATTCTATAGAAATGGTGTGACCAGGTAGAATCCCACCCCTGGGCGCAGCCACATATGAGACAAAATATTCTTAATGTATTATATCCTTATTCTGGAGTAAATGATATTTAATTAATTTATACTGATTTAATTAAGCACAATCATTGCATATACCCATATTAAAAACTAATAATACTAACTACTATTAAATAGGGTACTCTTAACTGTTCTTTTTTTAGAAATTGTAGTTCAAGAATTTCCCAACTTGATCTGTATATGATGCTGAGCTTAACTGGGGAGTTTGTGCAAATAACTGCTGGGATGGGGAGGTATGTGCCCATTGCAAATTCTGAAATTAAAACTTTGAGACAGGACAAATCATTTTGGATAACTCTATTATGTAACAGAACATTATGCAGATTCAGAAAAATCACTTGTGTTTCACCTGCATTTAATTATCTTTGATTTAAGGAGAAGACAAGATTGAGCAAGTCAGGATAATATTCAGCTGCAAAATCTGGCAGTTTGTACAGCTTAAACATATCTGCAGAAAAGTATTTCACACAGAACAGTTGACTAAGCTTGGATCTCTGCCAGCAAGCAATTTTTCTTTTACATTCTCAAGTCAAGTCCTGTTTCTTTTTAAAGTAGTAGTGCACTCACTGGCTGTTATGTATCTTCTCCAAACAGTAAGTTCTAATTGACTCAGAAATAGAGATCCTGTATCATGTTTTCTATTTTTAAAAAGCAGGTATTTATTCATAAATAGCTGACCTTCAAAAAATGCTATTCTTCTGGTAGAGAAAACACCCTGCTGGCAAAGGTTTTCAAGCTATTGTTAGTTTCCTCTTTTTTTGTCCTGTGTCTACAGGTAGTCCTCAACTTATAACAATTCATTTAGTGACTGTTCGAAGTTACAACAGCAGTGAGAAAAGTGACTTATGACCATTTTTCACACTTACGACCATTGTAACATCCCCATGGTCACATGATCAAAATTCAGACCCTTGGCAACTGACTCATATTTATGACATTTGCAGTGTCCCAGAGTCATGCGATCACCTTTTCTGACCTTCTGACAAGCGAAGTTAATGGGAAAGCCGGATTCATTTAACAACCATGTTACTAAATTAGCAGCTTCAGTGATTCACTTAACAACTGTGACAAGAAAGGTCTTAAAATGGAGCAAAACTCACTTGTCAAATGTCTCACTTAGCAACATAAATTTTGGGCTCAATTGTGGTTATAAGTTGAGGATTAACTGTATAATGTAATGTGGGTTTTTAAATTCTTGGAAATGCAATATTATTTATTCAGGTAATTTGCAGGATTAAAGTTTTGGTAGGTTTCTTTCAGGCAATGGTGTTTAAGTTAGTCACTTCTTAACCTCCAACCGTAGTAACATATAAACAGAACCACGCTTACTACGCTTACTTACTTAAGCTCAAATATTTTAGTATACCAATAGTATTCTTTATATAATTGAACAAAGGCATAGAAATTGTGTCACTGTTTCAGGGACCAACATTTTTCATTAATTGTTCCCACAACAGTCAGGACACTGTTCAGAAAAAACTCTGGAGCATTTAAAAAGCGACTTGCAGTTTAGCAGTGTCTTGTGATTAAGTGTTTTGGCTGAGGTGTGGTCTATATCTTAAATATAACAATCTGGTCTGACTACTATGCTAAGGATAGCTGGCTGTAAAATCTTTCTTCTTGTACCAAAGTGTTGGAAGAAAAAACTTACTCCCCACTGCTTGAGCCTTTTCACCAGATGGTGTCAGTTTGCCATATGCAATTCTTTCACACAGCTCAGCTTTATTCCCAGAGTAATTTTATTTTTGCTCCCTATAAAGAAACCGAAGCCAGATACTACATTTCTTTTACTTAGAGAACAGAGGAACAAGGCCAACCCCAAATGGTTAATCTGCACCAGGTATAGAAGTGAAATGGATTTGTTAGATTTATAGTTATGCCTTTCTTCCACGAGCGCATAAGCTTCACTGATCCTAAGAAAGGATCTGTGAGCCTGACTGCAGCTTCAAAAACATTTCATCTGAGTGCGAAATAAATCAGATGATTTGCCAAATAAAGACAACATCATGAATTCATGCTGCCTGGAGCTGTTTTTGGAGAAAGCAATCTTGGAAATGACTACACTTTAACAGAGTAAAAGTCTTGCTACCTCATCTGTTTCAGTTCTAATGAATCCATCCAATTTACTTTTTGTACATATTGGTATATTATTTTTTATCCTTTGGACGCAGGAAAACATTTTCTGATTTTTCTCTACAATTGTTTCCTTCTTAATTTCATTTTTCTATACACCAATGAAACAGGAAAATTACTGCAAAGAACATCCAAAGATCTGGGTGAAATTCATTTGCAATAAAAGCTGTCTTAATACTTTTGGCATACAGAAGCCTATGATGCTAAGTACCTGAGGTTAGAGAATCACACAGCATGAAAAAAAAAAGTACTCTATGCAAAATGTTCAGGAAAGACTGTGAATCAAAATTCCAACACAGCCTTAAGTGATCTGTAGTCTCCCTGAATATTTCAGCAGTTTGTAGTTTCAGTAGTTTCAATGGTTTGAAGACAGGAGAAATTCTATGTAGCTCAAACTACAAAGGGTAATTCTTTTCTTTAGTCCACAATTATCTTTGGACCTTTTTGTCATAGTAACTTCTTTGTTTCTTGACAACTTAAGAATACCGAAACAAACCTACTTCCTGAAAGTCGGGATTTTAAAATCAAACATTTGATTTCTGCTGTCAAGCAAACTTGGAATCTGTCTACAACCTATTTACTCAGATCAGCTGTACTTAGTTTTGAAATGACAAGGTAGCAGTGAGTCAGAGTAAACATGGAGAAGAGCTATTTCTAAGGCTTACAAAAAAGCCAACAAACCAATTACAATCATACTGATGTGCCTAAGAAATATAACTGAAGGTTTGGAAATTTTGTTCAAACTAATCTCATATTGGCTTTCAGATCATAATGCCGCAACTCAAAGTTTCTCTTTTGGCCCTTGGGGAAATTTCTTAGGACTTTTTTTTTTTCAAATAACAACTTAATTTTCAACTATTTTTCCTTAACCATGTGATAATGGTCAACAAATGACAATAATATAGTGATTTCAGACAATACATAATAGTTAACTAACAGCAATGATGGAAAGTTGATTTGAATGGTTTTATGAAACTGGAAATTTTCATCGTGTTGCTTCTTTCACTAAAATATTACAGCAATTAACTCTTGTTCAGCATTTTCAGGGATTTTTATTTTAAACTCTGTAGAGTACTGTAGAGAGAATTAATACTGTAGAGAGAATTAATGGACATCATATGGACTTTGGAAACAGTTGCTAAGTTGTCAAGCCATGTCTCTTCCTAAGAAAACTTCTTTGTTTCTTGACAACTTAAGAATACCGAAACAAACCTACTTCCTGAAAGTCGGGATTTTAAACATTTGATTTCTGCTGTCAAGCAAACTTGAAATCTGTCTGCAACCTATTTACTCAGATAAAGAATATAATATCTACATAGATAAAGAACCTGAATGACCAGGAAAAAATGGAAGATAATTCTACTGTGGCTGACTTCACACATTGCTTTAACTGTGGTTTCATGAGTACAGCACTGTGGCCAGGGTTATACAGTGCTAAACCGTAAACTGTGGTTTCAACGTTAAGTCCTAACCAAATGAATGACGTTATATCTTATGATCCCAAATACATTTTCCTTATAGATATATACCAGTAGGAGGAGGGACCAGTGAAAAAAGATCAGGGCAACTCGGGAAAAGCATTAGTGTAAAAAAACAAACCAATGTCTTTATCTGTTAATAAGCCTAAATGTTACTAAATAGCATAAGCTATCAATCTTTAATTTTTCCAACAAATATTAGACCCAAGTAACTATCCCTTGACATTTTTCATATAGAACGTACAAGTATGTCCATTATTGTCTGTTTCCTGCTTACTGGGAGGCAAATCCCATTGATGTCAGTGGGGCTAACTTCCAAATAGAAGCTATTAAGACTATGGCAATGTTCAGCATTTGTGACACATACAAACCAACAAATCTTTAATCTTAGGTTACAAAATTATTCTTTGCTCATGAGTTACACAGTGTCCAATCATTATTACAGCTGTGAACACTCATCAAGATGATGAAACCAGCAGATTTAGCAAGTTAATTGGAAATCTAATCCTGCAAGAATTGCTATTCTGTAATTATGTTTGTAAGAATGCATATGTGAAATTAGTGAACATGTTAATAACAATACGTGATTGTATATCTCACTGAATAATCAAGTGGGTATATTTTAGAAGAGTACAAGTGAAAATACCTGTTAAAATTAGCATGGAGATGTTTATTAAGTCTTTCTGATACTACTGTGGACTTCATGAGGTGATCTTTGAACTTCTGAGCAGCTGAAGTGCCCATAAATACCTCCACAGCTGAGATAACAAGAGTTTTCATACCTATTAGCTGAAACTGATAACCCTAAATGTTTCAGTAATTGTTTAATTGTTCCTCTAATTGGGTGGTGTAGGGGTTAAAAGAAAATCTGAATTTTAGGGTCCAAGACTGCAATTTTTGTTGCTGGGGTTTTACTATCCCAAACAGACCCTATGCACAATCTGGGAGCCCTCCAAGACCAGAGATGTCAAACTCACATCATCATGGCAGCATCATGTGACATATCAGGACTTTTTTCCCATTTGCTAAACCGGGCGTTGGCGTGGCCAGCACATGATGCATCCGGCCCGTGGATCGGGAGTTTGATAGCCCTGTCCTAGACTCACAACTTCTGCTTGATGAGCAGGTGACAGTTGTGGCTAGGAGAGCCTTTTTACAGCTTCATGTTGTGTAACAGTTGCTCCCGTTACTGGATCAGTAGGCCCCGTTCACAGTCACTCGTGTCCCAGTCACTTCCAGATTGTACTATTGCACTGCACTCTACATGGACATGCACTTGAAGAGTTTCTGGAAGCTTCAGCTGGTACAGAATGCAGTGGTACAGGCAGTTATGTCGGCTCTTAAAACACACATGTGAAACTACTGCTCTACAAGTTGCATTGATTGACAGTTTTTTTCCAAGTCCAGCTCAAGGTGCTGGTTTGACCTTTAAAGCCCTTCATGGCAAGGGACCAGGTTCTCTCCTCACCTAGGATTTGTATCTGTTTTTATAATATTTACTTTTTAATACGACTTTTTTGTATTTTTATCATTGTGGTTTATACGTATGGTTTTATCCATTTCTTCTGTGCCTCATCCAGAGTTGGCTTTGGATTGGCAGCTAAATACATTTGATAGATAGATAGATCAATCAGTGCTGATCAGAATCCATTTTTTTCAATAACAATATTCTGGAAACAGTTTAGCCTTCATAGCTGCATTCAAAGTTTCTGTGCTCAAAGCAACTAATATACTTGTGCTTCTTTGTCAATGGGGGAAAGCGATAACAGTAAATTTTATGCATATAAGCTATATTTAATCGCGTTGAAACAATAAAATAGTGTTCTTCTGTAAACACAGTGTGGCCAGCACTTTTAATGAAACTTTGATAGTTTGTGAATAAATGAACTATGAAGCTAGCAATGAAAAAGTCAGCCGCTCTTCTTTGTCCTTTGTATTGACCATGAAATATATTATATCTGAGTCTTATTCATTGGAATCATATACAGCCTTTCAACAAATTAAGCTAAACTAATGGATTTCACATTTCTTATTTCCTAGAAACAGCTGGCATTGGAAGGAATGAGAAGAAATGAATGGAAGGAGGGAGGGACAGAAATATCTGAAATCAGTTAGTAAACTGAATTCATAAGGACCACAGAAGGTGTTCCACTTTCAGGGGAGACCCAAACAAGGAGCAACATTTTGAGGAGTGAGGCCTGTCCCTAGGCATATAATAGGAAACATATAATGTACAATAGAAAATGTCATTTTTTTGTGGGTGCCACAGTACCTGGGGAAGTAGCAGTAGCATGGAAGACAAAGAATGTAGTCAAAAGAACAGTACTGGAGGTGGTGGTGATGTTTAGGGAGATAAACAGTGATGTCAATCACTCAGAGTCCCCTTGAACCACGAGGTGGGCAGTAGATAAACTTAATAATTAAATAAAATGGCAATGAAATCAGATTGAATTTAGGGAGCATCTTAACCAATCGACTCAGAGCCTGAATTGGGCAAGGTCCTACACTTGCTGATACATCACAAACCACAAAGGGAAGAAAAGTCAACCTGACAACTCAAAAGAAAGAAATAAACCCAGCAAATTAGATACCTGGCAGTCAAGAGGGGACAAACGATTGACTGGCTCTTTGTGTCGAATTATGTCCTCTTTCCCGAAGCTCTCTTTGCATGCTGGGTTGATTTACTGGCTCACCTGTAAACTGGACATTGACTGCTCTTGGGCCTTCCCTAAATGCATGATTTATTCCTCTGGACTGTTGGAGGAGTAAGCTGTCCTGTCTACACTGAAACAGGAAGCTTTAAATCTTCAGTATGCTTTTATGTAACTTCAGTTAACGATTTAAGACTACAATAAATACCTTGAATTTATAGCAGAAGCTGTCTGTGGTATAATTGGCGGCACACAACAACTGGGATAAACAACTACCCACATTGGTCTTGATTGGTCATTTGGCATCGGCATATAAGAGTTCTGGTGTTAGTCTGAAAATTGATTTTTCTTTATATTGACCACCAAGAAAGAAAATAGATCTGTTTACCATCTCTTCTTTTCTTTTTATTATTCATGCAGAACCATAATTGTTGAGTCACTTCCACTATGTCACAGTAGAGTTTTGTTGGACGTTTCCAGGTTAAATTTCAAGCAATAAATATTATTTACTTATCATTATTAATTTATTAGATATATGTACTGCCCAGCTTGTCTAATACACTTAATGCTGAGTGAGCAAGTAGTATGCTAATTTAAAATCGCACATGCCAAATATACACATGGATGCAAAGTTGGAATTAATTATAATTTTAATAAAAATACCAGACATTTCATTATGGGAAATAAGAGCATGAAAAACTCAGATTGCTTCTGAAATGTTAGGTCTTAATAAACACCAGCAGCAGTTGTCTCTTACAATTTTTCATATTTGGCTTGTATAAAATGAGATTATATGTAGGCCTAGTAAAATTATGGTTTTTTTATGTACTCAGTAGTATGTTTGGCTGAGAACTGGACCATGGGTGTAACTAAAGAGCTTTTTATTTCTTCAGTAATTCTTAGTGTAGAATCTATGTTGTCTTTTAGGCTTCATAATACTACATTTTACAACTTTATCCACAGGAAAGTTTTCTATCAGAGCTAAAAAAGCTGACATGGTTTTATCATGCAAAAATTGCAGACAGAAATAATACTGAATAATTAGAAATACAGCTATAAGTAATGAGTGAACAAAATATAGGTTACCTTAACTGAAACAAGCTTACTCATCTCAGGCAGCTCAGTTTAAATAATTGGATAATATATTTATAGATTTTGATTTGAAAGAAAGCCCATATTTCTGCCCCAATTTCAATTAACACAATAATAGAAGTTATATCATTTTCAAACAGCGTGATTTTCAAACACTGAGCAATCAACTCAGAATGTTTCCTTAGAAACATGAAGGAAGGAAGATTTATACCTGACCTGCTTTATTGAAATTTGACTAAATTTGAGGGGGTTATTTGGGTTTATTAGTCTATTTAACCCTCTTTTTGTTTCTTTCAATTGTAGTAATGCACACTCTGAAGTTGATGCTTTTTTGATGAAGCACAAAGGAAATGGATGTAGGAACCTGTTTTACTGACTCATTTCACCTGACCTTTGCATTAAGAACCATTTATTAGCTTTGCATGCTTAAATATATTCATCTTTCTGTATGCCCATATGGTAAATATTTTTTAATGTAATAGATAGTGTATGTATATAAAATACAGTATAATAAACATTTTATATAAAAGAAAAAATAAAAGTTTCATGGATGATTACCGGTATGTTTTTAGCAGGTATAAATTCTCCAGCCTTCAACAAATCCTTAAGCAGAACTAGAGAATCGACAATTGTGTAATTTTCAGTGCCAGCAAGTACCCCTAGGCTGAGGAGAACTAGAGGGCAATAAACCAGGTCAGCATTCCTTTGGTTTTTTGGAACAATAATGCCCAAACAACCATAATCCTCAGTAGGCAGACAAATTAATATAATAGAGATCATTGTTTATTAAAGTTATTATACTGCTGATGTCTCAGCAGATCACGATGAAAGATAAAGTAAAAATTAAACTAGCAATATTGAAAATAATGAACGTGGGTTTTGTGGAATGTACTCTATAGGGCAGTGTTTCATTTAAAATTGTGGCAGAAGGAATAAATTATAAAAGCCAGCCAAAGTCTTCTGAAGGTGCTTTCCAGAGTCCTGGACAGCTATAGAAACAACTTGGCAGCAAGCCCAAGGCTTTTTAGAACAGGTATAAGATGACTCATGAATTGATCCAGTACACTTGTCAGTTTCTCAGTACTGTTCATCAAATATTGAAATATCCCAGAGATGGTAATTAGGCTAGCAAATATTCAAAATGGCCAGTAGTTTTCCAAGGCTAATCTTAGAACTGAAAAAGACCATAACCAGAGGAGGTATTCAGCAGGTTCTGACCAGTTCTGGAGAATCAGTAGTGGAAATTTTGAGTAGTTCAGAGAACCGGCAAATACCATCTCTAACTCTCCATCTATTCTCCTACTCCTGAGTCCCAGTTGATCGGCTGGGTCTTCTTTGGTTGCTCTGCACAGGAGAATGGAGCTGGAAAGCAGGTTAGTGGGGTTAGGGTTAGGGCAGTAACTTTCCCCCAGGAATGGGGAGGGAATGGAGATTTTACAGTATCCATCCCCTCCCACACCCACCAAGCCAAACCCACCAAGCCACACCAAGCCCACCAAGCCACACCACGCATACCAAGCCACACTCACAGAACTGGTAGTAAAAAATGTTGAATCCCACCACTGACCGTAAGCCCATCTCAATTTATTGTGAATAATAAATGAGAGCAGGGAATCTATCTCAGGGCCTGATCTGGAACTTGGACATTTTTCAAAAGTGGGCCACCCAGAAATAATCCAATCCAATTCCATGTTCAGATCTAGATTGCAATTCAGAGAATTAGAACTCCATTTCCCCAAAATATAGTGTTTGGATTTCACCAGAATTGCACGGACTATGCAAATTCTTTTCCTTATAGAAGATAGAGTGTGATAGAATTTGCAATGGCAATAGAACCATTTGTGGGAAATGTCTTATTAGATTTCAAGCAGAAGTGATGATCAGAAGCATTTCTATAGAATAAATTGGATTGCATTTTTGGGTTTTGAAAAAGAAATTAACTCAGTAGCCATTCTCACAAAATAAGTTAGTTGCTAGCTTGAATAATAGAGCTGGTGGAAAAGGGTAAATCATGCAGGGTCTCTTTGAGCCTCCATGATTTTTCCACATGTGGGTAGTCCTCGACTTACAACAGTTCATGTGGTGCCATTCAAAGTCACAATGGCACTGAAAAAAGTAACTTATGATTGTTTCACATTTTTGACCAATGGAGCATCTCCATCATTGGTGGTATTCAGCAGGTCCTGACCAGTTCTGGAGAACCGGTAGTGGAAATTTTGAGTAGTTCGGAGAACCGGCAAATACCACCTCTGACTGGAGATTTTACAGTATCCTTCCCCGCCACGCCTACCAAGCCATGCCCACAGAACCGGTAGTATTGAAATGTAAAAACCTGGAACCATACTGTTCGCAAAAAAGATACGTTTTTTAAAATATAAAAATAAAAAAATCATTAAGTAAAAAATAAAAAAAAGAACCGGTAGTAAAAAAAATTGAATCACTAATCTCCATGGTCATGTGATCAAAATTCAGGCACTTGGCAATCAAAAAGATCTACAATGGTTGTAGTTTCCTGGGGTCATGTGATCACCTTTGCGATTTTTTGATAAAATCAATGAGGAAGCCAGAATCACTTTAACAACTGTGTTACTAACTTAACAACTGCAGTGATTCATCTAACTGTACAAGAAAAGTTATAAAATGGGGCAAAGTCACTTTGTTGCCAAGTGAAACATTTGTTAAATGAATTTTGCCTCATCTTATGACTTTTCATGCCACAAGTGTTAAGTGAATCACTGAAGTTGTTAAGTTAGTAACACCCTTGACTTTGCTTGTGATAAGATCATAACATCACATGACCTTACGGCAGTGAAGCCGTCATAGATACGAGTCAGTTGCCAGGCATCTGAATTTTGATCGTGTGACTGTGGGGATGCTGCAACAGTTGTAAGTGTGAACAATGGTCATAAGTCACTTTTTTCAGTGCTATTGTAACTTTGAATGGCCACTAAATGAATTGTTGTAAGTCAAGAACTACCTGTATTATTTCTCTTCCCCAATGAGAAATATTTTTTTATTTCCCCTTCTTTTTCACAGTGCTGTTGCAATGCCTGCAATGGATTGGAACTCTGAAGTAACATTTCAGAGCTGCTTATCTCATAAAAATGAACATTTGTTATACATTATCTTACTCCATCTTGTTATTTGGGCTTCTGCCCAATCTGAGACACATTCGTAGTATGAAATAATATTTCTCAAGCATTTAAACAGCCCGAAGACCAGAGACAATTAATAAAGGTACTTTTAATTGTGAAGATTTTAAGCAAGCTAGAT
The DNA here is from genome assembly GCF_049901715.1 of Pseudonaja textilis. NCBI lineage: Eukaryota > Metazoa > Chordata > Lepidosauria > Squamata > Elapidae > Pseudonaja > Pseudonaja textilis. Next base: position 29,083,899 of record NC_141997.1, read on the forward strand.
CCAACCTGTTTTTTTTTTTATTAGAACATCAAAGTCCATTATCCAGGTCTCACTGCAGAAGGGTTAGTGTAGGTGATAAATGAGGCTATGCCTTTCTTTTATTATGATACTTCATACGCATATAAAAGGGGCGGAGATTGCTGTGCAACAGCACAATGCTCTTTTTATTATTTTGACAAAAACATTGGGTCCTTTACACACTTCTGCAAATATCTAAACAAGTCGACAGCCAATCACCAAAGAGCACAAGGAAAGAGACAGGCACCATACCATCCAGATCCAAGAGATTTATCCCCAACCAAAAGGCAAGAGTTCAGATAATCGTCGTAGGAAGCCGAAAGAGATTTTTTCCAGCATTGGCTTACTTTCAAAAGGTAAATTTATTCCAGAGTGTTCATCCTCTACTTAGCACGCTTGCATCTATTTTATGCATCATGGAGAGAGCAGTAATAACAGTAGTCCTTTATTCCAGAACTGTCTTCCCTGATGGTGCATGTTTTAGTTCCAGTTAGCCTTTTAATCCTCCTGCCACAAGTGCCTTTAGTTTAGAGATTTAATCAGGATCTACAGCTGCAATCCTTGGAGTCTCCTGGGACAGCTCCCTCTGCGTGCTAAATGAAGGCTTTCTAGGCCTTCTTTGGTTTGTTGAGATTCTTCAGGCTCTTCTTTTTCTTCATGAATCTTCTGCTGAAACTTGCTGAGAATTCAGTTCAGGAGATCTGTGATTTACGGTTATGTCCAGGTGTGAAATTTGGCAACTAGATTCTGGCACTACTAGCAAATCCACAAAAGTTTCATCATATCTACTCAGCCTATGTCATCTTGATGGAATCAATTGATCACTAGATTCTATGTGCATATCCAATAACTGACCACACAGAACCACTGTAATTCACCATCAGCAATAACCCCACCTCAATTTAACCTTCCCCTTGCATTTTCTAATAGTCCTTGGAAAGTATTGGCTTTGGGGTCATGTTGACATTATCTTTGATTTACCTTGACTTAAATGCATAACTTGCAAAGGTCAGAACTTCATTGGTCCTTGCTTGACTCTCAGTGGCTCTTCAGTCTTCTCCAAATTTGTAAACATGATAATGTATTTGGGGAAATTGTGATGGAATGTTGTGTGGCTTCCCAGGAGGGAGCAAGTGCATTCCAAAGGAGCAAGAAACATCACACTTTAGATCTTTTGTGTGGGAGGAAAAGGGGGAAAGACAGTTTCTCCCTAATAGTTCCCACAGTATGTTTTATGGTGCAAATAGTCTGCTTTTGTTTGGCAAAGTTTCTGTCTGTAAATGAGGAACAATAAAGGAAACTACTTAGAGAATTTCAATGTGTCTTTCTTGGATTTTGGAGCCTGACAAAAATAGAGGCCCAGACTTTGCTCTCTATCAATCCTCTTTTTGCAGAAACCATCTTAAGTCTATCACTCAATGTACCGTCCAAAAGAATTATGCCAGTCCTCCCTGTCTTTTGGATTACAAAATATTAATCCAAGAACCAAAAATACCAGACCTCCAGTTAATACTATTTTTAGAAGGAAAGAAACACAAGAATTCCAATTAGCACTGTACTTTCAAATGACACAGCTATATATATATATAGGCAATTTAGGGCAGCAAATCTCTTGTCTGTTTTCTCCTGCTTGCAGCCATAACTACTTCAGGCAACTGAAGTAGCTTCAGGCCTAATGTCAAATTCTTTCATTGATGTGCCTATTTGAATTCTGGGAAGGTTCATCCAAGAGAAGGTAGCAGGTAGCACCATTATAAGGAGACAGTTAAAGGGCCATGTATACATGAGATTACAGTCATTCAGCCAGAGACAAAATCACTACAGCATCCCTTGGAAAGATTCATTAGGCAGCCTCTGGATCTATTTCTGAAGAACTTTGTGGTAAGCAGGCTAAGCATGAGTAAGAATTCATTTATATAAGCATCACAATGTTGCAATAAGGGTGAAAAAAGGGTTTATTTCTCAGATTTTATTGCCTATGATGAGAACTGTCCAGGTCCCTGATTTAATATTACTTGATTACTTGGGGAAGGAATGGACTACATTGGCTGCAAGGCCAATGCAACAAATACTCTTTGGCCAGCACCTCCAGCCTGTGAGCTTGACCAGCTACTTGCTAGATCTGGGTTTCTCCTGAATACAGTTAAGGCTGCCTGGCAGGTGGCATCAGCTTCCTTCAGAATGGTCAGTCAACTGGGCCTTGAAGGAAGCTGTGGTGCACCCTGGTCATCAGTTAGCTTCCAGGTGATTCAAGGTGCTGGTTCTTCCCCATAAAGCCCTTCATGGTATAATAGGTCCTGGCTGTTTGAGGGACCATTTTATCACAGTCTCTTTCTGCTCATCCAGTAAAATCATGCAGAGTGGATATCTTCCGACTCCCATGACATCTAACAGGACCCAGGAATTCAGTACATGCCCTTTGGAAGGATATCCACCCAGAGATTCACAACAGCTCCCACCCTTATGTCATAATGAAAAACCTGTTCTCCCAGAGTTTGGGAAAACACGGTTGAGGAGTTGGCACTAGATAATTTTGGTTTTTATGGTCGATTGTGTTAAAGAGATGCCTGCAATGTGAACGGCTGCATAGATATGCAGGTTTTAAACAAAAATTTGAAGAAACAATAATTATCTATTAAAATGTAAGTCCTCGTTTCTTATTCCCATATAATTATTTCTGATTTTCCTTCCTTTTTCCCCCCCAATCTTATTGAAGGCAAGACAATTTGCACAACTTCAGGCTCAGCATTATTTTTCGCCTCCTCACCTCCTCCACATTCCACACACCTTGCCAACTTCCTACATTCCTTCTCCTAGTCTCTCATGATTACTCCTTTTGTTTCTCACTATTTTCGGCTTCATGAATTATTTCATTTGCTCAATTTATATTCAGAACAACGTTTTTTAGCAATGACTAAATAGCCTCTCCCCCTCTTGCTGAAGAAAAGCTAACTAAGCATCTAGCTCATGAATCATGCATATTATAATAAGCCAATTTTGACTGACAACATATTCATTCACCCAGTGCAAGAAACCCAATGAAAAATAGTGCTTTAGATTAACTCAGAGCAATAGACTAGGTGCAACAGACAATATGGCACTGTATTGGAAGCATTGGAAATTTTCTTTCTTGGTCTTACTTGGGAGATGTCAGGACTGAACCTAGGGATCTATGGATGCCAAGCACCTGTGAACACCTTGGATAATTTTGCTTGATGCTTGTCATTCACTTGGCATCTTCCCCATCATGTAATCTGATTGGCAGATTGTCATACTGATAAATTAATTATTATTTTTTTCTGTGCTGTTGAGTCAACTTGGACTCCTTGTGATTAGTCTCTACAGTTTTCTTAGCAAGATATTTGGAAGTGGTTTGCCCCTTACTTTTTTCCTAGGTCTGACGGAGGGAGGGAGGGAGGGAGGGAGGGAGAGAGAGAGAGAGAGAGAGAGAGAGAGAGAGAGAGAGAGAGAGATTGGCTGAAGATCACACAACTGGTTTTTTATCTGAAGTAAGACTAGAACTACTGTCCTGGTTTTTAGCTTCATGCCTAAGCCACTAAACCAGTGGTTCCCAAAATGGGCGTTACCGCCCACTGGGGGGCGGTGGGATGCCTTACGGGGTGCTAAGAAGCGAGGGGGCTGGCAGGGGGCGCTAAGAGGCAGCAGGGGGGTGTTTGAGGTGCAGGCCTTGAAGATTCACCCATTGACTAGCACTGCTCCAGAGCCGGCGCCTCCAATGCAGAAGTGGTGGCATGTTACGTGCCGCCACAGCTGTGTTCAATGCGCCACCGCCCTGCTGCCTCTTAGCGCCCCTCTGCTGGCCCCCTTGGGGACACTAAGAAGCGGCAGGGGGGCATTCGAGGCGCTGATCCTGCAGGTTCACCCATTGACTGTAGTACCACTCTGGAGCTGGCACCTCCAATGCAGAAACAGTGGTACGTTATATGCCGTTGCAGCAGCGTTCAATGCACCATCCCCCTGCCACCTCTTAGTGTCCCCAAGGGGGCTGGCAGAGGGGCGCTAAGAGGCAGCAGGGGGGCGTTCGAGGCACCAGCCAGCCCTGCAGGTTCATCCATTGAGGCACCAGCTCCAGAGCGGTGCTACAGTCAATGGGTGAACCTGCAGGGCCAGCGCCTCAAACGCCCCCTGCCACCTCTTAGCATCCCCAAGGGGGCCAGCAGAAGGTCGCTAAGAGGTGGCGGGGGGCAGCACGTCACACGCAGCTGTGGCGGCATGTAACGTGCCACCCCTTCTGCATTGGAGGCGCCAGCTCCGGAGCAGTGCTAGTCAATGGGTGAAACTGCAGGGCCAGCTGGTGCCTCAACCCCCCCCTGCCTCTTAGCCCCCTCTGCCGGCCCCCTTGGGGACGTTAAGAGGTGGCAGGGTGGGGTTCAAGAGGCTGGTCCTGCAGGTTCATCCATTGACTGTACTAATGCTCCAGAACTGGTGCCTCGAATGCAGCAGCACATTGGGAAAAGCCGCTGCCACCGCTTTCCCAAAGTGTCACCGCTGTCGCATTCTGTCTGTCTGTCTGTCCGTCCGTCCGTCCATCCATCCATCCATCCATCCAAAAGGTCTGTTTGCCTGCCTTCCTGCCTACCTACCTGCCTGCCTGCCTGCCTGCCCGCCCCTCTCTCTCTGTGTCTCTCTCTCTCCATCCATCCATCCATCCATGTTCGAAGCAGCGGCCCCGCAGGCACGTCGGGAAAGTAGAGCAAAGTCAGTCTGAGAGGGAGGGAAGGAGGGAGGGAGGGAGAGAGAGAGAGAGAGAAAGAGAGAGACCTGATGCATCAGATTGAATGAGGCCTAGTTTAGACTGAGGCCCTTTTCCACATTGAAACCTCTTTGGCTTCTATTAAAGGTTTTGTGGATGAAAAATGGTCAAGACTATCAGGAAGCTCTCACATTTTGTTGAGGCTTTTCCATTGGACCAGATCTCCACCCTAAAAATTACTTTTCCCAATGTATTACAGTGCCACTTCTGAAGAAGGCAAAACCAAAATGTACTGGTAAATTACAAGAACACACACACGCACACACTCCCTTCTAACCCTGCTGGAGAAGGTGATTGGGCTAGAATAGTTATCTCATTATCTTTCTCCTCCCTCCCTCCCTCCTTTTTTATTTCTTTTTCTTTCTGTCCCTTCCTTCCACCCCCTCTTTCTTTGTCCCTTTTTCTTTCTTTCCCTTTTCTCTTTATTTTCTTCCTCTTTTTCTTTTCTCTTTCTTTTTCCCTCTCTCAGGCTCATCCCTTTGGATCAGGGGTCGCCAAACTTTTGGACCTCAGGGACCACCACACTCATAATTTTAAATCCCGGAGACCACTAATATGAATTTTGACTGACGGTGGCTTTCTGGCGTTGGTGGGAGAGAGAAAGAGAGAGATCTGATCCAACCTCTCTCTCTCCCTCTCTCTCATACACACAGGCAGGGGTGGGATTTAGACCCCTGATCTAAAGCTGTCAAAACTCCAAAAACTGGTCAAGTAGCTCAGGGGAGGCCAGTCATAAATTAGAACACTTGCTAAACAACCGGTCATTAAGTGAGGACCACTTGTATTTGGTTTGCCAGTCACCTGGCCACGCCCACCCAGTCACATGACCAGCAAGCCATGCCTACCATCATGTGACCAGCAAACCACACCTTCAAATTAGGCCACACCCACAGAAATTTGAATCCCACCCCTGGGTAGGGGGCACTGAGGATGAGTTTGTAGCACCAAGGGGGCAATGGACCGAAAAAGTTAGGGCACTACTGCACTAAACCAAACAGGCTCCTTAATGATCTGCACTCAAAAAAGCTTTATCTGCAGCCTCATAGAACCTGGTAAATACATACATACATACATACAATGCAACGCAGTGAACAATGACAAAGTTAGATGAAAATGGGTTTGAAAAATTTGCAGAGTGATTGTTTATATGTCTTTATTCTCCTCATAATCCCTTATTTTGCACATCCAAAATTTAGTGTTTCCAACAATCATTATTAAAATGTTTATCTGGATGAAAAAGTTAATAATTGAACCACTCTGACAGAGACTTCCCAGAGAATATTCATACTAGTCATATCTATCCTTCATTATTATTAGCCAAGGTGCCACTGTCGTTTTGGAATGCATCAGATTCAAGAGATATTGAAAACACATACATTTCCAAGCCAGCAGCTTATTTGTGGTCATTTAGCTCTTTTCTGAGTTAGCACAACACACAGGACCATGAAATAACTGGAGTTTATAGTAGAATGAGGCTCACCAGTTTGCCATGACTTTCCTTACATTGTTGATCCAAATATTTGAGAGCATCCACTTGAGGAAAATTGCCTAAGATGAGCCTAAAAGGGTTTTAGGCAAATTTCCCTGTGAATTCCATCTAATACTTGATGAAAAAGTCACCTCAAAGAGGCTTTGGAATTCTAGATTAAATATAACAAGTTTCAAGGGTCTCTTCCGACTCTCTCTCCTTTTTATTCATATTTATGTATAATTTCTTTATTGCATTTGTATGTCAGGAGGCATACTTAGGTTGATAGTAGTCTACTAAGTTCATCTCAGCAAGTGTTCTAGTGAGTTAGATATGGCTGAAAGGGTTGTAAAAGTCATTCAATAAGATCCATGTTGATCCCAGGTCTCTCCAATCCAAATCAGTTAACCACCACACTGCACTGACTCCCATATTTGTCACATTCCTGGTACTAGACAGGAATCTATTCATTCACCTCTTTGTCCCTACTTGTTTTTCTCTCTTTTTAATTCTTTCCCCATGTGCTCTTTTGAATCTCTATTCTGAGATGTTACATCATAACTGTATTACTGCATTTTGTATTATGTCCCAATTAATTTCTTGATAATCTTGTTCTGGACCATCCCTGTCCCCACCAAAACTTAATAGAAAGAGAAGAAATGTGGGTTTGCATACCTGTTTTCTTGCTAGGCGTACATGAAATATTTTACTTGCATGTGAACAACACATTCTTGCAATACTTGAGTGTGGTAAAATACACAGGGTGTTGCCCTTAGTGTAATGCTGGCAGTAATACACAGATAAATTGTTCTCAGCCTAGTCCACTTTTTCATAAGTCATTTAATCTTTACTGGCTAATAGTTTGGGTTCACCAAATTGTGGTAATCCATAAACTAATCATCCACATTTGAGAATGTGGCAAAACTTTTGAGTTCAATGCACCAAAAATTGAGGAAACGCCTATCTTGACTCTGTTGGCATGTTACCATCTCCTCCCATGAACAAAAGAGAAACAATTCTTTACATATTAATTTATTTTAAATATATGTGGTCCAATCATATTACCTTCAGGTAAAGTTCTCTTTCTGTTGACCAACACTCCCCCCTCCTGGGGCCTACCTAAGACAACTTAAGAGTGGCATAAGACCTTCGTTCTTGAAGCAGCTTTGGAGAACATTTTTCTGTGGCATCTGCAGCCTCCAAAACCATACAAAAGCACACCCTGTTCTATTTTTGGAGGTCCAGAACTCACACAAGAGCACAACCCATTCACACACAGCCTCTACCGTCCCCCAAAATATGTGAGAACAGGGTGTGTTTTCAAGAATAGTTGTCAGGTACTTGTGAAAGTTGGTGTGTCATCTAAATGTCATGCCATGTCATCTTTGACATGCATGACATATGTTTGCCATCACTTTTTTTGTAGCCATATATGTTATACAAAAACCCAGTTTTTTCTGATTAGTTTATAACACAGCTAATTGTGTTTATCCCACAAACCATAGTTAATTTAATGAAGTTAAATGGGTTGCATAAATCACTGACTCCTTAGATGAAATTGAAGAACTAATTGCACATGATTGTTGCAAATAGATGTCTTAAAAGTTTAAAAATATAAAACTTAAAACTGTGGACAGAATAAAAGTACCCTGAGAGGGATGGGAATGACTTCTTCATCACAACTATATTAACCTCTTGGATTTGTCCAATCACTGATTTGCCTGGGTAACTTTTCCTTTCAACCAAGCAACGGAATTAGCTATGTTTCTCTGATTTTTTAACATCTTTGTCCCAGTGCAAATTAGTGCATAATATCGCTTCCAGGTTCTTCAGTAACAGATTGTGATGTTTTAAGCATGCAAACAACTCGTACAAACTGGAACTATGTTAGCTGTATTAGCACTTGGCATAAGTCCAGCTGTATGTTGTGCCAAGTCTGCTAATACAAATGTTTATTAAAGAATGGTAAATGCAACTTCCAAAGTAAACAAATATCCTGGGACCTTTGACAATTATTGCTTTTCTTTTTTACCTAAGAGACAAACTTTTGAATTTCAGTATTAATGAAATAGGTTTTCCACCAATAATAATTTGTGGGCTAAAAACACATAATTAATAAACTTAAGTAACATAGATCTCCCCCTTGTGATCTAAAATCCAGGCAAAGTAAACAGTGAAGAAGCAACCCAAAACTGCTATTCAAAGGAGAACAATCGATGTTTGAAGGTTTAAAATTTTTCTTTTTATAATTTCCATCCTGTTGGGTGGTTTGGCAAATCATTTTTTTCTCTTATATATATAGATAGCACAGGCTACAAAAACACCCTTTTCAATGGCTGACAGAATAAAAAAAGGGGAATACAAGTGGAATACCATAATAAGGTATCCTATTGTTTAAATATAAAGAATCAGACACAACATTTAGGTAACATATTTATTTTTAACAAAGCCTTGAGTTGTGATTAAACAGCTGCATAGTGTAAGGGGATAAAACAAAGGCATTCTCATTATCAAAACCAAACAACTTACCATGTCGCATGAATATTTTCAAACTATGCCAGAAATTCAGCCAGACTTAAGCATTGCATGTTTGCAGTTGGTCAACTATTAAGCTCTTTAAGCACCACTGCAATTCCTGATTTTATAATGTAACAAGTACAGGATAATTTCAGTAGTGAATGAGACATGACTCAAAACTCTTTTGAAAAATTGTTAATTATAGTATCTTATCATCAGCTATAGCCATTGCTTTAAGAACTTGAGGAAGCAAGATCTAAATACTAAGTCTCTCTGTAATACAATTACTATGCACAACACAATGGCAGCCTCCATCATTGCAATTATATGTGGTTCAGAAACAAATCAAGAGGCTACTATAAAGCCTCTTTTGCTTGGGCCATTGTACTGAAAAGTATTGGCTTTTTGTTTTCTGAAAGCCTCTGAACAGCTATTCATAAGCATCTGTGGCCAGCTGATTGCATCCCTGGAAAGGGCTATTGTTTGGATGCTGTGTTTGAGGCTGTGCTCGGCCTCAAAAGGTCAGGAGTTTACAAAAAGGAAGCGCGAGTAATATTTAATGTTATTTTTTTCATCTTCTTGTCTTCTAATGGCCGCAAGGTATACAGCATGCCCATTTATGAGATGCAGCTGTGCAGAGGATGAACCTAGAACCAGAAAGAGTTCTGAAAACTGTGTCTGTGAGTAACGAATTTGAAAGGGCACATGCCGATATCAGTTATAGAAAGAGGCCTTGTGTCTTGACATGCTATTCTTAACAGTTACTAAGCTATTGTCAACTCCAAGATGTCTTGGAGATAGCTGGAATAGAAACAAGTGTCTTGTTCAATAATATTTGCTTGTATGTAGTCCTTAACATGGAATGGGATAGGGTCTCTTGCTTAAACAGGGAGTTGGAGTAGAAGACCTCCCCAGTCCTTTCCAGCTCTATTCTGATTGAAACATTCTCAATAAAAAGGAAATAGAAGGAAACTCAGTTAACACTGAATTCATCCTAGAAGATCATCAGGCTACCCACGTCCTTTGCACAATTATCTGCATTATGTGGCATTTTATTGCTTTCATGACTGAAAGGGCTCATTTTCACCTTCAAGTCCATGTCACAAGATATCCCTGAAAATGTAACAGTAAAGCATACTGGCTCACAGGCTGAATTATCCATGCATTGTATGACATGTATATAGATATACTCAGCTCAAGCATGCAGAGAATTATTACCAATGACATGGTCTACAATTTTATTTAGGTCATAGTCTAGTATTATAAGGATACTATTATTAAAATATTGCATTTATATTGTAAATAAATAAATATATATATTTATTTAAATCAATATTTATCTCAAACTCTATAATATAGCCAGCATTATTATCACCCATTACTAATATACAATTCCTCCTCCAAGGAAATCTGAGTAATGTGCATAGCCTGTCATAAATTAATGGCAAAGAAGGATTTGATTTCACTCGTTATTCTTAAATCCTAACTCATTTAGCCAGATTTAGCTCTGTGTCCAGAAAAGCCCCCACTGGCCTAAATTATCCAGGAGCTGGCTCCCATAAAATCGCCTTGATAGGTAGGCAGGATTTTGTCCTTAATTCATATTACAGTGAGTTGTTACAAATAATTGTTGCAATTATCCTATTTCATTCCAGTTTAGATGTCTTTTCTACGTTGGTTTTTAACATAGAACAATGGAGTCCTGAGAAAGAGGGAGCCCTTTTGTATTATATCATGCCCCCATACATGTCATAATATCTGTATTGCCCTGCTATGACAGCTTAAAAGAAGGTAAACTGCATATACGTATACCATTAAAAACGGAAGGCATGAAAATGTGTGCATGTGATGATTTCAATTCTTCACTGAGACACAGGAAACAAATGCCATTTTGCAGCCCAGTTTGATTAATCTGTGTTTCCCTTCCTCCTAATTATTAACACGGATAGGAATCTCCTTTTCACCCATAGCACATTTCAGAAGGTCAACAGCTACAGGCTTTACATAACATAGTAAGTGATTAAGCCCTGTACAGGTAGTCCTCAATTTACAACTGTTCATTTAGTGACCAAAGTAACAACGGCACTGAATAAAGTGACTTATGACTATTTTTCAGTTATAACCTTTCCAGCATTCCTATGGTCATGTGATCAAAATGAGATAGCAATAGCGCTTAGACTTATATGCCGCTTTACAGTGCTTTACAGCCCTCTCTAAGCAATTTACAGAGTCAGCATAATCTGAGTCCTCCTTATTTGACAACTGTCAAACGTGCTTGACAACTGGTTCACACTTATGACTGTTGCTGTGTACCAAGGTCATATGATCCCCTTTTGCTTTCTTCTGACAAGCAATGTCAATGGGGATGCCAGATTCACTTAACAACTGAGTTACTAACTTAACTTCAGTGATTCACTTAGCAACTGTGGCCAGAAAGGTCATAAAAATGGGGCATAACTCCCTTAACCCATGTCTCACTTACCAACAGAAATTTTGGGCTCAATTGCAGTCGTAAGCTGAGGACTCCTTGTAGTTTACACCAGCATTTCTCAACCTTGGCAACTTTAAGACAGAATCAGAATAGAGCTGGACGGGGCTTTGGAGGTCTTCTAGTCCAGCCCCCTGCTCAAGCAGCAGATCTTTATATCATTGTGACCGTCAGTCAGGTGACACCTGTCAAGGCAGGTGACCCTCAATTCCCAGAATTCCCCGGCTGCACCCAAAGGACCCTGCAACCACTTCCACGGTTGACATTTTCTCTGCAAATACGCACCGAGGTTGCACCTTAACTTCCAAGGCTGCAGTTCCGCAGCAGATGGCAGCATCCCGCTGACCTTGAATACTATATGCAGGGTCACAAGGAACGACTCCTCGAATCTAGGGAAACCCCAAGCACGTAGGCTGGACGGGGAAGTCAAACAAAACAGAAGGGAAACCCCAGCCGGCCCTTCCGCAGCGCTGCCATTGCCAAGGAAACGTCCATGGGCGCGACTGCAGAGTCACCGGGGCCACTCGACGGGATGCTCCCCTGTGCATTTCCAAGCAGGCCGGGACTCCTATCGCGCTCAGCTAGGCTGACTTCAATCCGAGCCGCCCACCCCAAAGAGGCAGAGGCCTATTTAGACGGAGACGCGCAAGAACCGAGAGAAACCGCCGCGGCCTCGCCCGTCCGGGAAGAAGAGGAAACGGCGGCTCCGGCAGGGGGCGCTGTGCGGGGCTCTCCCTGCCCTGCCGGCTTTGACCCATCCCGGCCGCCTTAGGAGGAGCTCCCGGCCCGGCCGTCTCCGAGGCTGCTTGGCCTGCGGAGCGGGGGGCGGGAGGGAATCAGCGGAGCGGCGGCTTTCCCGAGGCCAGGCGCATCGCCAGGGCAACCATTTGCCCCCCTCCCCGCCAGGGACCATGTTCACCAGCACGGGCTCCAGCGGGCTGTGTAAGTATCCACGCGCCTCCCCCGCCCGGGAGGAGGGGCCGCTCCACAGGGCAAAAGGTCGGGAGCCGAGCGGCGCGGTGAGGCGACTCCTTGCCTTCCTGCTTAAGCTGTGGGAACGGCCTCTCCCTTCGGGGGCTGAACCTCCATCCCGGTGCTCTTTCCCGGCCCGAGCGGGGGCGCCTCTTGCCAGCCAGGGGAGGAACGTGGCTTTAAAGTCATATCGGCTTAGGGTAGGGGTCCCCAACCTTGGCAACTTTAAGACTTATGGACTTCAACTCCCAGAATTCCTCCAGCCAGCCATGCTGCAGGTTGGATGCCGTGCTGGCTGGCTGGGGAATTCTGGGAGTTGAAGTCTTTACGTTGCAAAGGTTGGCGATCTCTGGCTTCGGGAATATCTCGAGCGGCTCTTGCGACTCAGTTAAATAAGGAGGGTCTTCAAAATGGCTGGGGCATTCTGGGAGTTGAAGTGTACAAGACTTAAAAGTTGCCAAGTTTGGAGAAACCCCCCTTCCCCCTGGGTTAAATTAACCTGAATAGAGGTAAAGCAGCTCTCTCCTTTCTACCCAGTGCTGCTTTGATGTATGCTTTCAGCTAAGATTTTGCTTGGTGTCTTCCCCCAGGGTGAATCTTAAATAACTTCATTGTCACTTTGAATGTACATTAATTGGTATACATTAAAATGAAATTCTGTTGCATACAGCCCTCAAAGTGTCACCACCTTCAATGTTCCCTACAATCTTGTAAATGAAGAGAAACATAGCTCCTTATCTTTTTCTTTATAATTGGATTTATATTATAGGTACTTCACGATTTAACAACCACAATTGAGCCCAACATTTAAGTTGCTGAGTGAGATATGTGTCAAGTCAGCTTTGCTCCCATTTTACAACTTTTCTTGCCACAGTTGTTAAGTGAATCTGGCTTCCCCAATGACTGCTTGTCAGAAGGTTGCAAGAGTTGATCATAGGACCCTGGGACATAGCAATTATCATAACTATGAATCAGTTGCCAAGCACCTTAAGTTGTGATCACATGCCCGTGGGGATGCTGCAACTGTCATAAGTGAGAAAAGGGGTCATAAGCCACTTTTTTCAGTGCTGTTGTAACTTCGAACGGTTGCTAAACAAAGAAGGAGAAGGAGAAGAAGAGGAGGAGGAACAACAACAGCTTTATTGTCATTGTACAAGAACAATGAAGCTGTGGATGCACCCCAGCAACTGTTTGCAATACAATAAAACCAGAGCACTTAAAGATGAAGATAAGAAAAATAGAGTACCCGTATCTCCATTTGCAGTTAGAGAGTACAATATCTACGAATATACACAAAATATACATCCAACACTGACCGTGACGCTTTGCCGAGTGTAATACACAAGAGATGGATTGTACTGTAATATGTTATTATATATCTGAATGAGGTATTGCAATTTCACATCTTTTCACATCTTAATAAGGTACTGATAAACAGTTGCTAAATAAACTGTTGTAAGTCAAGGACTACCTGTGCTCCATTTTTTCATTCTGTTACCATCCAGGTGGCCTGCAACAGGAAAAGGTGCAAAATGTAAACAGAACGGTTAGAATTAAAACCTAACATTTAAGTAACAAACACTTGGTGGAAGAGATGTGTTTTCCTCAACTTTCTAATTTTGACAGTCAAGTGGGTGGCCATAAGGGTCCCTCAATCTTAGCAATTTTAAGAGCTGTGAAGTTCAACACCCAGAATTCCCTAGTCAGCTTGCTAAATGCAAACCTATTCTTGCATGCCAGTAACGGAATTTCCAATAACAAAGATATCTTCACTTTTACTAGTAGTTTTTTAGTAGGAGAGATAAGCAGTCCCTAAGCTGTAAAGTCGGGCCTTCTAGAGCAATATGGATACTTTGAATTATAATCACTAGACAACTGGCTACTAGAACAGATCTTTCATATGGTATCATGATGCTTCCTATATACTGTATCTGTCCTCAACCTAGAAGTTGAATTTTGCACAAGTTGTATTTTCTGGATCCACTTCGAGGGAAGCCCCACGTGCATTGCTGTAATCAGGTTGGGTGGTAATAAGGGCTGGATAACTGCTGCTAAATCTGGCTGGTTCGGGAAAGTTTGCAGTTGGCATTCTGATCATAGTTGTGTAAACATGCTCCTCACCACAGCTGCTACTTGAAAGTCCAGTTACAGCTGGGATCAGGGAGTACATTCAAACTGCAAAGTTGCTTCTGCTTGGAGAGTGTAAACTCATACAGAATAAAGCATCCCATTGATACCAAAGTCCAGCTTTTCATTACCAACACTACTGTTCCCCCCCTCCAGATATAAATTCTATTGAATATTGTTATTCCAAACAATAATGCATAGGATTGGGCCAGCAGGGATTAAAATAAATTTTAACTGTGACCTAATTAAATTGCTAGTGAATGGTTTTAAGCCACTGTAAATTGCTATGTTTACATAAGTACATTAAACCATGCACCATGGTTTAGAAACCACAGTGACAGGGTTCACAAAACATTAAGCCACAAACCCAAATTAACTATTTTAAAGTTTAATGTGGTGTGTGAATCAAATCTGTGCTTACATTTCCATGACTCACTGGATACAATTGCACAACACCTTTTACTGGACTATTTCTAGCCCAACATGTTGAACAAATATAGAAACATGCCAGTTCAGGTGAGAAATTGTTCTAATACCTTTCCCCAATTAAGTGGTATTGTACAATGCAGGAACCTAGTAACTTTGAGCTGGTTGTGAACTGTTCAGTTAGTTCTCCAGGTAAATTAAGCACAAGTGCAAAGTGGCTAACAATGTAAGTTAAAAACTAGAACCTGAGTGCTCTGTACAAAAGAAACAACTATATTTCTACAATAAGGTAATTAGTTGAACTTAGCAATGGTCAGTTTGATATTTCCTTTTTTGATAATTATCTTGAGCTAAAATAAACCATAATGTTCACATAACATGGTTTACTAAATAGAATGTCTTCAAGTTTTCTGCAAGGTTGGTGAATTGTATATGAGCCCAGTGCTTATAGTATATTTATAATGATCTAAATTAGACCAGATTAAAAAAAATTAAGATATGAAAGAAATATTAATATATGATGCTAATGTGATTTTATAGAAAATGCTTGTTGATGCAAATAACATATTATATGAGGATACCAATTCACTATGTCTATGTTCATATCCTCAAGCAGAGCTTGCTTTAATCCTGATTTGTTAAAAAATGTACAAAGCTTAATTCATGTGTTGCCCTAAGGCAGGGGTGTCAAGCTTGTGGCCTGCAGGCCAGATGCGTCATGCACTGGCCACACCCACCCATTTTAGTGAAGGGGAAAATAGTTGCGATATATCATGTGTTGACATGTCGTCACTAGTTTGATACACCTACACTGAGGCTAAACAAGGGCAAAATAAGAATAATTTGCTTTACACATTGTTTTCAAGTAGAGCTTATCCATTAGCATCTCATAACATAAAAACATCCTTTCTTAAATAGAGGAGGAAATGTTTCCGCCCCTCTTGGAACTGTTAACATTGAAGCAGTTTTAAGAGGCATTGTTTAAATAGTATTTTTCTAGCAGACTGTCATTTTTATACCATTCTAGGAAATCAAAATATATATATTGCAATAGTTCTTAAATCTTTTTAAATGGCATGTACTCATACTTCAAAATGTTTTTCTAATCTTGAGAGTGTATGACAGAAGGACAATCTCCCTTTAATTCAGTTGTTTAATTTATACAGTGGAATAGTGTTATTATTCTAAAATGAAATTCATGCCCCTTTCATTTGTATGACAGCTGAATTTGAGTTATTCAGTGGGTCGAATGTGGAATGTTGTATGCAAAAGAGATTTGAATATAACAATCAGAATGTTAAATTGCAGAATTTTTGGTAAATTATTAAATACATCTATATTTCTGTGTACAAACTATTAACAATTGTTTTAATAAAGTAACAGGAAATAAAACACCAGATAAGAACCACAGCGTTGTAATAGGTAGAGCATAAGGTATGCATAAACAAAGCAGTAAAATTAACCTGGAAATATTGCACTCATGGTAGAAATTAATATGAATATTTATCATTCTCACCTTCCACATTAAGTCTATGATTAGATGTAAATCCCATAAGCTACTTTTTCTTCCCAGTTAATTATAAAAAAGGAAGCCGAAGTATTCATTATATATAAAAATGCCCCAAGCCACAAAGAAACTTTCCAGGCATTCTTAACAAAGGAATGCCACTAATCAAGAAAAATGAAAACAAAACAACTTAGAGGAGTGATAGGGAACCTTCAGTGTTTCTGAACAGCATAGCAAGGAACAATCCCAGTGATTTTATGATTAGGTGAATCTTCCCTGGCAGTTATTTTGCAAGAGCTCCCAAAACATGTTCTCAAAATCCTAAACACATGGACTTCCACAAGTAACTTATTCCTCCCTTAATGACTAGTGGTATATTTGGAAAGACAATAGAGATCTTGCTGTCAGATCCCTTCCTTGCCTTACAAGCAATCTGCCTTATTCAAATTACAGCATCTCAGATGGGTAGTGATTTGGGAAGAAAGGACAACGTACCATTTACTGCATTGTAAATGTCCTTTTTCCCCCTCTCCCCTTAATTCCATCTTGTTTTTTTCCAGATCTCCTGTTGATTTCACCTAACAATTCATTTATCTTACAGAAAGAATAGAAATCCATCCTTATAGTACAAGGGTCTTCAAACTTAGCAAGTTTAAGACTTGTGGACTTCAACTCCCTGAATTCCTGAGCTAACATGACTGGAGGAGGAATTCTGGGAGTTGAAGTCCACAAGTCTTAAAGCTGTCAAGTTTGAAGACTCCTGTTATAGTAGAACACTCTTTGATAGTAAAGTTTCTTCTGTTTCTATTCCGTGATCTCTGTGCTGTTGAGCTGAACACTCACCCACCCCAATGCTTATGCTAAGAACGTTGAGTTCTATCTGAGAATAACAATACTGTAAGCAATTTATTTTCCTTTAAATCAAAATTTAGAAGTACATCAGGTATTTTGTTAGCACACTTTACAAAGCTCTAACTTGCTTGTGTATTTCAATCTGATTTCTTCTAATCGAAGAAAAGGAAGAGAATGTTTTTATATTTCCAGGGCATTTCTATAGGAAACTGGAATTTTGTTTCTTGCAGACTCTCTGGATTCAGGCACCAGGTTGGACTGAATTTTCCCAGACAAAGCCAAAGTGCTGCATGATTTTCTGGCTTAGTTTGAGCATTTGAAATGAATTAGGTGGTTCCTGCATGCATCTATTGGTTTTGTTTTCGTAACCTGAACCGAAATTTGGATAGTATGAGGTGGAAAGTTCTTTTAGTAGTGTAATAGATTTAATTGTAAACATAAAATGTTTTTTTTTAATTAGTACTTGATTGCTTTTTTAAATTGTTTTAAGAATCCTCACCATAACTTTACTGGATATGCGTGTATTTTGTTTTCTTTTGAAGATAAAGCACCTCTCTCAAAGGGTCTATTAATAATACCAAGCATCTTCTCGCTACTGCTGGCTCTACTCTTTCAGCATTATCAAAAGTTCTTTACCTACAATCTGCAAGCAGTAAAAGAGGAATTTCAGGTAAGCAGCAATTGATTTATAATATTGTGACATGGGATAAGCATGGGGCTGGTGTTCTTTATTTTTTTTAATATGAGTTCTGGTGTGAATATTTTGAACTTTAAATTTAGAATGATGTAGCACTCCATACCACAACCAATAGCAGAGCAACATTCATGTAAAATGTAGATATGTGAGAAATGAGTTGTGGCTGCAGTGTGGGAAGGAGGAAGTCTCTAATTTCTTGTTAGTTTTGCTAACAATTAATTAACGTGTATTTAGTTGAAACTCTTCACAATTAAAATCAGATAAAAACGTTTTCAAAGATGTTGAGTTAATCCAAAGGTGATGCTGGTAACTGTGGAGAAAAACACTGTCCCAAATGTATTTCAGATGAGGGGAACTTGAGTTGACAGTAGTAATACTGCTAGATTTTGTGCTTTATACATTATACTGGGTGGCATCTCTAAACCCGGGACACCAGTCCCTATACATCTTAATTCATAGGGTTATGATCTACTCCAGACAGTCTTTTCAGCAAAATTCCTGGCATAAAAATGAGTATATATTTGCACACACATTTTTGGGAGAGAAAAAATGGGTTATTCTTTGTTGTGTGTTAAAACTGAAAGGCTGGGACTATGGAACATTCTTATTTTCTTTTTCTCCCACCCTCAAATTAATATAGAGATAATGGAATTATATTAATACTTATGACAGTGATAACTTGTGCCTTTAAGCACGTAGAAAGTGGTTGGAATGAACAAGTGATGAGGAATTGGAGTCCTTCTGGTGCCAGTTTCTGCTTGTCTCTCAGTAGCGGTTCTTTTTTACTTTCTTGCTCTCTTCCCAGCTGAACTTAACTTAGAATGCTTTGGACTCTGGATGAATGAAAAATGATGCATACAGCAATTGCGGGGAAAGTCCTCCTTGTTTCATTTCAGACAGAGATCTGTTCCCTCTCCCTGCTGTGTTTATAATTAAGACAGAAAAAAAAATATAGGTTTGCTCAGCAGCATATACCCTGTTTCTCCAACAATACGGCCTCCCCCAATAGGAAGTCCCAGCATGTTTTATAGGCATGAAATGAAATTAAGCCCCTCTCCCCAAATTAAGTCCTGTATTAAAACATGCAAAAGGGGGGGAATGGTGGGGGGGGCTTGCTGTTAGGAAGTACTTTTGTTGCACACCCGGATATGGTGCTGCCTGCGTTGACCCGGATATGAAGTGCCGGCCAACTCCGAGGTCAACATCCAAGCTGTCGCTGCCCGCCTGCCCGAAGATGCAAGGGGGGGGGAATTAAGTCACCCCCGAAAAGACGACCTACACATTTTTGGGGGGCTCAAAAAAAAAAAAAAAGACCCGGCCTTATTATATGAGAAACACGGTAGTATGGAGCTTATTCTGAAAATAATATCTGATAATAGGGCCGCAAGGAAAAAAAGTTAACACGGGCAAAATATTTATAGCTATCTTTAAGCATACTTTAAAGCCTGGGTAGCTGAAGCATGCTAACATTTTTCATTTCCTTGTATCTTTAAATGGAGATGAAAGGTAATACTTGTTCCAACAATAGCACTGTCCTTGATAGAAGGATTCTTTTTGACAACTATTAACAGCATGTTGTGTCCTTGTGTGTTTTACACCTTTACTGTGCTACGGGCTGGTGGTTTTTGGAGTGTAGGAAGAACTTCTGTAGGCAAATGGAGCAGAACTATAACTGGAAAATGTGACTTCAGTTAACATATAATTTATAAAGTGAAGGTTATAAGGAAAAGAATCTATTCATATACGCCCTTTTTTTTGGTAAAATAGCTTAGGGAAAAGAGTAGTTGACATTTGGAAGCTACATTTTGTCATCTCTCATTATGACACAAACATGTTTTGGAGTTGGCAGGAGGTGGAATCTGCCTACTTTCCCTGAACAGAAATGGGGATGCTGAATTTCAGTGGCAAACCGCCAGAAACGTTGGTGCTACTTCCTGCCATTTCATGAGAGAAAACAAAACATTGATGTTTCAACATATATTTAACTTCGTTGTCTTCAGAAATACAGAAGGAAATTTGTAGAAAAACTTGCCTTCTTCGTCATTGCAATATCATCCTGCCTGCTGCACCTCCCCCTCCTTTTTAAAGTTCATCTCCCAGCTGCTAAAGTTTGCCTGCTATATATTAAATTTCCATAAAATGCAAGTGGAAACTATGACTACTGTTTGTTACCTTTTAGATTTGGAGGCTGCTGTGTGGACGAACAGTGTGCCTTGATCTTAAAGACACTTTCTGCAGTAGTTTACTGATCTACAACTTCAGAATATTTGAAAGGCGGTATGGCAGTAGAAAATTTTCAGTAAGTTCATGTTCTGGTTTTGTTCTCATGTTTCATAAGTAAAATATTTACATTCCTTATTTGTCTTTTTTTTTTTCCTATTCCAGTATTTAGTACAACAGGTATTCAAAAATTCTAGGGAGCCATTTTTATATTTCCATTTTAAAATGGATTTTTAAGTAATAAAGTAAGCAAAATGATTGCTATTCTATTAGCTCAATTAAACTTAATTTTAGAAAAAAGATACCTCCTAAAATACTTCGAACCTCAACAAAAGGCGATAGTGGAAAAGCTTGGTCTGTTTCTAAGCTAAGTCGGTTGCTACGCAAATATGTCATGAGAAAAATAGCGGAAGCCCAGAAATGGGTTTTAAAGGTTGGGACCCATACTATGGAAACCTTGCCCCCCAAATTACATGATGCTCCAGTTTTGTCTACTTTTTGCAATGCAGTAAAAACACCCATTTGGGGGAGCTCTAAATGGAAATAATGAACCCAAGCTGCTTTTACAAATTATTTTTTTGTAATACTGGTAGCCCTCAACATAACTGGGATCAAACTCTTGGTTGTATAGCATAGCAGTTAAGCGAGATGTCATACAACCGGTTCACTTAACAGTTGCAGCCATTAAAACACCTTGCAGGTCATTAAGCAGACAAGAGTCTCAAATAAGGAACGTGGGAGTGCCTTGAGGTTGGGAAGACTATGGGAGCCCAGCAAGTAACTCTCCACTCAGGAGCTGAAAGTCCTCCCTGTTAAAATCCAAGCAGAATTTTCAGCCCCTGAACAGGGAGAAACTGGCACGTGGTCTGCGCTGGACCTCTTAGGCTCTCTTCCAGTCCCCTGAGGCTTCCTGGACTCCTTAACTGCATTTGCCTTTCTGGTCATGGCTGAAAATCTTGCTTGGGTTTTGGCTCCTTCTCGCCCTGGGAACTGGCTGAAAGAGCTCCCTGCCAAAGGAGTTCAGCCTTGTGCCTGCTTGGATTTTGGCACAGAGTTCCTTCAGAACTCTTGGCAGACAATAGTAGCTTGCAATCCTCTTTGACTCCCCCGTTGAGGGTGATCACAGGATCACGGGGTGCTTGGCAACCTGTCATAAGGGCAAACAAATTGCTAGGCACCCGGATCACAATCATGTGACCCCAGAAGGGCTTTCTATCAGGGGTCCCCAACCTCTGGGCCGCGGCCCACTACCAGGCTGTGAGCTGTTCAGAAGTGCACTGCAGAAGTGGCAGGCAAGTGCGTGCACACACGTCGCCCTTGTGTGAGCAGCAGGCAAGTGCATGTGCGTCTGCTCCGTTTGTGTGAGCAACATTTGTGCCCACTACTCGTGCAAATGGAGCTGGGTGCTCATGTGCATGCGTGCCCACCTCTCTCACAGAACCATTCTCCCCCCCCTCCCCCCGGGTCTGCAAAGCCAGAAAGGTTGGGGAACTTTGCTTTATGTAGTGTAATGTGTATATATTGTAAAGCACCCTTTCCAAGGCTGTCATTAATTTGGATTGCCATAAAGTGAACCATCATAAGTTAAGAACTTACAAGTGTTAAGTAAGTAATATGTATAGTGTTATACATATATTTCACTGTTTTTATTTGTCCATATCTAATATATAGACTAGTACGTAGCAGCCTGAATGAATAAATGGCCATTTCTATTCTAAGGTAGCAGTTGAAGATGCACTCTCTGTGTGAGTGCATGAATATGAACTGAAGTGTATAAATTGGGTCTTGGTTTGCTCCTGTTCTATCTTGCAGAAATCCACAAGATGATACCTTTAGAGATCAGTAATAAAGGTCCTGGACAGCAGGAACTTGGACAGGATTCAGCTAACAGAGCAATTTGCTCCGAGGTTTTACGAGTTACGTATATCCTCATCTAACACGTATCACTTACCTCAAGTGCTGTCTTCTTGAGAATAGGTGTCAGTATTCAAAAGATCAGCTCTCATTTGTCGAACTTCACACTCTATTTCTGATGTGTTTTGGGAAGGAATATATTGCTACTTCCTAAAAAGTAGAAAGGCCTATTTGGGACATTGCTGCATTGTAATTGCTTCTTGTGGATACCAGGCCAGAGTATAGTGCTCCATTTTCAGGGACTCTAGATTATTATTTTCTTAGATTAGTAATTATTACTATGGTATTAGGTCCTGGCCTGATGTCAAAGTTTATGCTGATACTGTACTTTCTGCATGCCTCCCTGTGATCCCCAGGTTTCTCTCGATGCCTTCCTTACAAAGCTGTGCTGTGCTTATCAGTTGAAGCCAAGGCTTGTGACCATTTCGTAGACTAATTCCATATATTTGTTACAATTCATAAGCAGTATGGTTACCTCTTTCTTTAGTTAGCATTAAAATGCTTCCAATTAGCTTTAAAAGCACTGTAGTTTTAATAAATTACTAGATGAAAATGGCATGTAGCAAAATAATATGCTGCTTAAATATTTTGTGACCAGTGTAGATCATGGTTGTACAACCTTTTGACTTGCCAGGACGCATTGAATGAAGAGGAGTTGTCTTGTTGCATATAAAATAGATAGTTAATGTATATAAATAACAAACTTCCTTTATTTTTTATTATCTTGTGGGGCCACATTACTAGTTGTCCAGGGTCACATGTGGCCCATAGGCCACATGTAGTATAGATATAACTACCTGGACTGTCCATTCCATTCCATTGTGAATGCCTTGGAAGAGTCACAGATAATTTATGCATTGTAAGTGAAATTAATGCATAACATATATCTGGTTGTGGTTCTCAGAGAGTGAAAACTCTTGTCATCAGCCATTCATTTGTGTCTGACCCTCGGTCACTCTATGGATCACCACTCTCTATGCCTGTCTGCCTTACACTGCTTCTGTCAGATCCTTCATGGTCATCCCAGTGTCATCTTTTATAGTGTCCAGCTAGCAGGTATTAGGTTGGCCCCTTCTTTTTTTGCCACTGATCACTCCCAGCATGATTGACTTTTCAAGGGAGTCAGCTCTCATGAAAAAATATCTGTTTGGTGATCTTGGCTTCAAGTGATATTTTTGGTGAGGTTCAGTCTAGGACTTCTTTATTATTTTTGCAGTCCGTGGGGTGCATAATAGTCACCTCCAGCACCACAGTTCAGAGGCACCCACCCTTCTCCTATCAGCCTTTTTCGCAACCATAAATAACAATTGAAAAAAATTATTGCATTAACTAATCTGCATTTGGTTGTAAGGCATTTGTCTTTACTCTTCCAGATGTTATTCATGCCAGATATTGTAGTTCTTCCATGTGCTATGCACCTTCTGATCTCCACACTGCAGCCACCATTTTGGTTGATTTTAGAGCTCAGGAAAATCAATTCCTTTACTGCTTAGATCGTCTGCAGTCTGACCTATGTGTCTCTACAGTTGTCATTACCTTTGTTTTCTTGATGTTAACGTGCAGTCTGAATTTTCCATTTTTATCTTTGGCTCTCAGAATTAACCATTCCAGATCATTCTTTCCGTGTTGTATCTGAGGTAGTTGATATTCCTACCACCAATTTTAACCCCAATGGTAGATTCCTCCAAATGTGCATTTCTCACAACTATTTCTGTGTACATGTTGACTAGTATAGGTGACAGGATGCAACCTTGGCACAAGTGCCTTTTTCAATTCTGAACCATTTTGTGTGTCCATATTCCTGGCTGCCTGATCACAGCAGAATGACCGAATGAGCAGGATGTGGTCTGGTGATATTTGCAGTTCTTTGAGGCAGTTCCAGAGCTTGTCATGGTCAACACAATTGAAGGCTTTTATGTAGTCAATGAAGCACAGAAGTAGAGATCTTGTGGTATTCCATTGCTTTTTCCATCATCCAACATAGAGTGGCAATATGATCATGTGTTCGTCTTCCTTTCTGAAATGCTGCTTGTACATCAGGCAGTTCCCTCTTGGTGGTTGTATTCAAACATTGCTGGATTATCTTCAAGAGAATTTTACTTACCTGTGATATCAAGGTTTTGGTTTGGTGGTTGAAACAGTCTTTCATGTCACCTTTCTTTGGTATTGGATGTTCTGACCCAAGTCACACAGACAAGACAGGTCTGCTCATTACTCACCACAGTGACAATCCACCCACCAATGGTGATGGAGAAATTCCACTGGAGCCCTCAGTTTTCCCTGGATTTACAAACTAGGTCCCAGCCGGCCCACAAGGCAAGAGGGAGGTAACAATACCAGCAAGTCCAGAGTTCCAACAACCAAAGCACACTCCAAGAGTGCAGAGTCTGAGAGCCAAGTCCAAGTCCTCAAGTGTCCAAGGTTCAGAGTTCAAAAACATAGTCTGAAGTTCAAGGAACAGGATCCAGGAATGCCAGGAAGAAGCACATCCAAAATGAACAGGTGTTTCCGACAAACACACCTTCCCTCCTTGTGAAGAGGGGCAGGGCTGCTTCCTTGCAAGCAGCCTTGCTGACCTCCTCTGTGCCTCTATCTGTATCAGTTGATATGTATTGCCATAATCTCATCACTGACTGCTTGAAATCTTTCTATGGTTCTTTTTAGTATGAAACCCACTGCTCTTCTGATGGTATCATTGTCAGAGTAGTATATGATATGACCATCGGAGTTGAAGAAGCCACAGCCAGTTCAAAGAACTTCAACTGATGCCTAGTATGTTGAACCTATTCATTTCGTTCTTAACAGTGTTCAGCTCTCCTAGATTTAAGCCATTGATGTTCCATGATCCTAATTTGAAGGTCTTTGAACAATGGAAAGATCTCTTTTCACTAGGAGCTGTATCAACGGCTGGGAAGGTCATTAGAATTCATTCCATCTGCTAGAATTTGAATCAAGCAGGTCTAGCTCATGAGCCATGTGCAACCCTGAACAGCTAGTAATGCAACCCCACAAGATCATAAACATTAATATGTAATTTAGGTATGTTTATTATATTTTTATATGCGATCTAAGACAATTTCTCATCACTCAGTACAGCTGAGGCAGGCCAAAAAGTGGGACATCCATGATTTAAATGTTAATGCCATTAATGTTGCTATTATATTCTCTTGATATTTATTAACTCATTATTTCCCACTACAATCCTGTAGGACTTTTGTGGTTCACAGATAATGCAGCATTAAGACTCATTGCCTAACATGACTGACCATTAGGCAAAATCAGACACAGTTCCTGCAATAGAAATGCTCTTATTTTATCAGTAACCTGAGCATTCAGTTCTGCAGGTTCATTACTCCAAAATCTTTGTTTGGTAGAATGTGGTCTAATTTTGCAATTCTAATTTCTCCACACAAATGTTGTATCTTTAGATTTAGTTCAACATTGTATTTTTTTAATGGATAATTTTTTTTTGTTATAAAAGGTGGACAGTTTGTGATTATTAATTTTTATTTTTTTCAGTCATTTTTACTGGGCTCCTGGATGCTATCAGTGATGTTTGATTTTGTCCTGGTAGAAGCTATTGAATATTCTTTTGACCTCAACATCAACAGCTTGCCTTCAGGATTGTAAGTTTACTGTTAAGAGACATTCATCTCTCTTTGTATCTTAAATATTATTTCTAGGGCTATTGAAATTTATAAAACTGAAATGTTTAGTATTATTAATTTGGGTTGTGTGAAATTCAGCTATTCAGCAACTGAACGTTCTTTAAAACTATAGAACTCTTCTCTCTTTAGAATTTCAGAACTTGCTGTTCTGGAGGTAGTTTAACAGTTCTCAGATAAATCTTCTGAATCAGAAATAATTCAATCTCCTGGACATAGCAAACCTGTTAAGGGCTCTGACCAACATCTGGCTTGGAAGTTTTATTTCTGGAAACTGTCAATTGCCCCAGAATGGGAAGGTCTGGAGAAGCTCACTCCTCACCCAGAAGAGAAATGAAATTCTTCAGAATGCTGCATTCTCAAATGTAAGTTTAATACTGTGTATCTGTACTGCTAATGATTTGAATCTGTGTGGCATATTCATTGATAGGTGTTCTGCTTTTCCCCTTTACTGTTTATCAAATTTGTAAGGCCACCAAGCAATCTCACAGATCTCCTCTGAAGTGTCATCTGATTCTCTGGAGCAGATTTAGGGTAAATACAAATAAATAGCACAATTAATTCCAGGTGCTGTTTTACCAATTTACAGATGCCTTTGGATTCAACTCTGGATCTCCAAAATTTATTGTGTTAGCCAATCATGACTGGATAAGCTTGAAGTCAGATTGACTGAGCTATTAGTTGCCAACAGTTGTCATAGTAAGCAGAGTGATTATAAAGAGGATATAATTGTATTTGAGACAAAAAACAGCTGATAACTTTCTTTATAGCAGTGACAGTCATTTGAGGGACATTTGGGAACACATTCTATTTGATGTTAAACTGGTGACGCCTGTATTGTAACAGAATTTGCAATACAAAAAGTTTCTCTACGAATTTATTTTTATTGCTTTATTAGCCAGGTTCTGTTCCAAGATGGAAACCCTAAATTCAAGTTTACATTTAATATCTTGTTAAGCATTATTTAAATTCTCTTATTCAGAAGAAGTGTTTTATTTGATGCATTGTTAGGCATTTTCTTCCATGTCTCCATTTTAGCTGTGCTACATTAAGTATCATTTTCTTTATTTTTTTCATATTACTTGGCAGGAGAAAGAGCTTTGGTGTTCAATTCAGCATTATTGCAGATACAAAGTATCTTGAGCCCAGACATTCCCCTCTCTGCTGTTCAATAATAAAAATTATAACAAAATCTATATTATAATACTAGATGCACAGTAACATATACAGTGTGCAGTAACACTTGAATATGCATTCGTCTTGGCACATAACTAAACTAATATCTCCCCAAGTTAAAAACATCTCCATATTATTTTCTTGCCACTAATACAGAAATGGCTTGGTATTGCCTTTTTCTGAGATTCCCCACTTATTTTTCAATAAGGTTTACAACAGTGAATTTCCTGATTGTTCCCCATGTACGAACTAGATCAGTCTGACCATAGCATTGAGGAGATAGCCACCTATTTTAACAAATGAAAGCAAATGTAAATGATTCCCAGAAGTAATTTAAAACTCATTAGTATGTTGGAGATCTTTTCATTTTGCCTTAAGGGATGTACATATTAAGACTTAAATTTTTATTAAAGATGAAACACTTGATTTAGAAATATGGAATTCCCACCCCCTTCCAATACTGTAAACATTGAAATCATGTGATTTTATATATGCATGTATGTATATACGTATGTATGTATGTATAATATTAATAGATTTTCACAGGTACAGGTATGCAGGTCTTGGCGTGTTCGGGTCCTTTCCCGTGTAAGATTGAGAGTATCTTGCAACACTTCCATGAGGTCCCACTCGCCATCTTCAGGCTGGTGCTTATGGCTTCGTGCTTTGTGCATTCTTTTTCTAACACCTTAAAGCCACAGGACATGAAATTAATTTTGAGGGAACCAAATTAATCTCCAATACTGAACACTTCAACAAGAGAATAATCAGGAAAGCCATCAAAATAGAGAAACATCCCCTTAACATGAATAAACTGGACGATATCTCCCGCCTACCAGACATTTGGAAACTAGCCCTTATCAACAAATGAGTCCCAGCCATGAAAATCAACACCGGACCCGAAACAACACATGATGCCACCACCAGTCTCCCTCACCAGACTCAAACCCAAACCTACCCAATAGACGAACGGCAACCACCATCCAGAAACCAGACCATGGCTGCACCACCACCAGCCACACACCCCAACCCCCAAACCAAGCAAACTGACACACACCATGAACACATAGCCAGGCCTCAAACTCGGAGCCAAACCAAAACCCGGAACGTCACATCACAGCCGCCCGCTCAGGATATCACATCACAGAACTCAGGAGGTTGTACCACAAAACCTCAGGATGTTACAACACAGCCAACGACCCAGGAGATTACAGCACAAGACCCAAGATGTCAAAACAATAGAACTCAGAAGGTCATCACACAGCCCATTACCCAGGTCATTACAACACAGGAGGCTGATAGACACACAGCCAATACCTCAGCCACACATGTTCTTAAGAAAAAGCCAGCCAATCTGCAAACTTCAACTTCATCAACCAATCAGGAAATGATAACACAGCCAACCTCCCCACCAATATATATAGGGAGATGGCAGCTCTGATCATGCTTTATTCGCACAAGCACGACGCCAAAAGCACCAGGCTGAAGATGGTGAGTGGGACCTTGTCGAAACGTTGCCAAGATACTCTCAATCTTACATCAGGCTTCTGTATTGTGTTTGTCTGTGAGTCACAATACAGAAGCCTGATGATGGCAGATGAGATTCTGCCGAAACATTGCTACAACTTTAAAAGCACAACTATAATGACCTGGGAAAATACCTGAACAAAGCTGAATACCATACATACATACATACATACATACATACATATATTTGTATTGCTCTCTTCTTAATAAATTGTGCAACTCATAGAAGTTATGAAGCTGAAACCTCAGTAGCAAATATAATGCTGGAATAAATAATGAAGGAAGATGGAATATATTAATATGAAAGAGGCAGAAATGATTATACATTTCCAGCTAGACTAATTTCTTTTTCAAAGAAAAAAAACAACTTAAAAGATGAATAATAAAAACTTTCCTTTTCAAACATAATACATTTACTGGAAATTTGAGTTTATTCTAAGCTTTATTTAACACATGTATATGGTATTGCTTTGAAATGTATTTGTATTGTATTGTATTGCTTTACTTGCTTTATATGATCCCACTGTTAATATTACTTAATGAATGCACACTACCAGATCGTATACTTTTTCTCCGAACACTTCGAAGATAATTACGATAAAGCATAACACTGATAACTCGGGCCTGAAATTGCTTAGAAACTAGGTAGTAAAGGATTATATCTAGACATGTGCTGAGATTCATGAGGAAGGTGGTGAATGCTCCCCAAGGGTTGTAGCTTGCTTCTCCATTTTGGAGCATGAGAAATGTAAAACAAATGTGAAAAGGCACAAAACACACAAGCACTTGGGTAATTAGTGTCACAATGATTCTGATCGATCTTTCTTTAGCCCTTGGTTTTAGCTTGGAAGTTCTTCCACGAATTATACTATAAATGATGACTAGATAACAACCAAGCATATTAAATATGGGAATCAAGAAAAAAAATATTAACCGACAAAAATTTAACACATTGACTTCCTTTAGGTAGATAATATCCATCATCTTTATGCAGGTAGTGAAATTTGAAGTTTTGTCTGGATCAGAATATAAGAAAAGCAGGG